>NW_011494727.1:1757917-1793469 GCF_000754665.1 Bison bison bison
AATCTTGATTCCAGCTTATGCTTCCTCCAGCCCAGCGTTTCTCATGATGTACTCTGCATAGAAGTTAAATAAGCAGGGTGACAATATACAGCCTTGACGTACTCTTTTTCCTATTTGGAACCAGTCTGTTGTTCCACATTCAGTTCTAACTTGCTTCCAGACCTGCATATAGGTTTCTCAATCTGACCCTGCCCACCTGTGACTGGCTGCATGAAAGAAGAGATTAACACACCCGTCCCCAAAGCTGGCCATTCTTGGAGATGTTTTGCAAGACTGATAGCCCTTTTTATTTACTTCCTCATTGCCTCTCCGTCTTTATTCTGCCTTTGGATTTTAGTTCCTCATCGTTTCTTTCTCTGGTTCTATAAAAGAATCAGGCATCCAGACCTCAACTAGATGGTTATTTTGAGACTTTAGTCTGCCATCTTCTCCATCTGTGGGCTTTCCAAATAAAGCCATATTTGTGGTAACCCAAGGACTAAAGAGCAGATAAAACCAAGGAGGGTCTTAGAATGCAGGAACAGAAAAACCAGCCCTTATCGTCCTTCCGTCCCCCACATTGTAACTATTAACAGATTTCGGGTCCTCCTGAGCAATATAACCTGTCTCCCCTCTTACCCTACAGGGAGAAGGTATTTGCCTTACTCTTCCCCCACCCAGTATACATCCCTCATCCAATCAGCAAATGACCCGCAAGACCCCATCCCACTCCTTGTACCCTGGGTATAAAAGTGGACTAAGGACCGCTGTTCAATATCAGTTATCCCTTGAACTGGTCCAGTGTTCTAACAACGTCTCCCTCTCATTCTGTCTCACGTCTGGAAATTCTTTTCCAACCCGCGCCCAGACCACGACAATATTCCTTGCCTCAACAGCTTGTCACTGACTGTGCTTGACTTTAGGTAAAAGGGGAAGTATGTTTTCCTTACATCTTCCTACTTAGCTGGATTTTCTGAAAGTGAAAGTCTCTTGCGACTCCATGGACTCTACAGTCCATGGAATTCTCCAGGCCAGGATACTGGAGTGGGTAGCCTTTCTCTTCTCCAGGGGATCTTCCCAGCCCAGGGATCAAACCCAGGTCTCCTGCATTGCAGGTGGATTCTTTACCAGCTGAGCCACAAGGAAAGCCCAAGAATACTGCAGTGGGTAGCCTATCCCTTTTTCAGGGAATCTTCCCGACCCAGGAATCGAACCGGGGTCTCCTGCATTGCAAGCAGATTCTTTACCAACTAAGCTATTAGGGAAGCCCAGCTAGATTTCCTACATTTTCTTAAATGAGCTTATAAGCTTATATTACCTTTTTTTTTTTTTTAAGTTACCTTTTAATTTATTTATTTATTTATTTTTCTGGGCCATGCTGTGCAGCATGTGGGATCTTAGTACCCTGACCAGGGATCAAACCCTTGCCCTCTGTACTGGAAGCACAGCACGGTCTTAACCACTGGACCACTGGAGTCTTAACCACTGGTCCCTGAGCTTATATTATTTTTTATAATGGAGGAAATAAACAAATGCAATAGAACATTGCCAGAGAGGACAATGAAAAGGAGCTTTTGTTTAGAACAAAGAGATGAAAGGAAGAGCAGGCCTACACTAGATGCTGGGAGTGGAATCCAGGGAGGACAATGAAAAGGAGCTTTTGTTTAGAGCAAAGAGATGAAAGGAAGAGCAGACCTGCGTTTGATGCTGGGAGCGGAATCTTGGAAGGTCAGAACCTGTCAGCAATGGGACCTTTGCCTTTCAGACCTGGAGAAGTGTGCGAGCAACTCAGGGAGAAACTAGCTTTTAGCTATCCCCAAGGTGGGTTGGAGAGTTTGTAAATGAACCTCTAGCTCCTTGAAACAAGGTCTGTTGTGCTGCGAGCTGTGCTTAGTTGCTCAGTCGTGTCCAACTATTTGCGACCCCATAGAATGTAGCATTGGAGAAGGAAATGGCAACCCACTCCAGTGTTCTTGCCTGGAGAATCCCAGGGACGGGGGAACCTGGTGGGCTGCCATCCATGGGGTCGCACAGAGTCGGACATGACTGAAGCGACTTAGCAGCAGCAGCAGCAGACTGTAGCCCGCCAGGCATCTTGGGATTCGGCCGAGGAATCGAACTGGGGTCTCCTGCATTGCAGGCAGATTCTTTACCAGCTGAGCTACCAGGGAAGCCCCCAAGGTCCTTTGGCCTGGACTAATTATATCCCTCCCACTGAGAAATGGGACGCTGAGTCAGTGCCTGTGGTCTTGGAAATATTCCAACAGAAAATGAGCTGGAGGGTTGGAGAGAGTGGAAAGGCCATTCTTGATTTTAAAAGGGAAGAAAATGGGGACTTCAAACATTGAGCCAGAGGGCTGAACAGGTATAAAGGGGTGATTTGGGAAGGCCCGGAAAAGGAAACGATGATTCCTGGGAGCCAGAATGTGTTCATCATCCCCAGCTCCATAGCACCCTTGGCTTGAAATGCTAAAAGCAGATATCCTGGATTTAGTAGGTCTCCAAACAGACTTCTTATTGTTGTCTGGTGGTGGAGCACCAGATACAGAGCAGATACCAGTATCATTCAGTCAGATGGTAGCAGATTGAATTATCAGAGCCCCCAAATTAGTGGGTTGATTGATGTCAATGTCTATGTTGGCGACTTCCCTGGTGATCTAAGACTGGCCTAACACTCTGTGCTGCCAAAGCAGGAGATTCAGTTTCAATCCCTGGTCAGGAAACTAGATCTCACAATGCACAGCTAAGATTGCTCGTGCTGCAACGAAGACCTGGTGCAGCCAAATAAATAAATACAAATATTTTAAAAATAAGACTCAAACTCCCAATGCAAGGGGCACGGGCTCGATCCCTGGTTAGGGAACTAAGATCCTGCATGCCGCTTGGCACCCCCCACCCCCCCAAAAAAAAACTATGTCCAAAAACTCTGTTCTGTTCAACAATTTTAACCAATTGCTGGGGATTAGAGGTATAGCAGAAAACAAGAAAGATACACCCCTGTCCTCACGGACTTTATAAACTAATATAATCTATTCATTTATCAAGGAAAGTTTTTGTCTTAAAGGAATACAGCTATTTCTTTGACCTCACTGAGAGAAGTGTATGTAGCTCATGTAACTGTGCATTCTTGGTTTACAAGACCTGATTGCCGGACAGGTGGGACAGGTTGCAAACCTCTGCTCACAGGTGGAGCCCAGCGGTGCCCTAGAGCAGGATGACAGGGCAGCGGGTCCACGGAGGCAACACACAAGTCGCTCCCCCAGGCACAGTCCCGAGCTGAGGCCACTGTCTCCCTCACTGCAGGAGACCCCGTGCCTGGCTACCGAGCAGCCATTTCTCACCCCCTTGGTTTCTGAAAATGCCGCAAGCCTCTTGCCTCTGGTTTTCACCTCTCTTCCCTGCATTCATATGCCTCAGAGAATGTTGCCCCCAGCCCAGGAGTGATGAGTGACCCCATCAGCCTAAGGGAAATCCTATGCCCCTTGAGTTGGTTGGTTCGGGACCAGTGTGACCAATATCCTGAGGAAAAGTCCAGGGAATGAGGAAGGGTGAACTTCTGGAAAGTTTTTTCTGCTAAGAGAAAGCCACAATGCACTGGTTAGAGATGTTTTCATCAGCAGGTAACAGAACATACCTCCTTCCACCTACGCGCCAACAAATATAGTTTAGGAGTGAAGATACTCAGTGAGCTATATACAAAGTCTGGAGGTAGGTGGTTCCTGGCATTGGTTTGGTGGTTCTAGTAATACAAGGATCAACATTCCTGTGACTGTCTTTGTCTTTGTTTATGGTGTCAAGAAGGCTGCCACTCCAGCCATTCTGTCCGTATTAAAACAGGAAGAAAGGGGCTATGCCCATGACACCTGTGTTTTTTTAGCTTATTTTTGGCTGTGCTGGGTCTTCGTTGCTTTCTCTGGCTACTCTCTAGCTGGCAGAGAACAGGCTTCTCACTGCAGGGGCTTCTCTTGTTGTGGGGCACAGGCTCTAGGCACACCGGCTTCAGTAGTTTTGGCTTGAGGGCTCTAGAGCGTGGGCTCTGTAGTTGTGGCTCATGGGCTTAGCTCCTCCATGGCATGCGGGGTCTTCAAACCCATGTCCGCCTGCGTTGGCAGGCGATTCATAAGCACTGGACCAGCAGGGAAGCCCGACACCTGTGCTTTTTCTAACCACATCTTTCCCCAAAAGTCCCTCACATGTTCCCACCTTCATCTCATTGGGCAGGACTGTGTCTCATGGCCACTCCTCACTGCAAAGCAAAGTAGGCAAGTCAGTCTCTTCTTATCCAAAGGAAAAACAGGATGGGACTTCCCTGGCAGTCCAGTGGTTAGGACTCGGAGCTTCCGCGGCAGAGGACCCTGTTTCCAGCCCTGGTCAGGGAACTAAGATCCTGCAAATCGCTTGGTGCAGCCGCAAAAACAAAAAACAACAACAAAAAAGAAAACAAAGAAGAAACAGAAAAGGGAGATGGGGGTTGGGAAATAGAATTGGGTTAGGTACAAACAGAAAGTGACACTTCCCAACATTTCAAGGTCGGGAAGCTGCTGCTGCCCTCTTGGTTCCACCCTGAGCAGGAAGAAAGCCCTGAAAAAGCCAGAGCAGAGAGATGGAAAAAAACCTCCATCCAAGGTCAACAACCTGAATGGAAAATGAGCAAGGGAGTGTAGACAAAGGTCACAGAAAAGGAAAAACAGGTAGCCCTTAAGTATATGAAAAAAAGCTCAATTCGCTCATCGTAAGAGCACTTAAAATTAAAATGACACTGTTACACCACTCTTCCCCTATCAGATTGGCAGAATTCCAAATGTTTGACAATACATTCTGTTGGTAAGGCTGTGAGCAAGCAGGTGTTTCCATGCATGAAGGTCAGAATGGCACAAACTCCAATGTCAGGGAAGGAGTAAACAAAGAGGCGCATGAATTTGGTCTTTCCGTCCTCACTGAGAGGCTGTATCAGCTTGCCTGGAGACCACCCTCCTGTGGGACTTCCTATTAAGTGACACAATAACCGTCCTCACTGATTCAACCGGCTCGAGTAGGGTGTCTGTTACCAAGAGCCAAAAATATCCCGAATCATGCCCTGCCCCCCACCCTGAGGCCAGGAGCAAAGTTGGGTCTGTCCAGAAGCCAGATCACAGAATCTCACTGGGTCATCCAGGGACTAGCCAGATCCAGACAGGTATAGGTCCAAATGCTGAGATCATCGCTGACAGCAAAATCTCGCCCAGAGAATGAACTGGGAGCTGTTTCAAAAGCAGTGGGTGGGCAACTGCCTAGGGTAATAGACAATCCTTCTGGTCGTGAGCAGGGGCTGCCTCCTGAGTGGTTAAGAAGCCTGGTGGAATCCAAATGTAGAGATGGTCCTACAAAGTTGGAACTTGGGGTGGTAGGAGGACTGCCTCGGGCTTCCTTAATATTGTTCACTTACTTACTTAGCTGTGCTGTTTTGGTTGCGGCTGCAGGGCCTTTTAGCTGCAGCTGGCCAGCTCTCAGTTGTTGCATGCATGGATCTAGTTCCTTGAGTAGGGATCGAGCCCAGGCCCCCTACATTGGGAGCATGGAGTCTCTCCTACCACTAGACCACTAGGGCTTTCTTGGCCTGATGTCTTCAGCTATTTGGTTCATCTGACTGTCTTCTTTTTATTTTTTTGTTTGCTGTGCTGGGTCTTTGTTGCTGCAAGGGCTTTTCTCTAGTTGTAGGGAGTGAGGGCCACTCCCCAGTTGCAGTGCATAGATTTCTCTCTGCGGTGGCTTCTCTTGTTTCAGATCACAGGCTCTAGGGCACACAGGTTTCAGTAGTTGCTGCTGCCGGGCCCTGGATCAGTAGTTGGGGCACACAGGCTTAGTTGTCCTGTAACAGGTTGGATCTTAGTCCCCCAACCAGTGATCAAACCCATGTCCACTGTGTTGGTGGGCAGATTCTTAACCACTGAACCACTACGAAAGTCCATGTTGGCCTCCTTAACATCTATCCAAGCCCAGACAGCCTCAGTCTGCGGGCCTGGCATTCTACCAGACTCCCCTCACACTATATCTCCAGCAAGTGCCCTGCCTTCAGCCTTCCACTCACTCTGATGACTGCTCTCAGCACTCCTATGTTTAGTTGATACCCTGCTGTTAATTTCTGACTGTTTGCAAGTTGTGTCGTGTGTGTGTGTTGTGCCTAAGGTAGACAGGCCCCTGAGATCAGGATCTGTCTCCTAGTTTTGTTTTGTTTTTTAATCGCCATTCTCCTCCCCCACAAACACTACCAGCAATAACAATGAGCATCTATACAGGGTATTACGTATCATAGACAAAAATGCTTGTAAAGATGCTCAGAGGTTTGCCCCCGTTGCAAACAAACACTATGTAGGTGAAAAACTGAGTTTTCAAAGCTGAGGAATGTGGGGAAGAGGAGCTCTTTACTATCCATCTGGCCTGACAGGGCTGTTAAGAATCACAGAAGTGGGAGGCATGTTCCATAAGAACACGGAACATGAGAAGACTGCATAGAACTGGAAAGCACCTAAAACAACAATTTTCAGACATCACATCTTCCTGCCTTAGCAGATAAATGTAAAAGAAATTACAGTCAGAAAAATTTACTTTGGCATTGGAAATTCTAAATAGTTTTTTCCAAGAGTCTGCTTTATTTTTTTCCCCAAAGTCTTTACCACAAGTTTCCTTGAGATACCCACTTAAGTGATTTGTGTTCTCAGCTTTTCAAAATTGTTATTTCCTTTTTAAAAACTTCCCTGGACTTCCCTGGTGGTATAGCGGTTAGAACTCTGAGCTTCCAATGCAGGGGATGTGGGTTTGATCCCTGGGCAGGGAAGCTCTGAATGCCATGTGACTGGGCCAAAAAATAAAAATAAAAGTTCCCAGGTGGCACTAGTGGTAAAGAGCCCATCTGCTAGTTAGGACCACTTAAGAGACATGAGTTTGATTCCTGGGTTGGGAAGATTCCTGGAGAAGGAAATGGCAGCGTACTCCAGTATCCTTGCCTGGAAAATTCTATAAACAGAGAAACCTGGCGGGCTACAGTCCATGGGGTCGCAAAAGTTGGTCACAACTGAGCTCACACACACATACACACACACCACCACCACCACCCCCAAATTAACAGTGCAAATTTTCATAGTCTGGGAAGACATGACTGTGTGGATCACAACAAACTGAAAAATTCTTCAAGAGACAGGAATACCAGACCACCTGACCCACCTCCTGAGAAATCTGTATGCAGGTCAAGAAGCAACAGTTAGAACTGTACATGGAAAAACAGACTGGTTCCAAGTTGGGAAAGGAATACCTCAAGGCTACATATTGTCACTTTGCTTATTTAACTTATATGCAGAGTACATCATGTGAAATGTCAGGCTGGATGAAGCACAAGCTAGAATCAAGATTGCTGGGAGAAATATCAAAACTTCAGATATGCAGATAACACCACCCTTATGGCAGAAAACGAAGAGAAACTAAAGAGGCTCTTGATGAAAGTGAAAGGGGAGAGTGAAAAAGCTGACTTAAAACTCAACATTCAGAAAACTAAGATCATGGCATCCGGTCCCATCACTTCATGGCAAATAGATGGAGAGACAATGGAAACAGTGACAGACTATTTTCTTGAGATCCAAAATCACTGCAGATGGTGACTGCAGCCATGAAATTAAAAGATGCTTGCTCCTTGGAAGAAACCTAGACAGCATATTAAAAAGCAGAGACATCAGTTTGCCAACAAAGGTCCATCTAATCAAAGCTATGGTTTTTCCAGTAGTCATGTATGGATGTGAGAGTTGGACTATAAAGAAAGCTGAGTGCTGAAGAATTGATGCTTTTGAACTGTGGGTTTGGAGAAGACTCTTGATAGTCTCTTGGACTGCAAGGAGATCAAACCAGTCCATCCTAAAGGAAATCAGTCCTGAATATTCATTGGAAGGACTGATGATGAAGCTGAAACTCCAGTATTTTGGCCACCTGATGCGGAGAACCGACTCATTGGAAAAGCCCCTGATGCTGGAAAAGATTGAAGGCAAGAAGAGAAGGGGACGACAGAGGATGAGATGGTTGGATGGCATCACCGACTCGATGGACATGAGTTTGAGTAAGCCCCGGGAGATGGTGATGGACAGGGAGGCCTGGCGTGCTGCAGTCCATGGGGTTGCAAAGAGTCGAACACAACTGGGCAACTGAACTGAACTGAACTGGGAAGACCAAGGTGCTGGGTGGCTCCTGGCCACAAGGGGGCGCAGTCTCCCTAGTTCTGGGCTAAGTAGAGGCCTCTGATGCCCCCATGGTGCTCAGGCTCAGCCTAGCGGGGACTTCAGTCCTCTCCTGCAGGCAGCCCAGGTGCAGGGGTTTGATGGACAACAGACCACTCCTCTCTGGGCAGCTCCCACAGTGGGTACGTCTCGGGTGCAGAAGGCCAGGAGCGGTCGGGCTGGGAGGAGGTCCTGTTCAAATTACAGACTGTGGCGGGAGTGCTGTGTTGGCAGCTTCGCCCGGGAGCCAGGAGGGCGGTGGCGTCTGGGGCATGACCTTGGGTGGCTGGGGTGCTGGTTAGAGTGTTGGGCAGAGCCTGGCTGGTGACGCTGAGAGCGTGTGGGTGTGGCAACCACAACAGAGATGGGGGCCCCAAGGGGCCTGTGGGATCCACTGTGCTGCCCTGCCAGCCCTGCCCAGCCCAGACGGAACTGGGCTTGTGTGCTGTGGTCCAGGCAGAGACCACGGTTTTCATTGAGGTCCTCTATGGTCTGGCATTACCTTCTCTAAAAGTAGCTCTTCTGCAGTCAAGCTGAATAGCTGGTCTTCCTCCAAATGACTTGCACTTTGCTCCATTCACGTATTCATTCACTTACTCATACCAGGCCATCAACCTGTACTGAGTGTGACCTATAGCCAGGCACCATGGAAATACAAGACTGTGGGCCCTCACGGACACGTATGTTGTGCCACAATATCTTTTTTTTTTTTTTTTTCATTCTTTTAAAAAAATACTTATTTGGTGGCACCAAGTCTTTGTTGCATCACGCGGGATCTTTTAGTTATGGCATGGGGGATCTAGCTCCCTGACGAAGGGTTGAAGCTGGGCCCCCTGCATTGGGAGCTCAGAGTTTTAGCCACTGGACCACCAGGCAAGTCCTATGTCTCCATATTCCATATTTTTATTCACACTTTTCCCTATCGCCCTCAGTCTGACCAGGTTTCACCATCTCTTGAAGACTTCCTCAAACCTCAGCAGCTCCAGGAAGTCCCTTCTGATTACTCCAGAGGGAGGAAAAGCACCTGGTTTGTCCCACTCGCCGTTACATCCTGAATGCCTAATACCATCCCTGGTGTAAGCAGGGGCTCAGCACGTGTTTGTTGATTTTAATGAATCAGGTGATCTTGTCTGTCTCAGATTTCACAGTCCAGATTGCCTAAAACTTTCACTTGGCAAGTCATCAGGTCCTGCCTGTGACATCTCTCCTACTCAACTGCTGTGTTTATTACACCCAATGCTTTGTGGCTGGGTTAGGAAGGTCTCTTTAACTAGCAAGGGATGGGAAAGAATTTATTGGCTCATTTAAACACATACTAGGAGATGGGCAGGAAGGGTTGAGCCTACCTTACGAGATGACCTGGTTTCCCTGAGAGCTCAGTTGGTAAAGAATCCGCCTGCAGTGCAGGAGACCCTGGTTTGATTCCTGGGTCGAGAAGATCCTCTCAAGAAGGGAAAGGCTACCCCACTCCAGTATTCTGGCCTGGAGAACTCCATGGACTGTATAGTCCAAGGGGTCATAAAGAGTCAGACATGACTGAGTGACTTTCACTTTCACTTTCTTAGGGGACAACAGCAATCTGGGGCTGTATCAGGATACCCTGCTGTTCATGATGGCTTTTCTCTTTGATATCTTCATCCCTTGCTTTTGCAAACAGACTTTCTCCATCCAGAAGATGGCTCAGTGGTCCGAACTTACATCCTTCAAGCTCACCAAATCCAAGAAGAATAGGATTTTCCTCTCCAGCTCCAATTTTGAAATTCTGGTAAAAACTCTGCTAGACTTTTGTTTTTTTTTTTATTCTCTACCTTTCTCTTGGACCAGTCACTGTAACCAGGGGTGGTGATGTGGGTTGATTGGCAGCCCTTACATGATTGGCTGAGTTGGACTAGAAAAAGGGCAGTTGATCCCCCAAAAGTTGATTGAGAAAAACAGACGTGGCCTTTGGGAAGAGCTGAGGCCACCGCCCTGATGAGTATCCACAACAGCGGTGGTACTGTGTTCTCATGTATCAGTATATTCCTTGATACTGGGGAAACATATGTCCACATAGTGCCTTTGCTGATAACAAAAGCTTGATCAGTATTGGCTCATTTACAGGTAAAGGAGTTTAGTGTCTTGTTTTGCTTTGGGCTGAAATCCCCGGTGGATCCCCCCTGCGCTTTGCACGAGCTGTCTGTCCTGTCACGGCTGCTGTGGGTGGGTCGTCGGTCTCGGAGTGTGAAGCTGGAGAGAATCCTGGAACCCGTGTTATGCCTTGAGCTGTCACTTCTGGTTTTCCTTCTGAGAAAATCTTCCAAGCCGAGCAGTGTGAATAATATTGGCTTTTTGTCTCAAAAAGGAGAATGGCTCTAAGATTGGTTTTTCTATTTGTGTTTCTTTGTTTTGGTAGAAAGCAGAGATGGCAATTTTGTAAAATGGAGTCTTGCTAGGACGGTCCCAGGAATGGGGCCTTTTGAAACCATATTGTTCAGTTGCTTAGTGCGCGACTCTTTGCCACCCCCACGAACTGCAGCATGCCAGGCTTTCCTGCCCTTCACCATCTCCCAAACTCATGTCCTTTGAGTTGGTGATGCCATCCAGCCATCTCATCCTCTGTCGCATCCTTTCAAAAGATGAGGCACTCCTATCAGAAGAGCATGAGGCTTTCAATAGCCCTATTGGGTAATGTTATTGTACCTATTTTTTTTGAAGAGGAAACTGAGGCCCAGTGATGGTAACATGATCACAGAGCTCTAGGAGGTGGGGAGCAAAACCTGTCTGGATGGGGAGCCATGTGCCAGAGGCCTTGTATATCTCATATCATTTAATCTACACCGCAGTCCTCTGAGACCAGAACAAGATGACAAGCTTGGAAAATTTTAAATGCCTTGCACAGGCACAGGTAGGGCTGGAATTCATTGATTCAAAAGCCCATATTGTTTTCTCTTCCTTACACTGTGTGACCTGGCGCAGGTCACTTTATCTCCGTGTGCTTCCATTTCGTAATCTGTAGTACGTGAATAATTAGTAGAGACCTCCTGGGTTTGTTGGGAGGGTTTGATGAATTGCCTCTTACACGTAGAGGACCTATTGTTATTGTTGTTATTATTATGTCACAAGACCTCCCTCTGGGTCACAAGTCAGGCCACTCCCTTTTTCAGAAAAACCAGATCCCGTGGGAGGCCCTTCCTGGCCCAGGTGCTCCTGAGGCCCGGCTGCAGGTGCCTGGGAAAGTTTGCAACGGGCAGCCAGGAAACAAAGGCTCCAGGTGCCGGGTGATGCTTTGTCTGGCGGCAGGCCTGTTTCCTGCTCGATCAGGTTGCTCTAGGCTGGCCCAGCTCCTGGAGCTGACCGCCCTACCTCGCCCCCTCATCCCTGCCAGCTGAAGGCTGAGGGCTGGGCCGGGTGATGCAGGACAGGGCCCAGCTGGACAAGGCCCTTCCTTTCTGGAGCCCAGCCCAGGGATCTCACTGGCTGAAGCAGGAAGGTTTGGGGCACTGGGCCCATCTTCCGGCTCCCTTCCCATCCTCCATCTATGGGGTGGCCCCGTGGGGCGGAGAGAGGCTGGGCCTGGGGGGCAGGATCTGAGATCTGGGGTTGAATGCCAGCCTGGGAAGGAAATTGTGGGTCCCCCTAGGCAAGTGACTTTCTCTCTACCTCTCAGTTTCCCTAGTAGGAACTAGGGACCCCATGGACTGTTCAGGAGGTTGGGGTGGTTCCTGGATAAAGCCCTTGAAGGCCCTAAACATTTCTTGGGGCCCCCAACATGGCCTGTGAGAGACAGAACTTCCAACCCTTTGGAGGCTGATCTTAGTACAACACAAAAGGAGATCCTGTGTCATTCCCCTCTCCAGAAAACACGCTGCAAGCCCTGGCTTGTGGGCCCCCCCACCGCCGCCCTATCCCACTGCAGCTCCAAGCCATCAGCTTCTCCAGGTTCTGTGAACAGGAGTCTCTTCCTGCTTCGGGGCTTTTGCGCTGGCTGTCCCTTTGCGCTGGGACACTTCGTGCTCTGGGTCTTCTCGGGGCTGTCCTTGTCACTTGGATCCTAGTTCTCAGGTGTCACCTCCTCAGGGAAGCCCTCTTTGGTCACCCTCTAACCTAGCCCCTGTCTCATCCCTCCCTAACAACCTCACCCTGTTTCATTCACTCGAAGCACTCACCTCTCTCTGAAGCTGTGTGTGTGTGTGTGTGTGTGTGTGTGTGTTGGCCGCTCAGTCGTGCCTGACTTCTTTGCGACCCCATGGACTGTAGCTTGCCAGGCTCTTCTGTCCTTGTTTTTAATTTGTCTCCCTTTCAGTTGTCTGCCACTCCGCTGGAATATAAACTCCAAGAGGGATGGGCCTTGTCTTTATTTCTTTTTGCTGCCTCCCCAGCTCTAGAACAGTCCCTGGTGCTCAGGGACTCTCTCTAGATACCCGCTCTGTAAAACTCACTTAAAAAAATATATTTATTTATTTGGCTGGGTCTTAGTTGCAGCATGTAGGATCTTTAGTTGCAGCAAGTGGGATCTAGTTCCCTGCCCAAGGATTAAACTCAGGCTCCCTGCACTGGGAGGGTGGACTGTTAGCCACTGGACCACCAGGGAAGTCCTATATAAGACTCACTTAAAATTTTTTATCATTATTATTTATTTATTTGGCTGCTCAAGGGATATTTTAATTGTAGCATATGGGATCTAGTTCCTGGACCAGGGATGGAACCCAGGCCCCCTGCACTGGGAGCACAGCATCTTAGCCACTCGGCCACCAGGGAGGTCCCAAGACCCACTTTTGAATGAAGGTCCTGGTGTCCCTCATGCCTCTGCGGTCTGAGCAGTGGACCGGAGCTGTAGTGAGGGAGCTCTGCAGGTATGCAGTTGCTTTGGATTTCCAAAACACTTTCATACGCGGTGCCTCATCTAAACCGCATGTCACACCGACCTGTAAGACAGGTCAGGCAAGATCAGAAGCCCCGTTTTATAGATGAGAAAATTGAGGTGCCCAGAGGCTTAAGGAACATGCCTAAGGTCATATGCGTCATAGGTGCCAAACCAGGACTAGAGACGTCAGAAACTCTTTTCAGGACTCCAGACCAGATGTGAGAATGTCTTAAAAGAGAAAAATCCACATTCCAAACCTATTTTTCCCTTAGGTTGTCTTACAGATAAGCACATACTCAGAATTACTGTATGAGGGGGTAGTACTCTGATCTCCAACATTCTTTTTCTCATTTTATTTTTTAAAAAATTCTTTTTTAATTGAAGTATGCTGCTACTGCTACTGCTGCTAAGTTGCTTCAGTCACGTCCAACTCTGTGCGACCCCATAGACGGCAGCCCACCAGGCTCCCCCGTCCCTGGGATTCTCCAGACAAGAACCCTGGAGTGGGTTGCCATTTCCTTCTCCAGTGCATGAAAGTGAAAAGTGAAAGTGAAATCGCTCAGTCGTGTCCGACTCTTCACAACCCCATGGACTGCAGCCCACCAGGCTCCTCCGTCCATGGGGTTTTCCAGGCAAGAGTACTGGAATGGGGTGCCATCGCCTTCTCCAATTGAAGTATAGCTGATTCTAAGTTCTTCTTAAGCTCTGTGATCTATATGTAACCCTTGAGTCACATCCTGGGAAACTCTAAAGTACGCCCTCTTTCTTGGCTGAGAAACCCCAGTTTCTTCCCTACCATGGAATCACAGCAGTGCCTCTAAATAGTACAGGCTTCCCAGGTGGTGCTAATGGTAAAGAATCCGCCTGCTACTGCAAAAGGCATGAAAGACTTGGGTTGGGAAGATCCCCTGGAGGAGGGCATGGCAACCCACTCCAGTATTCTTGCCTGAAGAATCCATGGACAGAGGAGCCTGGTGAGCTACAGTCCACAGGGTCTCAAAGAGTCGAACATGGCTGAAGCAACTTAGCACACACGCACTGAAGAGAAAGGATGGAAGGAGGTCTTGATAGGCATGTGACCATTGTCGTGAGTCAAATCACTCTGGGAATGTGATGCAGGTAAAACCTGCGTCAGCCACTCATAGACCCTCCACTGGGGGGGCCATTCAAAATTACGAACGTGATGAGTCATTCAACACCTTCCAACGAATGAGACCAACAATTCTAGTCCTCTTGGCGCTCTTTGAATGGCTCTCATCTTTCTCAAGCTCCTAAGGATGAATGGCACAGCCCTTCCCCAAAGATCGTGTGGTGGCACTCAGAAAAACACTGAGAAGTGAGATGACTTGTTTATGGATAATTGTCAGTGAGTCAGAACTCACACAGAGCTCTGGAGTTTCCAGGCCGTTAACTTATCTTCCTGAACATATGAGTCAGGGTCAGTTCAGCCCAGGTTGTACAGGTACGTGCTTCCCTGCCCTGTTCTTCCGGGCCAGCACCCAACCTTCACGCATGCACATGGACAGGTGCCCTTCAGCCTCCTCCGTACATCCTGGGAGGGGTGCAGGCAGCTTGGCTTATTCATCTCTCTTCAGGAGGTGCCCTCAGCCGTCTTAAGAGGGCTGAGCTCAGGCTGGAAACTAACCGCAAGATCTGAACCAAAAAAAGAGAAAGTAAATAGTAATCCTTCTTTTCCCATAAATGTTGCAACAGTCTAGCTGTAGCTTGGAGCATGTATTTCGAGAATAACCAGAAACAACCAACATATCTGTCAATAGTTGTCAGCTGTAAAACATTATGGTATATTCAGAGAATAGAATACTATGAAGCTGTTAAAATTAATGAAATAGGGACTTCCCTAGTGGCACAGTGGATAAGAGTCCACCTACCAGTGCAGGGGACACAGGTTTGATCCCTGGTCCAGGAGGATCCCACAGGCCTCGGAGCAACTAAGCCAGTGTTCCACAGTAAGAGAAGCCCCTGCAAGGAGAAGCCCACCTGCTGTAACTTGAGTAACTCCCACTTGCCACAACTAGAGAAAGCCCGAGAACAGCAAGGAAGACCAAATGCTGCAAAAAATAAATCAAAAAATAGAAAAAGAATAAAAGAAGTTGCATAGCAGGGTGTGTATTATGCTCCCAATTGTGTGAATGTGTATTATGACTTTTTTTTTAACTTTTCATTTTGTATTGGGGTATAGATGATTAACAATGTTGTGATAGTTTCAGATGAACGTTGAAGAGACTCAGCCATGTATACATGTATCCATTCTTCCCCAAACTCCCCTCCCATCCAGGCTGCCACATAACATTGCGCAGAGTTCCCTGTGCTAGACAGTAGGTTCTTGCTGGTATCCATTTATGACTCATTTTTTAAAATTATAAATAGATATCTTCTTAAAGGATAAAGACTACAGAAGAATTTAGACCAAGACATGAAACTCCCCATCACCACTTGCAGCAGTCAGGATATACTAGGTTATGATGTGGTAACAAACACCTCTAAACATCTTTGGCTAAAACAACCAAGATTTATTTCTTGCCCATGCGTGAATCCAATGTGGCTTGCATAGGCTCAGGACTTTGTGGTCAGCACTTTCGTCAGCATTAGACTTTCATGAAGGCACCACCCGCACAAGAGGCTTCAGGATTCACCACTGCCATGGAAGAAGGCATGAGAACCGCACAGGGGTTCTCAAACCCCCCAAAGGGACATGTGTCACTTTCCCCTCACATTTCACTGGCCAGAGCGACTCATGTGGCTGCACCTGACTTCCAGAGAGTACAGTCCTCCTATGTATCCAGAAAAAGGAGGCTAGAAATACTGGTGAGCCCGGGTAATGTCTACTGCGCACCACAAACCAGCTGCATCTTTTGAGGCTTTTGTGTTTACACTGATATACATACTAGTTCTACAGTAATTTTAAAGAAAAACACAGGTTTGGTAGTAAGACAGACCTAGGTTTGAATCCCAAATAGGTTAGTTATCTGCTGTGTTCCTTTAGACAAGATCTTGATCCGCTCAAGACTCAGCTTTCCCACCTGTACCTGCTTCCTTGGAGAAGGAAATGGCTTCCCACCCCAGTATTTCCACCTGGAGAATTTCATGGACAGAGGAGCCTGGCAGGCTACAGTCCATGATGTTGCAAAGAGTCGGACATGACCAAACACGCATGCACCTGCTTTCTGGGCCAACGTAGAGATGAAACGTAATAGTGGAAATGACACCTGTAATAAACAGTATCTTACACAAGTAGTGCTATCTAACTAGGAAATAAAGAGTGCTGGAGGGTGGTTGTTTAGTGGGCTGGAGGTCACGTGGACAAGGAAATACGGGGAAAGAAAGCCCCTTTCCATCTATCAGATGGAAAGTATCTGGATCAGTTTCTTGTGTCTCCCATGGCCCCAGACATGCTGTGGGCTTGCAGATGGGAGCATCTTATTAGCCAGGCTACTGCCTGCGTAGATGCAGCCAAGGGTCGGGTGCAAAGCATCTGCCCTGCATCAACCGGCCCCATTCAGCCCACCTGGGTTCTGCTTCATCCCATCTGAAGCTGAGTGTGCTGGTGAGGGAGAACACTTTCTATTTAAAGGAGGACCAGCCTTTGTATTAAATCTGTTGTTTGAGGAAATAATGATCATCACAGCATTTGTAGGGGACAGTTGTGCAGCATGTATCAGACCCTTTGATCCAGCAGCCCTCAGTGAGGAGTTTATCCTAAGAAAATGACAGAACAAGTGAGTAAAGGTGGATCTGTATTACTCATAATGGAAAATCGAAAACCTAAATGTCTTGACATAGGGGATGAAACAAACTATAGAATGCTTTGTTTATCCAACTATATCCAGACATGAAAGGATGTCAATTGTCCATTGAAAAATTACATGAGAAAGAGCAATATATATGTAAAACTGTGGATGGATGAATACATAGATAGATAGATCTCCTCTGATCTCATTGTTGAAAAGAATATATAGGGAATTCCCTGGTGATTTCCTGGTGGTGATGACTATGCTTTCACTGCTGAGGGCCCAGGTTCAATTCCTATTTCAGATTCAATCTCACAAACTGCTTAGCTAGGGGAAAAAAAAAAGTATTTGAATATATACCTTATATATGCTTTGACATTCCGAAAGGATAAATGTCAGAATATTAGCAATTATTTCCTGCAGGGGGTAAGAAAGTGAAAGTTAAAGTCCTTCAGTTATGTCTCTTTGTGACCCCATGGACGGTAGCCCACCAGGTTCCTTTGTCCATGGAATTCTCCAGGCAAGAATACTGGAGTGGGTAGCCATTCCCTTCTGCAAGGGATCTTCCAAACCCAGGGATCAAAGTCAGGTCTCCTGCATTGCAGGCAGACTCTTTACCATCTGAGCCACCAGGAAAGCCAGAATATTAGCAATTATTTCCTCCAGGGAGTAGGAATTTTTTTCTTCGCACAAAGAACATGATTAAGTAGTAAAAGGCCAAGTTAAATTAACTGTGTCTCCAGCTATATTTTATGATCAATCAACATTTAATGTAAGCTGCTCACCTCTGGAGGGGACTTGGCCCTTGTCTGGGAGTCAGAAAACCTTGGTGTGTGTGTGCTGTGTGTGACCTTGGGCAAGCTACCTGGGATGGGAAGCGTTTGTACGAACTTTTTACAAATAGATACAGACACATAGAAAGGCTTGTACCTGAGATCCCATAGCTCATGGCCCCTGAACTGCATTTTGAACCCGGGGTTTTCCTGATTCTGGGTCAAGATATTCTTATATTGCATCACAGCCACCCTCTCTGAGTCTCATCTCTAAAATGACAGGGTCAGAATACAGTCCCTTTCAGCTGAAAAGATTCAATGTCCGCAGGAAGTCACCCCTCCCCCATCATTCCTGGTGTATCACAGGCCCCAGATTTGGTATGCATGCCCTGTTCGTCAGATGCCAGCCTTCCCCAGGGGAAGGGACTCCAGGCTGGGAGTTAGAGAGAGCTCTTGGCCTGCCTAGGGCCATCTAGAGGGGGCAGGGGGTGGGTGGGTGTGCTCTCTGGCCAGGCGTCTGGCTGGGTGCCTGCAGAACTGGGCGAAAATTGCCCACAAGGGCTGGCTGGGAGCCCAAGAACTTGTTGTCTTTCCCTTTAAACAGACACAGGCTGTCTGTTAAGATTCTGGAAACATCTGACCTTTCGCAGAGCATCTCAGGCAGGGCTGGAGGGCGGTCCTTCCCTTTCTGTAAGTGCTTTAACCCTTTCCACACAATCCTGGACAACATCCTGCTGCTGCTGCTGCTAAGTCGCTTCAGTCGTGTCCAACTCTGTGCGACCCTGTAGATGGCAGCCCGCCAGGCTCCCCCATCCCTGGGATTCTCCAGGCAGGAACACTGAAGTGGGTTGCCATTTCCTTCTCCAATGCATGAAAGTGAAAAGTGAAAGTGAAGTCGCTCAGTCGTGTCCGACTCCTAGCGACCCCATGGACTGCAGCCTACCAGGCCCCTCTGTCCATGGGATTTTCCAGGCAAGAGTACTGGAGTGGGGTGCCATCGCCTTCTACGGACAACATCCCAACAACCACAATAAAAAAGGAGATCAGTTTCCAAGGAACATGGAAAGCTCGTTGGGTCTCTCTCCTTTGGATTGTCTGAGGGGCAGAGAAGAGATTTTGAGCCCAGATGTCTCCTGCATCACTTGCTCAGTTCCTGGTCTCAGGAGACCTGGGACTTCAGGGTGGAAGTGGGAACTGCTCCTCTGACTGACCGAACAGCGTATTCCTTCATATGTCCTGCGAAGGTTTACATTTGTGTACAAGCCGGGCACCTGCTGGGTATCAGGCAGTGTGTGAGGTGATTCGAGGCCAGCACAATGGCAAACAAACCCAGAAAGAAATGTTCCATGCCTTCTGAAAGGTTCATTTTCTGGGAGAGAGTGTGCATGTGTGTGAGCTCAGTCACTCAGTCGTGTCCGACTCTTTGCGACCCCATGGACTATAGCCTGCCAGGCTCCTCTGTCCATGAGATTCCCCAGGCAAGAATCCTGGAGTGGGTTGCCATTTCCTTCTCCAGGGAATCTTCCCAATCCAGGGATCGAACCCACTTCTCTTGCATCTGCTGTTGGCAAGCGGATTCTTTACTATTGTGCCACCTGGGAAGCCCTCTGAGGGAGTGGGCTGTGATAAAATAATCACAAGCACAGAGACCTCCCTGGTAGTCCAGTGGTTAAGAATCCACCTTCCAGTGCAGTCCCTGGCTAGGGATCTAAGATCCCACATGCCATGTGGTCAAAATATTAAAAAAATTTAAAAAGTATATTTTTTTATTTAAAAAAAGAGTTAAAAAATAATCATAAGCTCAAATGTCAAATGACAATAGGGTAAAGTGCTAGGAAGGAGACAAACAGTGCTGAGTGTCTGATGGTGGAGATATAATCTGGGAAGGTCAGAGGAGGCTTTGCTGAGGAGACCTGGGAGCAGGGGTCCAAAGGGTTACAGCTTGATGATTGAGCACAACCCCCGCAGGCAGCACACAGAAGCTTGTTAAAATGCAGGATCTCAGTCCCCATTCCAGATCTTCAGAATCTAAATCTGCATTTTAATCAGATCTCCCAGGTGATCCCTGGGTCAGGAAGATCCCCTGGAGATGGCTGCTCACTCCAATATTCTTGAGAATCCCGTGGACAGACGAGCCTGGAGGGCTACAGTCCATGGGGTTGCAAAATGTTGGACATGACTGAAGCAGCTTAACACTGATGCATGTACCCAGGTGACCCGGCTATATATGAAAGTTTGAGAAGCTTTGCTAAGGGTTGAACTAGGAGTTCCCAGTCTGGGTATAGCTTGAAACTGGAGGAGAACCTTCCAGGTAAGAGCTCTGGGGTGGGAAGGAGCAGGCAGTGGGATGGGAGGGATGGGAGTCAAAGGCTATTATTGTATGTATGTACAGTGGACCCAGGAACAACAACAAGAGTTTGAAATGTGAAGGTCTGCTTATATGCACTTTTTTTCCAATAAATATGTACAATACTACATAGTCTGTGGTTGGTTGAATATGGGGATATAGAACCATGGATTGTCATTGTCATTTAATCCCTAAATTGTGTCTGACTCTTCAACCTCATGGACTATAGCACACCAATCCATGTAGCTTCTCTGTCCATGGAATTCTCCAGGCAACTATACTGCTGTGGGTTGCCATTTCCTTCTCCAGGGGATCTTTCTGACCCAGGGATTGAACCTGTGACTCCTGTGTCTCCTGCATTGGCAGGCGGATTCTTTAACCCTGAGCCACCTGGGAAGCCAAGGAGGCTCAGAGGGAGTATGCTAAAGAAGAAAGCTGGAAGGAAAAGAGACTATGCCAGAGAAAGTGATTCCTGAACTGAGGACCTTGGTAATGGAGCCAATTACTTCCAGTAAATAGGAGTGGTGGCTGAGGTGAGTGAGAGAGGTCATTGGAGACCTGAGAAACCAGATTTAGGATGTGTCTTCCACGTGGATGCTGAAGTCATCAAGGACAATGACAGGGCTTTAGCTGGAGATAAAAATGGGGAGCCACGTGCCTAAGTCTCCAGTGACGACAGGGGAGTGGCCGGGAGGTGGGTGGACAACCTCAGGGCATTTACCAGAGGATGGAAGAGTGTGGTTCAGGAGAGCCATGGGGATGTGATCGTAAAATGTTTGGATGTGGATTCATGTTCCAAGAGACCCAGGGGAGATGGGGGTGGTGTGTAGGATGGAGGAGAGCCAAGAAGTGCCTGGTATTATGGAGGATGCCAGTGAGGCAGGGAAAAAACCCGGAGAGGTAAAGGTTTTAAGTATATAGCAGCTGTTCTCATTTTTTTTTTAAATTTGTTTCTTTCTCTTTCTTCTTTCTTTTTTCTATTTTAAATTTATTTTTCTTACTTTTTTTTCTTTTTTCTTTGGCAGTTTGCTTTCTCCACCTGTAGCAGTGGTATCATCTCATCACTTGGAAACTTATTAGATATATAAACTTTAGGGTCCCACCTGTATCAGCTGGGTGGGGCCCAGAAATCTGTGCTACTTTTTATTTATTTATGGCTCGGACTTTGTTCCGAAGGCTTTCTCTAGTTGCAGTGAGTGGGGGATACTCTCTAGTTGTGGTGCGTGACCTCCTCAATGTGGTGACTTCTCTTGTGGAGCACGGGCTGTGGTGTGCAGGGACTTCAGTAGTTGAGGCTCGTGGGCTCTAGAGCTTGGGGTCAGTAATTGTGGTGCACAGATTTAGTTCCCTATGGCATGTGGGATCTTCCCAGACTAGGGGTCAAACCCGTGTCCCCTGCTGGCAGGTGGATTCTTAACCACTGGACCACCAGAGAAACCTGAAATCTGTGCTTTTTAAAAAGCAATTCTACTGAAGTATAGTGGATTTACGATGTTGTGTTAATTTCTGCTATACAGTAAAGTGACTCAGTTTTACCTATACATTCTTTTTTGTATTCTTCTCCACTGTGGTCTATCACAGGGTATTGAATATACAGTATCCTGTGCTGTACAGGAGGACCTTGTTGTTTAGCCATCCTATATACAGTAGTTCGAATCTGCTAATCCCAAACTCCCAGTTCTTCCTCCCCCACCCCCTTCCCCTTTGGCAATGACAAGTCTGTTCTCTATGTCTGTGAATCTGTTTCTGTTTTGTGAATATGTTCATTTGTGTCATATTTTATGTTGATATACATGATGATATCATATGGCATTTGTCTTTCTCTTTTTGACTTACTTTGTTTAGTATGAAAATCTCTAGGTCCATGTTGCTTCCAGTGCCACTACTTCATGCTTTTTATAGCTCGTTGTTTGTGTGTCTTTGTGTGTGTGTTGCATGTGTGTATCACATCTTTTTTATCCACTCATCTGTCCCATAGACATTTTGGTTGTTTCCATATCTTGGCTAATGTAAGTAGTGTTTCTATGAACATAATGGTTCATGTATCTTTTTGAATTATAGTTTTGTCTGGGTATATGCCCCCTGGCATAGGAAATGGCAACCCACTCCAGTATTCTTGCCTGGAAAATTCCACAGACAGAAGAACCTGTCTGGCTGCAGTCCGTCAGGTCATAAGGAGTTGGACACAACTGAGCGACTGAACACTGGGTATATGCCCAAGAGTGAGACGCAATCTGTGCTTTTAACAAGCTTTTTGGTGATTTTTATACATGTTCAAGTTTGAGAGCTACAGGAATATGGTAATGGGAAAAGTGATTCACTTTATGAAAAAAAAAAAAAAAACACGAAAATGAATCTCATGAAATCTACCACCACATGAAAAAGTGAATTTTGGGTTAAAGACCTAAATGTATCCAGAAGGCTGTGAAGTTAATAATATAAAATATTGAAGAATATCTTTGTGACCTTGGGGTAGGAATTAACTTATTAAGCAAAATTTCAGAAGCATAAAACATAAGGCAGAAAGAAAAAAAATCGATTGATTTGATTACTGCCCAATTATGAGTTCATTGACAAGGTTAACAAATGACAAAATTGGGAGAATTTGTGATATCTAAAGCCAACAAAGAACTAATATCTAGATTCAGAATATACTAGGAATTTCTGCAAGTCAATAAGACAATCTTCTTGCAAGTCAAATGGCGGGAAAATGGGCGAAGATAAAAAGGTGATTTACAGGAGAAATTTTAAAGTTAACAAATACAGGAGGAGATGTTAAGATGTATTAGAAATCAGAGAAATATAAATTAAAGCAGTAGCTGTTAGCAGTTTTAGTTATAATAGCCCCAAACTTGCCAAAGAGGAAACAACCCAAAAGTCCATTAGTAGGTAAACCAAACTGATATTCATACAATAAATACCACTCAATGATTAAGAAAGAAAGAATGGACTACTGATACATCTCTCAAAAGCATTATGTTAGTGAAAGCAGTCGGACACAAGAGTACATACTGTATGCTTCTATTTGTATGGAGTTCTAGAAGAGGCAGAAAAATTTAGTGATAAAAATCAGATCACTGGTTGTGGAAGATGGAGAGGGTAGACTGACGACAAAGGGCATAGGGAGTGCTTAGGGTTGATGGGACTGATTTGTGTTTACAGGTATGTCCACTTGTCAAAATTCAAGGAAATGAGTGTAAAATGTGTCACTATCATTGTGTGTAAATTATGCCTTGGTAAACTTGGAGGGGGGCATGGCAACCCACTCCGGTGTTCTTGCCTGGAGAATCCCATGGACAGAGGAGCCTGGTGGGCTACAGCCCAGAGGGTCACAAAGAGTCAGAAAGACCACTGAAGGGATTTAGCACCCATGCACACATGCAAACTTAATTTTAAAAATAAAATGTTGGGGTTTCCCTGGTGACTCAGTGGTAAAGAATCCACCTGCCAATGCAGGAGACACAAGTTCAGTCCCTGATCCAGGAGGATTCCACGTGGCTCGGAGTAACTAAGCCACAACTACTGAAGCCTGTGTGCCTAGAGCCTATGCTCCAAGCCAAGAGAAGCCACCGAAATGAGAAGCCTGAGTACCACAGCGAATAGAAACCCCTGTTCACCACAACTAGACAAATCCCGAGCAAGGCGAAGACCCAGTGCAGCCAAAAATAAATAAATAATTTTTATTTAAATAAAAGAAATAATAAAGAGATTAAAAATGCAATGTTAAAACTTCATATCATTTAGACTGGAAAAGTTAGGCAGCTGGATAATGCTAGGAGTTGACAGAGGGCAGGGGTCCATGCTGGTGGGCATGTGGGCATGTGGGCATGTGGGCATGTGGGCAGGGTACCCTGTGACCCACAGCAAGTCATACCCTTAGAAGAATCTGCAAGAGATCTCACATGGCCCATATGGTAAAGAGGGAAGAAGACAGTCACTGCAGTCTTCTTTATGGGGGTGGGAGGTTGTAGGCAGTTCGGGGAGTAGATAGATAAAGTGTGGTAGAGCCACACTTTGGAATACCCTGCAGCAGCTAGAAGCAGCAGATGAGATGTGTCCAGGGCTTCCCTGGTGGCTCAGTGGTAAAGAACCCGCCTGCCAATGCAAGAGCCATGGGTTCAATCCCTGATCTGGGAGGATCCCACAGGTAGTGGAGCAACTAAGGGCAGTATGATTACTGAACCGGGGAACCACAGCCGCCGAGCCCACGTGCCCTGGAGGCTGTGCTCCGCAACGAGAGAAGCCACCAGTGAGAAGCCCATGCACCACAACTGGAGAGTAGCCCCTGCTCGCCGTAACTAGAGAAAAGCCCAAGCAGCAACAAAGACCCACCTAGCGCAGCCCCAAAAAATGCTTTTAAAAGATGTGTCCAGAGCAGTATGGATGGGTCTGTGGAATAAACAAACAAACAAACAAACAAAAAAAATGGAATGAGGTATATGACTAAATGCTGTTTATATAAATTAAAAATACAAAACAGTCCAATTAGAAAATGGGACACAGACGTTTCGCTAAGGAGGAGATAGGGATGGCAAATAAGCACCTGAAAAGATGTTCATCATCATTAGCCATCAGGCAAATGCAAATTAAAACCGCAATGAGGCCTTGCTTTGCAATTATTAGGAGGCCATAATAGAAAACCGTGATAACAACAACTGCCGGCAAGGAGGGGGAGAAACTGGATCTCTTATAAAATGTATATCCATCATGGTAAATAGTGTGGAAGTTTCTTATAAAACTATAGCTGCATTTACCATAAGACCCAGCAATCCAGGACTTCCCTGGTGGTACAGTGGATAAGAATCTGCCTGCTGATGCAGGGGACATGGGTTTGATCCCTGGTCCAGGAAGATTCCACATGCCGTGGAGCAACTAAGCCTGTGTGCCACAACTACGGAGTCCACACGCCTAGAACACGTGTTCTGCAAAGAAGAGAAGCCCACGCTTGCCACAACTAGAGAAAGCCCAAGCACAGCAAGGAAGACGTAGTGCAGTCATAAACAAATAAATAAAATGCCTTTAAAAAAAAAGGCAGTAATCCCAAATTTGACCTATATCCCAAAGAAATGAAAACTTACATCCATACAAAAACCTGGACATTAATCAGCTTTATCTGTAATAGCCCCAAACTGGAAACAACCCGAATCTCCTTCAGTGGGTGAATAGTTAAACTCTGGTACATCCATACCATGGAATACAAAACAGTAATAAAAAGGAAAGAACTGCCCATAGGTTACAAAAACACAGATGTATCTCAAGGGCAATATAATGAGGGAGAAGCCAGTCTCAAAACCAGTCTATTTGCACCTACTGTATAGCACAGGGAACTCTACTCAATAATCTGTTATAATCTATATGTGAAAAGAATCTACGTAGGGTGGATAGGGACTTCTTTGGTAGTCCAGTGGTTAAGAATCCGCCTACCAATGCAGGGGACGGGGTTTGATCCCTGGTCCAAGAACTAAGACCCCACATGCCTGGGGCAACTCAGCCCATGTGCCACGACTACTGAGCACCGCAAATAGAGTCCGTTGTCACAAAACGAAATATCCTGCAAGAAGCAATGAAGACCCCAAGTGCTGCGACTAAGACCTGATGCAGCCACACAAGTAAGTAAATAAATAAAATATTTTTAAAATAAATAAAAAAGAGTGGATATAAGTGTATATATATAACAGATTCACTTTGTTCTACAGCGGAAACTAACACAACATTGTAAATCAACTATTCTCCAATAAAAATTAAAAAAAAAAAAAGCTTCCACTTACATAACATTCTCAAAATGACAGAAATATAGGGATGGAGAAGAGATTAGCGGTTGCCAAGTCCAGGGACCTCAGTGGAGGAGCGTGACTATAAAGGGACACCACCAGGAGGTCCCCGTGGAGACGGGACCTTCTGTATCTTGACTGTGGTGACGGTTACACTAATTTATTCATGGGGTCAAAATAGCATAGAATTCTACACACACACACACACATAACTGCAAGAGAAAACTGAATAATACAGTCTCTATTTAACAGTATGATCCCAATGTCAATCTCTTGGTTTTGCTATCGTACTACAGTTTTACAATTCTAGGGCTTCCCAGGTGGTTGAGTGGTAAAGAATCCTCCTGACAATGCAGGAGAACAAAAGACACGGGTTCCATCCCTGGGTGTCCCTGGGTCAGGCAGATCCCTTGGAATAGGAAACGGCAATTGACTTCAATATTCTTGCCTGGGAAATGTCAATGATAGGGGAGCCTGGAGGGCTACAGTCCATGCGGTCATAAAAAGAGTCCGACAGGACTGAGGATTGAGCACATACACACAGTTGTAGAATGTCACCGATGGGGGAAGCTGGATAAAAAGCTCACGGGACACTATGTACTATTTTTTGGTAACTTTCTGTTAGTCTATAATTATTTCAAAATTAAAAAAAAATTTTTTTTAAGTACACGTATACAATTCTATAGTATATCTTGCAAGAATGCCCACAAACAAAAGCATATATTACACACCTTAAAATGGTAGCCTGTGGGGGGAGGGGTGGGAGGAGGCGTGGAAAGATAAAAGGAAATGAACAGACACATTAATCAAGCGACCCTGTGCCGACCATGGTGATAAGGCTGTGAACTGTGAAGGCGATTAACTCAAGCCTCTCTGCACCTGAGGTCCCACAGCCAGGAAAGGGGTGGGTGGAGGGGGATCAATAATGTTAAAGATAAGGCCTTTCTAAAGTGCATCAAAGATATTTCCCTTTTTTCCGTAAAAAGCTGGAGCAAGGTTGGAGGAGGAAGACAGACAGGAAAAGGGAGTGGGCAGAAGGGGCAGAAAAGGGAGGAGGGAGAAGGAAGAAAACACGAGGGAGAGCCAAAGGCCATGCGAGTGATGTGGAGGTGGGCAGCATTCTTTCCTGGAGGCTCTGGGCGGGGCTGGACACGGAAAGCTCAGGGTTGCCTCAAGCCCTCTGGAGCTCTGAGGCCCCACGGGGGAGGGGGCCTAGATTCCAGGAGCTCCTCTGAAGAGCCCGGGCTCAGCAGGACACAACGTGCTCCTCCTCGAGCCTGAAACTTGGCAGGGTTGATGTTTTGCATCTCTTCCTGTTCCCTCCCACCCTCAGCAGTGTTTGGAAGGCAGACTTAGTAAAGCCATTGGACTAATTGTTTTAATTAATGAGTTAATTTTTGGTTGCACTGTGTCTTCGTTGCTCCATGCGGGCCTCCTCTAGTTGTGGTGAACGGGGGCTACTCTTGGTTGTGGTGCACGGGCTTTTCATTGTGGTTGCTTCTCTGGTTGCACAGCACAGGCTCTAGGGTGGGTGGGCTCAGTCGTTGCAGCTTGTGGGGCTTTAGAGCACTGGCTCAGTATCTGTGGGGCCTGGGCTTAGCTGATCCTCAGCAAGTGGAATCTTCCTGGACCAGGGGTCAAATTCGTGTGCCCTGGGTTCTTATTCACTGTACCACCAAGGGAATCTGATTGGACTATTTTTAAAGCCATTTGCACAAATGAAGCCCACCACCTTAGCTATAAACACAGCTACTACTAATTGGAGAGTATGAGCAGGAAAGAAAAATACAAGGAAAAAAAAGAAAGATTGAGAGGACTTCCCTGGTAGTCCAGTAGATAAGAATCTGCCTTCCAATGCAAGGGACTTGGGTTCGATCCCTGGTCGGGAACTAGGATCCCACATGCCTCAGAGCAACTAAGCCCCCATGCCGGAGTGCTGCAACTAAGCCCCAACACAGCCAAAAAGCAAATAAATAGTTTTAAAAAGAAAATGATTGTGGAACTCTTACTTATGATAATGAACAGTTAGGAACAATTTCAATGTCCAGTAGTAGAGATTTACTTAAAAATGTGTGCCACATCCCTATGACAGAACGCACTAAAAATGAAGGTATGAGAGAATTTCTAATGCTACAGGAAAACCTCTGTGATATATGTCTGTCCTAGGGGAAATCGGCTCAGATGGTAAAGAACCAACCTGCAATGCAAGAGACCCAGGTTCAATCCCTGGGTTGGGACGATCCCCTGGAGGAGGGCATGGCAACCCACTCCAGTATTCTTGCCTGGAGAATCCCCATGGACAGAGGAGCCTGGTGGGCTAGAGCCTGAGGAGTCTCCAAGAGTCGGACACAACTGAGCTACCAGCACACACACCTAGGGGAAAGTCACAAAAGATTATGCACTGAATAGTACCTTTTCTAAACAATGTAAATGTATAATTCTGTATAGAAAAGAGCCAGGAGGATCGTCACCAACATATTAATACCAGTCCACTTAAGATCTGTGCACTTTGCAGTATGTAGATTGTACCTCCAAAAAAGTGGTAGAAAATATTAACAGTGGTGGTCTCTGGGTAGGGTGATATTTTTCATTGTGTTTTTCTGTGTTTCAAATTTTATGGTAGTAAACATGTTTGTGGGCCTCCCTGGTGGCTCAGACAGTAAAGAATCTGCCTGCAATGCAGAAGACCCGGGTTCCATCCCTAGGTAGGGAAGATCCCCTGGTGAAGGGAATGGCAACCCACTCTAGTATTCTTGCCTGGAGAATTCCATGGAGAAGAGCCTAGCAGGGCTACAGTCCATGGAGTCAAAAAGAGTCAGACACGACTGAACAACTAATACACGCACACACACAAACGTTTGTTGATGGACAACAGAATAACCATGTGTGGAAGAGCATTCTGTGCGGAGTCTGGTAGTCCCTTACCCCTCTCTGTTTTTTTTTGCCCAAACAACAGAACATGTGGGACCTTGCCACCAGAGGGGGAACCCACGTCCCCAGCATTGGAAGCACAGAAGCCTTACCACCTGGACCCCCAGGGAAGTCCCAAGCCCCTCTGTCCAGAGGAGAGGCCACAGAAAGCACCTAAGCCTAGCCTGGCCTAGGAAAAAGCTGGCTCTTGGCCTCTGGTTTCACCAGCTCCTTGACTGGCCAGCTCTGGCCAGCTCAGCTACTTACACGCCCAGAACTGGCTGTTTCTGGAACCACCCTGAGACAGCAAAGCTAGGAGGCAAGGGCTGGAGAGGGACGAGCCAAGGTCACTTGATAAATGCTAGATACTATTTATAACTATCTCTCACCCCTCCCGCAGATCTCCTCCTTTTGTTTCACTCCCACAGCCCAGCCCATGGCAGGTTAGGGGACGCGGTGAACAGAATTTCTGGGTGGAGAAGTGAGTGGTTTCACGCAGGTGGCTCTGTAGCCTGCTCGCCCTTGCTTCTGACTGTAAACAATGCTACCATTATAAAGAGCTGACCATGTGCCAGGTGTGTGCCTACATAATTGCGCTTCTCACCGCAACCCTGTGAGGTCCCTTGCTGCTCTCAGGCCTACCTTCCAGATGAAGAACTCAAGGCTCAGAGAGGTTAAGGAATTCCCCCTAGGTAACACAGCCAGTTAGGTGTTCGGTCGTAGTGTTGCTTAAGTGGCTAAGTCTGTGTCTGACTCTTTGTGACCCCATGGGCTGCAGCCCTTCAGGCTCCTCTGTCTGTGGGATTTTCCAGGCAAGAATACTGGAGTGGGTTGCCATGCCCTCCTCCAGGGGATCTTCCCCAGCGAGGTATCAAACCTGCATCTCCTGCATTGGCAGGTGGGTTCTTTACCACTGAGCCACCAGGGAACCCAGGGTAGTGGTAGATGTCAGTGATTTGGCTTTACCAAGCCTGTGCAGATAAGGCAACCCAACTCTGTTTCAATAACAGATCTAGGATAACAACCCCCGGCCTCCGAATTCCAGCTAGTGAGATTGCTGCCTGCAGGGCATAAGTGAGGCCAGGCGGAGGCTCCGAAGATGGAGGTGGTACTGGGGGGCTATAGGCCCCACGGCCTAAGGGCAGCCAAGCAGTCTCGGGGACGTGTCCGACTGGCACTAGCAGCGAGACTTATGTCGCCATCAGTGCCTGGGGGCAGAGGCGGGAGCCCGCTGGACAGCGAGCAAGCCCCGGGGGGCGCCTCCGGACAATTCCATCAACATGGGCAGGGGCGGGGCTTGGCGGCTGCCCTGCATTTCCGGGGACTCGGCGCCAGACCGAGGGTATTTGCAGGGACATCCCGGGTACCCGGGAAGTGAGTGCGTCGGGCGGGGCCTGGAAGCAGGGCCGAGTCTGGGAACACCGAGAAGAAGGGCCGCCCCGCCGCGCAGAGGTGACCCTGTAGTGGGCGGTGGTCACGCGCGGGCCGTGACTCTCAGGTAGGCGAAGGGCACAGGGCGGGCGGGAACTGCGGCCCCGGGAGGAGGAGATCGGAAGTGGGGAGGCCACCCCGCGGCAGGCGCCGCCCCGGCCCCCTACTTCCCGCCGGGCCCCTCTCCCAAAGGGCGCCACCTGCACGCTCTGATGGGCACCCGAACCGCCACTGGGGGAACCTGTTGTCATGGGAACGCGGGAGGCTGGGCCCACGTTCTCGTGGCCATCCTGGGCCTCTGAGCCAAAACTGCAACTGAGAGGCAGTGGTCCTCCTGGAGGCAGATCATTCGGAATTTGAGAAAGGCCTGGGCGCCTCCTCATATGGCCCTGGCTATGACCCTTGAATCAGGTTCTTTGTCATAGCTTCTACTCTCTGAGTGACAACGTGGATGTAGGGGTTAGGAGGGAAAGGAAGTTGGGGTCTTGGAAACTGAGGCTGCCCCAGTGGGCTCTCTGGAACCATCTTGGTCTGGCAAGAGTCAGGGGCCTGGGTCACCTGAGTAAGGTCATCGACCTCTGCTCACATTTCCTCACTAGTAATGTATGTTGTTTGGCTTATGAATTGCAAGTTTCTTATAAGGGTCGAATGCCATAAGGACTGGGAAGTGCACAATTAAGAAATTTTTTTGCCCAGAGATGGTTTAGCCTTTGGTTTAGAAATCTACCCAGTCCCACTCCTTATTTTCATAGAAGAAACAGAATGCAGAGAAATTAAATTACTTCCCAAGATGATAATGAGTTGGCAAGGTCAGGATTTGAACCCAGTCTCCTGACTTCCAGGCTGTGCGATTCTTTGTACTGGTGCTTATTATTACTAAAGTTCAGGGAAATCTGAGAAGAAGGAGGTGGCAGAGGATGAGATGGGTAGATAGCATCACTGACTCAATGAACATGAATTGGAGCAAACTCTGGGAGATAGTGTAGGACAGGGGAGCCTGGTGTGCTGCAGTCCATGGGGTCTCAAAGAGTCAGACACAGCTTAGCAACTGAACAACAACAGGGAAATCTGGGGTATGTCTCTTTGCAATTGGGGCTCAGACTTTTGGAGACAGGCGGTCTAAAGATGAGGACGTTGGCAGCTGGTGAACTGAAGGTGGGGAATGGAGGCTGACACCTTGGGGAAGACAGAGAGTCTCTCTCCCTGGTCCTATACCTTGGAGCTCTTGCTTTAATGTATTATCTGATGGAATTGCCCTAAAAAAACCCCAGGAAACAAGCATTCGGCTTTCCAAAATACTGTCTCTTGTGAAGCCAACAAATCTGTTGAGACTGTGTGAGCAAGAAATCCTTTGGCTGCCCTAAAGCAGGGAAGTGGGACTTCCCACATCAGAGAGGTGCCTTTCCTTTGAAAAGGTTAAGAGGAAGGTGGAAAAAAAGATCCAGGAAGGAACACTTAAATGAATCATTTGGAAATGATTTGAGACAGTCAGCTAGAACAGAAAACTCACTTATTCACTTTAGCAAACATTTACTGAAAATGAAAGTCGCTCAGTCATGTCCAGCTCTCTGCAACCCCATGAACTGTCGCCCACCAGACTACTCTGTCCATGGGATTCTCCAGGCAAGAATACTGGAGTGGGTAGTCATTCCAGTAGTAGGTAGACATTACCTTTTCCAGGGCATCTTCCCTACCCAAGGATCGAACATTGCATTGCAGGCTGATTCTTTACTGTCTCAGCCACCTGGATGCCTGCTATTCCCAAACTCTTCACTGGGGATAGAGATTAAAAACCTGAGTTAGGCAGGCCTAGTTCCTGCACTCAAGGAGCTTGTAGTAGAAGATAGGGATGAGATGTGTAAATGAGTATTTCACTACAGAATCATGAGTGCCTTAATGGAAATCTGAGCAGAGTGCAGAGGCAGCTCAGAGGAGCCATTCCAGAAATGGCAGTTGAAAATGGCACGATTCTAGCCTTCGAAGCCTGGCAGCACGTCTGGAGCTCTGCCAGGCTGGCCCTTTGTTGGAGACAAAGGAATAAGTGAGTGAAAGTGTCTAAAGAAATGTGGACAAGAATGGTTATTCTCTGGGAAGAAGAATTTAAGGAATCTTGATGAACTGGAAGCTCTGTGAAGGCAGAACCATGTCAGTTTCTTCAACTTCAGTGATGCTTAGAAGGCAGCAAGTGCACAAGAAATACTGAATGAGTGAAAGAAGAAGGGGAAAAAAGGGGTAGGGAGAGAGGGAGGAAAATACAGTAGCTTATGTTATCAAGAGGGAGATGGTTATAGCTTGAGACAAAACCCTGGTTGAAATTCTCCCGTATGTAGAGCATCTCCACAGGGTTCTGGAGTCCAATCCAGTTTCTGGTCCTAGTACTGACTTGCCACGTATGTGACCTTAGCAAGTCCCTGAACCTCTCTGTGCCCCCATTTCTCAACTATAAAGTGGGAATATCATAATTCCTGTTTCACCTTGTGAGATGTAAGTAAATGATTGGATGTAAAAAAGCTCAGCTCAGTGGCTTGCTTATAGAAAGTACTCAATAAATGTTAGCCTTGTAAACGTCAGTTTTGCTTTAGGTGGGCATGCATGCTTCGTCAAGTCTGACTCTTTGAGACCCCATGGACTATAGCCCACCAGGCTCCTCTGTTCATGGGATTTTTCGGGCAAGAACACTGGAGTGAGTTGCCATTTCCTCCTCCAGGGGATCTTCCCAACCCAGGGATCGAACCCAAGTTTCCTGTGTCTTCTGCATTACAGGCAGATTCTTTACTGGCTGAGCCATTGGGGAAGCCCTTAGGTGGGCATAATTTGCCTAATAATTCATGTTAAGGTATATAATAACTCTTAATTCTGGTATTTCTTTTTACCTAATAAAGACTAATTCTGAAAGTTCCTGTGTCTTCAGACGAAGACACCCCAAAGAAATTATCTTTACTTTTTTGGGGTTGGGGAGGGGAGGAGGGCAACAATCTCTTTGAAATCAAATAAAAGCTCTGATTACTGTCATCATTCTTGGGGTTCACATCTCACTGAGGCCGACTCTATTGGTTAAAGGACCCCCTGCTCTGCTCCACTGCTCACAGGCTGTAAGGAAAGAGTGAAGGCAGTGTTCATAGAGGAAGAGCCTGAGAGGAGCAAGGTGGGTCTGCTCCCTTGCAGAGTGGACTGGGTGGATCAGGCCCTGGGTCCAGGCCCCTTAAAGCCCCTCCTTTTTTAAAAAAATATTTTTGTTTATTTATTTGGCTGTGGCAGGTCCTACTTGTGACATGTGGGATCTTCAATCTTAGTGTTGGCATATGTGATCTTTAGTTGTGGCATGTAGGATCTAGTTCCCTGACCTGGGATCAAACCTGGGCCCCCTGCATTGGGAGATCAGTAGCCACTGAACCACCAGGCAAGTCTTCCTCCGACTCCTTTGCTAGAGCTGAGCTGCACCCACTCAGAGCCTTATGGTGTCCTCCAGCCTGGTGCTCAGTACTGGGGTGCTGCCAGGCATCCCAGGAGTCTCAGGCCTGGAGAGCTGCTGTGTAAGATCCCTGTCTGAGCATGGATCTGAGGTGCTACCCACGTACCGGCTTTTTGTGAGCATCTTGTTCTGGTGCCATGGTCTAGGCCGGCAGGTGGGCACACTGTGGCAGTGATATATTCTTCCTTCCATTCTATCAGAGTAGTCTTTGGAGCCACAGGAAATCAATGGAACCCACCCATCCATCCCCCACCCAATGGGCTCAGCTGTCTAGGCCCACTCTTCGAAGGCAGTGCTGGAACCAACAGCAAGGCTCTCTTGGAGTAAGAGCCGGAGCCACCAGGTGACCTAAGGTGACAGGGAACCATGGGGGCTTGGAGGGCCCCACCTCTTTGGGATGAGAGAGCTTTGGTCCTCTGATAGGAAGGTTCCTTCTCGGGAGTGATGAAAGGCCTTGGCTAGGTCTGCTCTCCCTCCATGAAGCAATGGCCAGGGGCCTAGGGCTCAGAGAGGGACTTAAAGAGGAAGAACTGGGGACAAATGGAGAGGTAGATTGCTGGTTTCTCAAGATCTTGGGACTGCAAGGGTCTCATAAGCCAGACTTGAAACCAGACTGTCCTAGAGGCTTATGCTCCTTGCTTCCCATCCTCACCCGGCCTAGGATGTCTGCCTCATACCTCTGAGTGGCTGCAGGTATGAGGTGTCAGGGGAAAGAGAGTCACCGGACAGTAATTGTGCCCCTTTGGGGTGACAGGTGCTACGCATCAGCCAGGCTCTCCAGGCCCCCTGGAGGACAGACCTGGGGGCCCAGGCAGACAGCCCCTCGGAACTTGCATCGGGAGCCTGGGCACGATGGTGGCAACCTACCGTGTTCTACCGTGTTCTACCGTGTCGAGTCAGGGACAAGCTGAGCCCGGCTGGTTGCACCACAGCCCTGTGGGGCAGGGGGGGTCCCCTCCCAGGGAGTGGCCAGCTCAGGGCCCGCCACGCCCCGGCGGGGGTGGCTGGGGCGGGCAGCGAGCTCTTCACCGCAGCGGGCGCACCCAGGGCCTGGGCTGGGCGGGCCGGTTCCTTCTCCCCGTGAGACTTGCAGCCTCAGCACTGGGTTGGTAGGAGGTGGCCGAACCTGAGCAGAGAGCCCAGAAGAGGGTCCTCTAGCTTGGACATCTTAGGATGGCTGTGGCCACGTTTAGGTAAATGAGGCGAACCCATAATATAACGTGCTCGGCTTTCACCACGCACCGGGGCTGCCCGTCGCCTTGTAAGCCCTGTCTCCTCAGCTCTCCTGACAGCGCAGGCAGTACTGTTAGCATTCCCATCTCACAGATGGGGAAGCTGAGGTTCTGAGAGATCCCGTGGCTTGCTACAGTCCCCAAAATAACAGATAGTGCTGAAATTCTACTTCTTATGGAAGAACTGGTGTGCCTCATCCCTGGATTCGAACCACTTCACAGAGCAAGAAACATTAGGGACCGGGACTTCCCTGGTGGCCCAGTGGCTAAGACTCCGTGCTCCCAATGCAGGCGGCCTGGGTTCAATCCCTGGTCGGGGAACTAGATCCCACATGCTGCAACTAAGACCTGGGAGAGGCAAATAAGTAAATAAACATTTTTGAAAAAGAAAGAGACATAAGGGACCAGTGAAGAGGAGCACAGTTTGCAGAAGAGAGATGAGGCTCATTTACATTCATTGCTAGACCCTGGTTAAAGTCGCTGGTGAGACTCAAAGGTGGGGGCCGTGCTGGCCCCGTGAGTGCCCCCCACTGCAGAGGGTACTGCCCCAGGGACACTCCCAGCCCCCGGCATCTGGAAGTCATTGGCGGATTTAAAAGCACACACAGGGTGTGCCAGCTGGTGTCGCTTTCTCATCAAAATGTATTGATGCTGCAGCCCAGCCCCTGGGGAGGAAACAGCAGCATTGTGCCCAGCTGGGCAGGGAGGGGAGCTGCAGCTGCAGGTTGGCATGAGAGGAGGGCTCAGGGCGACGAGGGGATAGTGGCAGGGGGCCAAGGCCCAGGGAGCTGGGCTACCGCCAGTGCGT
>NW_011494727.1:1793571-1798065 GCF_000754665.1 Bison bison bison
GGCGGGCCCCCCGCCAGTGCGTGTCTGCGAGGCCTTGCTGGGCAGCCTGCCAGCCAGAACCCAGAGATGGGAGGAGCTTGAGTGCTACTCCAGGACGGGGCGGGTGAGACCTTGGGTTCAAGCTCCACTGGGCTTGGCAAGAGGCCCCTCCTCCACGGCCGGGAAACAAAGCAAAGCCATGACTCCCAGAGTAGGACTGTGTGAGAGCCAGGATCCCCTGGGTGGAAATGAGAGCCGGCAGGCCGGGCTGGGGGCAGGCTGGCAGGAGCCATCCGTGCCCCAGGTCAGGGCTGGCCTATGCCTGGGCGGAGGCTGTACGTATAGATGGTTAATGAGTACTGACGGCTCAAGAGGCTGACTGTGGTCTGGATGGACCATTGCACGGCCAGCACTTGCCCTGAGCCCACACTGCCTTATTCCTTTGTAACTGAGCAGGTTACAGAGGCCTTATATTTTTAGCCACACTTTGCTTTATTTTCTCTTGTATGTGTGCATGCCAGGTCGCTTCAGTTGTGTCCGACTTTTTGCAACTCCATGGACTGTAGCCTGCCAGGTTCCTCTGTCCATGGGATTCTACAGGCAAGAATACTGGAGTGGGTTGCCATGCCCTCCTCCAGGGGATCTTTCTCACCCAGGGATCAAATCCATGTCTCTTGTGTTTCCTGCATTGGCAGGTGGGTTCTTTACCACTAGCACCACCTAGAAAGCCCCATTTTCTCTTGTAGCCTTTCCTATTTCTCTTCACCTTCTCCCCCTGATATGTGCATGCTAAATTGCTTCAGTCTTGTCCAGCTTTTTGCGACCCCACGGACTGTAGCCCGCTAAGCTCCTCTGTCCCTGGGATTCTCCAGGCAAGAATACTGGAGTGGGTTGCCATTTCATATTCCAGGGATTTTCCCAACACAGGGATATAACCTGCACCTCTTATGTTTCCTGCTTTGGCAGGTGGGTTCTTTACCACCTAGAAAACCTGGAAAAGCTCCCCTCCCACGCCCACTCCCGACTCCAGCCCATAGCTAGTCTCATTTTCTTCTTTCACCTGATCCTGCAGGTGAGGTGTTTTATTATTATGATGATTATTATTATTATATTTTTACCTTTTGGTCTCCTTGCTTACCCCCACCCCCATCCCACAATAACAGGTATAAGGTAGAAATTTCATACAGGAAAATGCATAGATCTTCAGTGTACAGATCAAAAAATTTTAATCTGTTTACACTTGGGAAACCAACATCCTAATTAAGATACAAAATACACTTGTCATCCCTGAAGTTTCCTTGGCTGCCTTCAGACATGTGGCCCCATTTTGTCTGGCCTCTTTGCATGTATTCCTGTGCATATTTTGGGCTTTCCTAGTGGCTCAGCTGGAAAAGAATCTGCCTGCAATGCGGGAGGCCTGGGTTCCGTCCCCGTGCACATTTCACCTCTCCTTCTCGCATTTTTATCCTTCTTATGTGTGTGCTTGTGTGTACAGGAGAGAGAGACCCTCAGAGAGAGAGAGGATGGATGGGGAATGAGTTGTGTGAGTGTGGACAGAGAAAGGAAGCCAGACTTGACTGCATCTTGCTGGCCGGGGGCACAGAGGAACCGTTGGTTTTCGCTTTGTCTCTTTCTATACTCTTTCCAAGTGGCGCCCTGAGCTCTTTATAAACACCAGCGTTCTGGCTGAGAAAGACTTGCCTACATCCAAGGGTGGCAAAGGGGAACAGGAGACACGGTGTTGGCCTGGGAACCGCTCTTCAGCCCACAGGAAGTCAGCTCAAATGAAGTTTTTCTCTGTCAGTCATCCTCCTGTTTTGTTTTGTTTTTTACCCTGGGGAGAACAAATTAGCATGCCAGGGGGAGACAGGGGAGCCCACAAGGCCCAAGGCTGCCATGCTGGGGCATGAGTTAGAGGGCTCCTCTCCAGGCCAACAGGTGGGGCCTGCATTTTGTCCGGGAAATGGCAACCCACTCCAGTGTTCCTGTCTGGAGAATCCCAGGGACGGCGGTGCCTGGTGGGCTGCTGTCTATGGGGTCACACAGAGTCGGACACGACTGAAGCGACTTAACAGTGGAGGTCCTACTGGAGTGCCATGTGAGGCACGGGGGGTTCGAGAGGCAAGACCCATCACTGTCTTCAAGGGGCTTGCACCGAGTTGGCAGAAGACACACTTGAAGTGTTTGAGTGGGATATAATTAACTGCCAAGTGAGACTACATCAGCCCCTGCCTCCTCTCAGAGAGGAGCACCCATGTGTTGCCAAGACACTCGGGCAAACCAGCCTGGTTGCTGCTTGAGGGGAGACCTGATGTGGAGATTCTGGCACTCAACAAATTCTAATCAAACAGATGCCACTCATCAGGCCCTGTTCTAGGTAACAGCAGTAAGCAGAAGATAGAAGGAAACGCTATAGTTAGTTGTCGTCATTCAGTAGCTAAGTGGTGTCAGACTTTGACCCCATGGACTGCAGCACACCGGGTTCCTCTGTCCTCCACTATCTCTCAGAGTTTGCTCAGATTCATGTCCATTAAGTCAGTGATGCCATGTAACCATCTCATCCTCTGCCACCCACTTCTTTTGCCTTCAGTCTTTGCCAGTATCAGGGTCTTTTCCAATGAGTCAGTGCTATAGTTATAGCTAGGACCTTGATTTCAATAAGATTTCTTATAATTTTTTCGTATTATTGTTATTGTTGTTATTATTTTTTTGGCCACGCTATGTGGCTTGTTGGATCTTAGATCCCTGACCAGGGATTGGACCCAGCAAGACTGCGGAGTCCTAACCACTGGACTGCCAGGGAAGGCCCTCATATGATTCTTATGGATAATATGAAGAAATGTGGGTGAATGGTGCAGTAAGGAAGACACCATAGCTAACACATGATTTAGCCTACAAAGGATGTCGATCAGTTTCAACCTGGATGGAGGTCTCCAGTAGGCTCTGTTTTTGGAAATGCCTCCCTCAATTTTCCCCTAAAATTTATAAAACATGATATAAAAACACCCATAACTTTCTATATTAACCAGTTGTCAAAACTCTGCCACAGTAGTACTCACACTCTTTCTCATACACAAATGCACACTCACAACCCACTTGTTTTGGCTTAATCGTATGAAAGTAAGTTGTAGATATCATGATACTTCATGTCGACAGACCTCAGCAGGAGTCTCCAAAGAACAATGACATTCTCCTAAGAACACAGTACCATATTGTACCTAAGAAAATGAACAATAATGCCATGCTGCTGCTGCTGCTGCTGCTGCTAAGTCACTTCAGTCGTGTCCGACTCTGTGCAACCCCATAGACGGCAGCCCACCAGGCTCCCCCGTCCCTGGGATTCTCCAGGCAAGAACACTGGAATGGGTTGCCATTTCCTTCTCCAGTGCATGAAAGTGAAAAGTGAAAGTGAAGTTGCTCAGTCGTGTCCGACTCTTAGCGACCCCATGGACTGCAGCCTACCAGGCTCCTCCGTCCATGGGATTTTCCAGGCAAGAGTACTGGCATGGGGTGCCATCGCCTTCTCCGAATAATGCCATAATATCATCTCATACAGAGTGCATGTGTATTAGCAATTTCTCAATTGCTCTGTGGCTTTTTTTTTTTCCCCTTCAGGATTTCAATCAAGGTTCACATATTGCATGTCTTTTTAATTTTCTATCCTAAAACAGTTCTCTTGTCCTTTTTGTCTTTTCATCAGTTTTACCTTTTTGAAGAGTCCAAGCTCTTTGTCTTATAGAAGCTGAATGTTTCCTATTGTGTCCTCACTATTAGATCTGGGTTACATACTTTTGATACAATTGTTGATGAGTTGTGCATTTTTTATTGACTCATATTAGGAGGTGAATGATATCAGGTAGTCCCACTACCAATGATGTTACTTTTGGCCACTTGATTAATATGGTGGCCACTGGGGGCAAAAAAGATAGTGGCCACCAGTGCTCCCTTAGAGAAACATTTTCCCACTGGTCATTAGTAAGTCATCTGTGGGTCAGACTTTGAGACTGTGTTTCCTTTTTGGGTTTTTTTGGCTGTACCACGAAGCATGTAGGATTTTAGTTCTCCAACCAAGGATGGAACCCACGCTTCCTACAGTGGAAGCTTTGAATCTCAGCCACTGGACAACCAGGGAAATCTCAGAGATCTTGTTAACGTAGTTTCCTAACAATCTTCCACCCAAAGGTTTAGCATCCATTAGTTATCCTTCAGTTCAGTTCAGTTGCTCAGTCGTGTCCGACTCTTTGCGACCCCATGAATCGCAGCACGCCAGGCCTCCCTGTCCATCACCAACTCCTGGAATTCACCCAGACTCATGTCCATTGAGTCAGTGATGCCATCCAGCCATCTCATCCTCTGTTGTCCTCTTCTCCTCCTGCCCCCAGTCCCTCCAGCATCAGAGTCTTTTCCAATGAGTCAACTCTTCGCACGAGGTGGCCAAAGTACTGGAGTTTCAGCTTCAGCATCATTCCTTCCAAAGAAATCCCAGGGCTGATCTCCTTCAGAATGGACTGGTTG
>NW_011494727.1:1799114-1804221 GCF_000754665.1 Bison bison bison
TGTGCGGTAGTTTGAGCATTCTTTGGCATTGCCTTTCTTTGGGATTGGAATGAAAACTGACCTTTTCCAGTCCTGTGGCCACTGCTGAGTTTTCCAAATTTGCTGGCATATTGAGTGCAGCACTTTCACAGCATCATCTTTCAGGATTTGGAATAGCTCAACTGGAGTTCCATCACCTCCACTAGCTTTGTTTGTAGTGATGCGTTCTAAGGCCCACTTGACTTCACATTCCAGGATGTCTGGCTCTAGGTCAGTGATCACATCATCGTGATTATCTGGGTCGTGAAGATCTTTTTGTCCGGTTCTTCTGTGTATTCTTGCCGCCTCGTCTTAATACCTTCTGCTTGCTTGAATCTAGATTTTCTAAGTCTATCATTTCCTCTACGTCTATCAGGCAGCAGCACTTTTCTATAGAGAAAGTTATTCTTTCCAGCCCTTTTCTTTCTCTCTCTGCTTTGCTGAGTTTTACTGTAGACTAATGGATTGTTTTACTTTTATGCATTAGAATCCATTACTTCATTATGCTTTCTGATGCTCGAATTGTCCCAAGTTTGGTCATCAAGCTGGCCCTATATCCTTTTGACATGACCCCATTAGTCTTTAGTCACTTCCTTGTTTTCTGGCCCAACACAAGGTCCCAGGATCACCTTGTACTTTCCTTTTCATTTCTCCAAGGAGTTCTGTTGCCTTTTATTGAAGAGTGATATTTAGAAACCAAGAAGTGGGTGTTAGGTCTGCTCATCTAATATTTTTATCAGTGACTTGAATAATGGTCAAGAATGCTTATCAGATTTATAGATGACTCAAAACTGGGAGGGGAAGCCAGCTGTGTGATAGAATCAATATTCACAATGACCTCAATAGGATGAGATCTGGACCAGAACCAGTAGATTTAAAGGAGATCAATACAAAGTCTTGTGCGTAGGTTAAAAAAGTTAATTGCGTCATTTCTAGTTTCAGGGAATTCCAGACCAAAGTTGGTATCAACAAGGAGCTCTAGTTGTTAGTTGACATGGGCCCACAGTATTCCCTGACTCTGAGGCGGCATTCATTTATTCATTCACTCAGCCAGTACTGACTGAGGGTTAACCATATGCCAGGCACTGTTCTAGAGGCTATGGATAGCTTATTTAACAAGCCAAAGGAGCAAAAATACTTGCCCTCCTCAGTCAACATTTCTTGGGGGTGAGAAGGCAGATGGGAGGTTCAGACAATAAAGAAAAACCACAACAAATAAGCAAATCATTTAGTATATTAGAAGATGATGAGCATGTGGGAAAAACATCTCAGGGAAGGGAATATTGGGGGAACTTCAGATTCTTCAAGAAGGTGATCTTTTTTCTTTTTTTTAATTAGAGTATAATTGATTTACAATGTTGTTTTAGTTTCAAGAGCACAGAAAAGTGAACCTTTTATACAAAATCATTCATCCACTCTTTTTTAGATTTTTCCCATATAGGTCAGTACAGAGTATTGAGTGGAACTGCCAGTGCCCTGCAGAAGTCCTCACTAGTTATCTGTTTTGTGCATAGTGGTGTGTATGTGTCGGCCCCAATCTTCCAGTTTATCCCCCCCTCCCCTCTACCCTGCAACCATAAGTTAATTTTCTACATCTGTAACTCTATTTCAGTTTTGCAGATAAGTTCATTTGTAGCCTTTTTATATTTATTTTTTAAATTTATTTTTAGTTGGAAGATAATTGCTTTAAATGTTGTATTGGTTTCTGCTGTACAACAAAGTAAATCAGCCTCAAGTATACCTATATCCCTTCCCTCTGGAACCTCCGTCTCACCCCTCTAAGCTGTCACAGAGCGCTGGGTTGAGCTCCCAGTGTTACAGGGCAACTTCCTTTTAACTATCTGTTTTACATATGGTAATGTATAGGTTTCAGTTCATTCCACCCTCTCCTTCCCAGCTGTGTCCACAAGTCTGTTGTAGCCTTTTTTTAGATTCCACACATAAACAATATCATGTGATATTTGTCTTTCTGTCTGACTTAACTTCACTCAGTATGATAATCTCTAGGTGCATCCATATTGATGCAAATGGCATTATTTTGTTCTTTTTTTATGACTAAGAAGGTGATCTTTGAGGAAAGATTTGAAGGAAACGAGGGACTCAGTCACTTTCTGGGTAGAGAACTCCAGGCAGAGGGAGGAGCCAGGGCAAAGGTCTTAGCACAAGCGTGTTCGTCCTCATGAGTGCCTGGGGTAGAGTGAGTGAGGGGTGGGGAGAGCAATGGATGATGCTGTGGGCGTGGGGGCGAGGTAACCTGGAGCCTTGCACACCACTGTAAGGAACCACTGGAGGGTTTTGAGCACAGGAGTGCCATGACCTGACTTTGGTTTTGAAAAGCTCACTCTGGCTCCTGAGTTGAGAACAGTTTGAGAACAGCTCAAGGGTAGTCAAAGTGAAAGTCACTCAGTCGTGTCCGACCATTTGTGACCACATAGACTACAGTCCATGGAATTCTCCAGGCCAGAATATTGGAGTGGGTAGCTGTTCCCTTCTCCAGGGGATCTTCCCAACTCAGGGATCGAACCCAGGTCTCCCGGTTTGCAGGCAGATTCTTTACCAGCTGAGGCACCAGGAAAGCCCAAGGGTAGTCAAAGCTATGGTTTGGAATCCAGTAGTCATATATGGATGTGGGAGCTGGACAATAAAAAAGGCTGAGCACTGAATATTCAATGCTTTCGAATCGTGGTGCTGGAAAAGACTCTTGAGAGTCCCTTGGACAGCAAGGAGAGCAAACAAGTCAATCCTAAAGGAAATCAACCCTGAATATTCATTGAAAGGACTGATGCTGAAGTTGAAGCTCCAATACTTTGGCCACCTGATTCGAAGAGCTGACACATTAGAAAAGACCCTGATGCTGGGAAAGACTGAAGGCAGGAGGAGAAGGGGATGACAGAGGATGAGATGGTTGGATGGTATCACGGACTCGATGGACGTGAGTTTGAGCAAACTCAGGGAGTTGGTAATGGACAGAGAAGCCTGGCATGCTGCACTCCATGGGTTGCAAAGAGTCAGACACGACTGAGCGATTGAACAACAAGGGTAGAAACTTCTGAGGTGGTGCTAGTGGTAAAGAACCTGCCTGAACGCAGGAGATGCCAGAGATGCGGGTTCGATCCCTGGGTTGGGAAGACCCCTGGGGTAAGAAATGGCAACACAGTCCAGTAGTCTTGCCTGGAAAACTCCACGGACAGAGAAACCTGGTGGGCTACAGTCAATGGGGTCACACAAAGAGTCGGACACGAGAAGCGGGCAGTAACTGGGACCCCAGGAGGTGGTAAGTGGTCAGATTATAGATTTGCTAGTGGATTGAGTATGAGGAGCAGGAGAAGAGAAAGGAATTAAGGTTTTTAATCTGAGCAATTCAAAGACAGACTTGCCATTAAATGGGATGGAGAGGCTCACACTGATGGAGTATGTTCTGGAACCACATTGAATTTCAGATACCTATCAGATAAGACAGCCTTGTAGAAATGTCAAGGCCATTTGGAATTTAGGACAAAGGTCCTAGGTACAGGGTTTCTCTGGTGGCACAGTGGTAAAGCATCCACTTGCCAATGCAGGAGGCTCAGGTTCGATCCCTGGGTTGAGAAGATCCCCTGGAGGAGGAAATGGCAACCCACTCCAGTATTCTTGCTGGGGAAAATCCCATGGACAGAGGAGCCTGGTGGGCTACAGTTTATGGGGTCACAAAGAGTCCAACATGACTGACTGAGCACACACCTAGCTACAGATAGAAGCATGGACGTCACTGACTAAAGATGTTTTGACACCATTGATACGGCATTCCCAGGCCTGGGCAATGCTAGAACTGTGGGTAGGTGTTGCTGGCCACGTGCCAGGTGGAATTCTGTGTCCAGTGCTGGACGACCCTTTAAAAAGGGTGCCACCAGTCTAGAAGGTGGAGATACAGAGATCATGGAAGCTTGGCTGTGCGTGAGGAGATCTGGGACCATGTTAGCACTGTGCCCGCCCCTTGTCAGTCACCCTGTGGGAGGCCCTGGGAGTAGGGCAAGAGCCAATGGTGCTGGCTCTGAGAAAGCTCATTGCGGGCTGGGGGTGAAGAGGAACTTTCCAGCCACTGCGGCTAATTCCTGGAGAAACTGTCCCTACTGCCATGGAAATGACTGGCAGAGGTTTTCCAAGCCCTTTTGACTTGGACTACAGGAAGAATTATATTTTACTGTGATGCTGTGCAAGGGCTTCCCGGGTGGTGCTATTAGCAAAGAACCCTCCTGCCAGTGCAGGAGACATAAGAGACACGGGTTTGATCCCTGAGTTGGGAAGATCCCCTGGAGGAGGGCATGGCAACCCACTCCAGTATTCTTGCCTGGAGAATCCCATGGACAGAAGGGCCTGGTGGGCTACAGTCCATGGTGTTGCAGAGTCAGAAATGACCCAAGCAATAGCACCACACGATGCATGCACGTGATCCTGAGCTCACTTGAGAAAAGCTGAACTGGGCTTCCTAAATTTTCCTTATCTTTTCTATGATCATTGCACTTTGGTATCTTCCATTCAGTTTCTTTGTTTTTAATGTTGATAGGGATTCACTAACTTGATTTCAGGATCCACCTAAGGGATCCTGTGCGCAGTTTGAAACCCCTGGTCTCAGCCCTACTGAACTCCACCCCTGGGGACGCAGGAGGACCGGGGTGGGGGGTGGGGTGGTGGCTCTGGGATTCCAGCCTTAGGGAGTACTATCCGCTGCCAGGCCACGTGCAGTTGTGGAGAAAGTCTCACGTCCTTGGCAGTACATTAAATCCTATTATCCCACTTAAGCTAATTTTGCCCGGATTCCCCCCATCCGAAGTCTGGCTTCGTGTGGACAGAATTCCAAGCGTGGATGACCACGCGGGCATCTAGATTAAGTGTCAAGCCTGGAGTGAACCCTCAGCCAAGACCTAAAGTGGACTGACCCATGCAAAAATTAGGTGCAGAAGCAGCTAGCCCCGGAGTCTGCAGCGGCTCGGCGGAGTTCATTTGGTTACCGACATGCGGGTGCCAGGAGCACTGGAGGGGGAGGGCGCACGGGGGAGGGGGCCGGCAGAGATAAAGGGAGAAGACACGCGCTCACAGTGGAGAGAACCAC
>NW_011494727.1:1804321-1837190 GCF_000754665.1 Bison bison bison
GAGAGAACCACACGTTTTCCCAAACAAACGCGCTGAGGGTCCCTGAGGAGCCGGAAGGGGCCGGGGCGGCGGTGGGAGGGTCTGAGAGGTAGGGGCGGGGAACCAGAGGTCTGCTTTCCTCCGCGCCCCCGCGCTCCCGCGGCCTCTGCTGCTGCTAATGGCCTGGCTCGGCTCCTGCCTGGCGCGCACCGAGCTAGGTGCACTCCCGCTGGCGCCCCTGGAGCCTCCAGCGCCCAGGAAGGAGGAAGGGAAAAGGGACGGGTCGGGCCGGGAGCTGAGCCGGGAGGGGCTGGACCAACCGCTCAACTTCCTCCTTGGGCCCCTCCCTGCCGGGCTCGCGGGCGAGCTTCGGTCGAGCGGCGCTGGCGGAGGACCGCGGTGCCGGGGAGGGGGCGGGCGGCGGGCGAGCGTGCGCGCAGCCCACGTGACCCCACTTCCCACCCTGCTCCACGCCCCCAGGTCCGGAGGCGGGGGCGGCCGATCCAATCCGGGGCCGGACTTCGGGGCGGGGCTGCCGCCCGCGAGTGCCGGAGAGCCACCTGAGCCGAGCCCGGAGGACGCCGTCGCTCCCCGCGGTCCGAGTCCGGCGCGCCGCGATGGGCCGGGGGAGCCGAGCGTCCGCCCTGCTGGGCGCGCTGCCGCTGCCGCTGCTGCTGCTGCTGCCGCTGCTGCTGCTACCGCCGTCTCCCTCTCGGGCGCTCACCCCTCGGATCAGCCTGCCTCTCGGTGAGTGCTGGCCGACCCCGCGGAGGACGCGGGCGGGGGTCTGGAGGAGGGGAGGGGGCCGGAGAGGTGGCTCTGGCGGAGGTGGTGGTGACAAAGGAGAGGGAAGGGGAGGGGGGTCTGTCGGAGGCTTGGGGTCCATGAGGAGCCCTCCTCCTTCCAGCACGCTGCCGGGAGGGAGGGAGGAGAGGGGAGCTGTGGAGCCGCAGGTCTCTGTCTTCCATTCTTTTAATGGGCAGGGAGGGGGTCTTTGGGCCCCTCCTTCGCCCCCTGGTACGGCGCCCTTTCGGCGGTGACGCTGCCCCCATGTCGCCCACCCCCGGTGCTGGCTTCCCGCTGGTCCGCCTGTACATCTGCTTGTCTTTGATGCTGACCAGAGCCAGCCGCGGTGCCGCCCCCGGAGGGCGGCTTGGGGTGGAGGGGCCCTTGATGCCGTCCGGTAAACACTGGGGTTCTGGTGTTACAGCAAGTCAGAGCAGGACTCGGGAACCGCGGCGGGTGCCCCATTCTCCCTCCGCCTGTTCATTCTAGCGGGCTGGCTCAGCTTGCACCCCCTGCCCAGACGTGGTGGGATACCCCCAGGGCCTGGAAGCCACCGTAGGACCCCCTCCCCGGAGTCACCCGGGAGCACCATCCTCCTTGGCCAGGTCCCCTGTCTGGTGCTCACATCTGCTTCTGTGGCGCCCTCCACTCTTCGCGATCCTTACTTCCCCTTTCGTCTGGTTGCTGTTCCAACTCTTTGAAATCAGAGGCACCTGGATTCCAATCCCATTTCTGCTACTGCCACTTCTTCCCATGCCCCTGTTTGCTCATCCATAAAATGGGCACTGTTACTGGATTTTTTGCGTGGCTATCTTGGAGATTTCATGAGACTAGGCAACATATATGGGTGCCCAACAGATGTTGTTTCTCCAAGCTGTTCAACTTGTTGGTTGTCATACTGAGTGAATTCAGATAAAGGATGTATAAATTAGAGTTTACAAATCAAAACTGTACCAGGCTTCCTTGTTTTTACAGCGTCTCCACTTCTAAAAGCATTTCATTTACTGGGACTTCCCTGGTTGTCCAGTGGGTAAGACTCAAGAGTTTCCAATGCGGGTGGGGGCAGGGGCGGGTTCGATCCCTGGTCAGGGAAGTAAGATCCCACATGCCTTTCAGTGTGGCCAAAAAAAAAAATTTTTTTTTTTAAAAGCATTCCATTTACAATAAGAAAGAGGAGCAGAATCGGTCCTTAAAGTAAGTCCGGGCCACTGGGGAAACCCTGTCTGAAACATTGCAGGATAGTACTGAGATGATGCCCTGAGTTCAAATCCTGCCTCTGCCACTAAGTAACCGTGTGACCTTGAGCAAGCTGCTTAACCTCTTTGGGGCTTCATTTCCTCATCTGTAAAACAGGGATAATGATAACACCCACCTCAGAATTGAGATGATTAAATCAGCTTCTGTTTGAAAAGTCCTTCGGACAGGGCTTGGTACATAAAACCTGCTCCATCAGTGTTAGCTATCATATTGATTGCCACGCATTAGCATGGGCTTTGACACATCCTGCCCAGAGCCCGGGTGATTCTGCCCCTGAGGTGGGGGGTGGCAGTGCTGGGGCGTTAGTTTGACCACAGTCCGTTGAACGCTCCAGCTGGGTGACTGAGGCTCGCAGGTGTATCCGGATCCAGGCCTGCTGCCTCGCTGCTCTCACTCTTGAGGCTACCACTCCCTTTGCCCTCAAACTCTCTCAGCTTTGCGAGATGGTGAGATGAGGAGGGGGGCAAAGGCTCTGATGGGCTACTTCTGGCCCTGGGAAAGCTGGGCTGGCTCAGGGGGTGTGTCAACTGTAGCAGGTATTGTGTCCACCTCTGAAGCTGGCCGGGGACCACTCATAGGATGACAGACAGAGAGGGAAGGCAAGGCAGAGAGGGGAGCTGTGAGGAGGAACTGAGAGGGCCTGCTTCCTGAGAGCGGCTGGAACACTTGGTTGTTAACTACCCACACCGAAGGCCTGGCCCACTTCCGCACGTCCGACACCGTGGCCAGGCTGTAGTGCAGGCTTGTGTCACATGCCAGCACCCCTTGCACAGGTCAGTTTGGTGCTGTGGTGTGGATGTCTGTGTACTCCCACAAGTCGTGTGGTAAAATCCTAACCCCCCTAAAAGAAGACACTCAGGCTCACCTGTGAGAACTGTGCAGGCACGCGCGTTTGGTGAGGCACAGAGGCGGCCAGCTGAGGGGCCGAGGGCCTGAGATGCCGTTCATAGACTCTGCTTTCCAAGCTGTGGAGCCTCGAGAAAGAGGTTTTCCACTGTGTGCTTGAAGCTGGGTCTATGCACAGGGGTCCTCTTTTTCTTTTTTTCTTTTAATTAGTTTATTTAATAGGCTGCACCAGGTCTCAGCTGCAGCATGCAGGGTCTTCAGTCTTTGTTGTGGCATGCAGGGTCTTTAGTCGCAGCTTGTGGGATCTAGTTCCCTGACCAGGTAGGGAACCCAGATCCCCAGCATTGGGAGCATGCAGTCTTAGCCCCCGGGCCACCAGGGCAGTCCCACCAAAGCCCTGGCATCGTTTGGCAGCACCTGAGCACGTGAGTGTGAGTATCTACACTTTGCTGAGCTGCACTGCACCCAGAGTGTTCATCTCCCTGGCTTCGCTCCAGGTCCTGAATCCCCACTGCCCCGCTGCAGTCTACATGCACGTCTCCCAGCCGCTGGGAGCCCCAGAGGGGAATGCCCTGGGGACCGATCGGGTGCACCCTCAGAGCGTGGCCTGAAGCGGTTTCCTGTCTCATCCCTGGGGGCTCATTAGATATTCCTGGCAGTGAGCCCATGCTGGGCAGGCCTGGGGTGACCATGGGACTTGGAGCCCCAGGCCCCTCCCTCATGGAGAACACACCCTTCTTCCTGCCACCTGCCCTCCTATTCTGAATTCCTACCGAAACTCCCCAAAGGCCTGGGGTGCCTAGGGCGAATGGCCTGTGTCTGGTTTAAAGCAAAATCCTTACAAGTCTGTGTCTGTGCTCTCTGTATGGAGCCCTCATTGCTGTTGATCAGCAGCAAATGCCTGGGGCCATCAGAAGGGGGTGCCCCACTTGTCTCACCCCGTGAACAGGAGGTGGGGGAGGAGGGCTGGGGGCTCCAGGGTCAGCTCGGGCCGCAGAGGCCTCAAGAGGAAGTCTCTTGTCCGTGTGAAAGGAATGCTTCAAAGAAAAGTGTGGAAACTTGGTTCTATTGCATCAGAGACTGTGTGGTCAGGAGAGAGGCTTTGCAGTGATCAGGAACAGGAGAGATGCAGACTGGAAACAGGGCCCCGGGTGTGCAGTGCCATCCAGCCTGGCCATGTGGGCAGAAACAAAACAACCTGCTCCTCTGCTTGTGAAAGTCACATTGGGTCCCCTTATTTGGGCAATTAAAGGAGCTATGAATCCCCCCCACCGCCCCCTCCCCAGCGGCCTCAGAAGTGCCTGGCTGGAAAACTCTGGACACAGTGTTTCCAATCTAGATTGCACAGAAACCCATAAGTCTGCAAACTTCAGTCAACAAAACCCCATTGAGCAGAGAGGACATGGCGGTGGCCTGAATCAGCTGTTTGTCCTCTGACCTCAAGCGGGCACCCGAGGTCATGGCTGCCCTGAGAAGTCCCATGAAAGCCGCTTGCTTTCTTTCTTTTTGGCCAGGCCACTTGGCTTCAGGGACCCTTAGTTCCCTGACCAGGAATTGAACCCAGGCCCTCAGCAATGAGAGCATAGAGTCCTAACCACTGCACCACCAGGAAATTCCCCAAGCTGCTTTCAAAGTTTTTTTCCTGGCTGGTTCCTGGCCTCCCTCCTTGAAGTGGCCTCAACTTGAAGGTGAACATTTGTCTTCAGCTCTATCTGGTGGGCTGGCGTCTCCGTGGCCCCTCTGCGCCCAGCTGTAACTGTGGGGCTAACAGCCAACTGACTGCACAAGCTGGGGCCAGCGCCTGCCTTCCGCAGGCCTGATTTCACATTGACAAGATGGGAATAATAATAGCAGGACCCACCTCTCTTGGTTCTGAGAGGATTACGTGAAATAATGTATGTAAAGTGTTTGGCCTGGTGCCTGGCACGTGCTCCGTCCTCAGTAAGAGGTAGCGGCTTCTGTTCTCTGTGGTGACAATCTCTGCCTGCCTTGCTGGGTGAGGTTATTTGCATCAGTTTGGTCGATACAGTCTGAGCGCTGGCTGTCTACAGGCCCTCTGCTTGCTGCTAAGATGATCTGGCCTGGGAATGAAATAGTGCAGACCCCCTGCTTTCCCCGGGGGTAGGAGAACAAGCAAGTCCATCCTTTCCACACACCTCCCCCCACCACCACCCTAGGGCTGATCGGAGGCCATCCCGCAGGGTCCTGCTTAACTCAGTCCACTTTTCAAGTGCTCCTGGTTCAGCTCTTTCAAAGTCCTCCTCTGCCCCAAAACCTGGTCTGCCTGGGGCTGGACCACACCTCTCCCTCCTCCCTGCCCCTCGGTGCTTCCACTCTGCCCTCTGAATAACCCATATTTTTCTGGGTGTTGAAATGCCCGTGTGCCAGCCCAGCAAAAAAAAACAACTCTGAGGTTGCGTAACTTGGGCCACAGCTGGATACACCTGCATGTTCATCTCCCACATGGAAGGGGGGGATGGCTCGGGGCCTGGAGAGAAAGCTGGACTCAGGGCACATCTGTCACTCTTTCCTTTGTCCGCTTCTTAGGACTTGTAAGCCCACTCCCCCATCCCTGGGTGCTTAGGATTGGAAGAGCAGCTTCTCATGTGGTCCTTGAATAAGTAATAGGTTGTGTGTTTCCATCGGTGAAAAAACTACTGAGGTCACTGCTTAGATTGGACAAAGGAGCCAACTGATGCCCTGTTGGCCCAGCCATCAGGAAATAGGGTACACTCAGCAGATTCCTAGGGGATTCCCAGGTGGTGCTAGTGGTAAAGAACCTACCTGCCAATGCAGGAGACATGGATTTGATGATGATCAAATCCATGATCAGAAAGATCCCCTGGAGGAGGGCATGGCAACCCACTCCAGTATTCTTGCCTGGAGAATCCTGTGTACAGAGGAGTCTGGCGGGCTACAGTCCACAGGGTTGCAAAGAGTCAGACATGACTGAGGTGACTTAGCAAGCAAGCAAGGAGCAGATTTGGCCAGGAATGTGGTTCCCTGGAGACTGGGGCAAATGTCTCAGCCAGATGTTTGTGCAACAGGTTAGAGCCAGCTTGGAGATAGATCTTTGTCTGGCCTCCAGGTGTTTTAGAAAATTTTTATTTAGTCAGCGGTATTTAAAACTCAGGAAATTTTCTATAAAAGTCCAGATTTCCAGCTCATCTGAAGACCTGTTGAGACTTGGTCCTTGTTCCATTGAGCAGTGAGGGTCTGGGTGAAGCAGCAGCTACCCCTTCAGAGGGGTGCCTGCCTGTAGGAAGCTGCACCCCCATCCGTCCCCCTTGTCCCCTTAGTGGGCTTCAAGGTGGCCAGGGGCAAAAGTGAGGACGTGGGGGAGAGGCATGGGTAAGGCTGATCCTAACTGTTGGTGGCTCCTAATCTGGGAGCTTGTCACTTCCATGGACTACATTTTTTTTTTTTGGACTTCTCAGCAGCCCTGCAAAGGGGCTTCGTCCCAGAAAAGGCAGGTTATCTTGTCTGGCTGGTCAGTGATAAAAGTCAGGACTCACACATGTCTTCGGACTCGTTTCTAGTCCGTGGCCTTCCCTGCCTCTCTGCAGTGCTTTCAGCTGTCATGCTTCCCTCTGGACCCTGGGATCCCAGGACTGAGCTTTTGGGGAGGGGACAGGGAGGGGCTGTGCTCCTCAGACATACTCTCGAGAATGTGAGGCTTCAGGACCTCTGGACTGCCCCTTTTGAATCTGATGTCCATCCCTTGCCCAGAGCACCCCAAACTGGGACTTGGGACCCTGTGAATCGTTCATTCAATCAACAAATGTTTATTGAACAACTCCTTGGAACTCACCTGGTGATACAGATACTGGATACAAATAATAAGATAGCCCTTTTTTTTTTTTTTTAGGGCCACTTTGTTTTTATTTATTTGTTTATTTTGGTGTGCTAGGTCCTTGTTGTGGCATGAGGGCTGTCTTGTTGTAGCACATGGGCTCGGTTACCCTGTGGCCTGTGGAATCTTCCCGGACCAGGGATCGAACCCGAGTCCCCTGCATCACAAGGCGGATTCTCAGCCACTGGACCACCAGGGAAGTCTCAGTAAGACAGTTTTGATCCTCAAGGATCCAAGCTTGGTGAGGGAGACAGGCATCAGAGGCCCATCGTTGTCAGACAGTGTGGCCAGTGCAGAGCCAGAAGTGTGAACAGGAAGTGATGGGTGCACAGAGAAGGGCCCTTGCCCAGCCGGGGATTCAGGAAGACCTCCTGGAGGAGGTGAAACCTGGCTGAGTCTCAGAGGATGAGTAGGAGTTAGTCAAAAGGAAGAGCATTCCAGGTAGGGGGACTGCCTGGGTGAAGGCTGGGGAGGAGAAATAGGACCCTGAGTTGCAGTTAGCTCTCCTGAAATGGGAGGGGGACGTGGCATGAACTGGTGAGTTAGGGGCCGAGGCTTTGGGTCACAGGACAGTGACAGTTCCCAGCAGCAGGGCAGGGGGCAGGGGCCAGCTGGCAGCTGCCCCAGTGGTCCAGGTGAGAGAGGGGGGCGGCCGGTGTAGGCCTGAGGTAGTGAGGGTGGTGAGGGGAGCAGACCTTGATGGCGTTGAGGAGGGGACTTGTCAGGATGTGACCGTGGACCAGATGTCCATGGTGAGAGAAAGGGAGACAGGAAGTGCGCCTCCTGGCTTTTCAGCCTGCTGAGCGATGCCCCACAGACACACAAGATCCCAAGTCGAGGAGTGGTCTGGGAAGGGGTGGAGGCGGGAAGGCGCCCATGGAGGGTCTCCGCATCATGGGGTCTGGCTTGCCCTGGATGAAGAAGCTGGGGAGTCACCAGTGTCCAGGACATTGAAACAGAATGAATGTGTGGCCCAAGGTCCAAAGGCCCAACCCCAGGGAACAAGAAGGTTCAAGAGCAGAAAGGCTGGAGAGGCTGGAGGTGATCTGTAACACTGACTCTGGAGCTGGTAGCCCAAGTTCGAATCTCAGCTCCACCACTCTTCCTAACTGCATTACTAAGGGCATGTCAGTTCACGTGCGCTTTGGTTCTCTCCCTTGCAAAAAGCAGATGGTAATTCCTACCTCACAGCGACCCGGCCAGGATGCCCGGCAGCAGCCCTTTTATTTAGAGTGCTGAGTCAGCGCTTGAGGGATGAGGCCCAGGAGGAGGATGAGGAGACATGAGGAGACCACCGCCCCCCACCCCCGCCCCAGCCTCCCCAGCCAAGGCCGGCGTGGCAGACACTCAGGGACCCCCTCCAGGCCCTGCCCCTTGGCACCGGGGTTTGGCAGGGAGGCAATGCCCAGGCCCGGTGAGTGTGGGGCTGGTTAAGGCCTGACTCCGGTCAGGGAGTAAGTGGGAGGTGAGGAGTGGAGACGGCTCTGGGTGGCTCTTCTCAGGAGTTGGTCTGAGAAGGCGAGGAGGGAAGCACACAGGCGTCTGGGATGAGAGATGGAGGTTGATGACCCAGGACTTGGTTTCTGAGGAGATGAGGGGCACTGGGGTGAACGGTGGGAAGTTGAGGCTGTTTATGCCTGAAAGCCCCAGCTTCCTCAGAAAAGGGGGGGTTCTGAGAGGAGGAGAGTGGGGGTATGGGCCTCAGCAGAGAGGGGACAGCCAGCCCCTTAAGCAGAGGGCTGCAGGAGCTGACCTTGGTCCTGGGTGGGGTAGGTGGGGGTCAGGCTCTCAAGACGATGGCTGCTCATGACAGGTCCTGGGTTAAGACTGTGCTGGCCAGATGAACAGAAGGAGGGGGTGTCTGTAAGGGACTGGGGGCCGCCTAGGGGTGGCAGGAGCAGTTGGCCGGCTTGGAGCAGCAGCGAGCCAGGAGCCAGGCTTTTCCTGAGTGTGCCTGCCCCTTCCAGGCTGGGTTCCCTCGATTTCTTTCTATCTTTCTTGGTGACTTCAGTCCGTAGGAAGCACTTCCGGCACGTAGCCCCCTTCCCCCACCACGAGTGACCCTTCCCTGTCTGGTCTGGGGACTCTGCCCTGGCACCGGGGCTGGTGACAGCAGAGTTGGCGCGCCGCCCGCAGCCCGTCGCGCCTGCGCGGCGCTGGGCCGTGTGAAAGGAGGACACGACATGCAGGTCGGTGCTGAGTCAGCGCTCCCGGCCAGGAGGGCGGTGCTCCGGCTGGCGCAGGTGGGTCCAAGGGTCCCTCTCGTGTGACTCCCTGCGGAAGAGGTGCTCCAGCAGAGCCTCTCTCAGGGGCTCTCTTGCCTGGGGCCCAGACAGACCCCTCTCTGGGGACCTTGGGATTCAAGCTGACGGGTAGCCAGCCGCCCACCCCCCCCCCCCCCACCCTGGACTGAGCCAGAAGACAGCAACTTCCGGGCTCTGACTCCACAGGGAAGCTGATGTCTTCTGGCTCAGTCCTGCTGGGGCCTGTGGAGGGCAGACTGCTAAGGCCAGGTCAGCGTCCGCTGTGGCCCCCCCACCCTGCAGCCACAGTGCAGGGAAAGGTGGGGTGGGGCTCTGAGTCACGGGGGCCTGCCGCAGCGCCTGACTGGCAGGGTGGGGACTGCCCCGGGGTGGGGACGGAGCTGAGCCCTGTTCCCGGCTCACCCCGGACAGCTCCAGGCTTCCGGCTGAGTCACGGCCCAGGGTAGGAACTCCAGTTGAGGCTGGGGGCTGAGCTGTCACCGCATCACTTCCGGCTGAGAGCGCCAGTCCCGAGGGTGTGGAAGTGGGGGCCCTGCAGGTAGCCCTGACAAGCCCAAGCTGCACTCCCCCGCCCAGGCCAGCCCCCATCTCACCATCTTGGAGCCCTGGAGAAGCCACTGGCTCAGGCTGGCCCTAGGCTGGATGGGAAGGTTTCATCCCACCTGGGAGAACCAGCCACAGCTTCAGGCAGCCCGACCTTCTCTGCACCGGACTAACCCGCTGGGCAGAGGACGTGGAGGGTGTCTGAGCAGCACAGGACACTCTCTGCCACACACAGGGCAGGGCAGATGCTAAGACTGACCCTGTGCCCCAGCACTTGGGAAGCTGAGTGCATAAACACCCTCCCCCCTTCAGTCACCTCTGCAGATGGCACCCCGGAGCGAAGGCTCAAGCACGGACAAGCCCTGCAGTAGGGTGTATACACACACAGACATACGCATACACACACAGGCAAGCTCAGGCAGGAACTCCACTCAGAACACCACTGAGTAGGAACCAGAGCGCGCGCACGCACACACACACACACACACCACACGGGCCTGTGACCCCAGGCCCTGTCTGAGCCCACGCCCTCTGCTTGGCTGTGAGACCCTCGCTGGCTCGGCACAGGCCGAGGTTAGAGGCGCCCAATTGCGGACCAGGGAAGCCCAGCTCTTCCAAACAGCCCTGCTTCTCTGGCAGCTCTCGCCAGGCTGGATTTTCCTGCAGGGCTTTCTGATTTTGTTTTTGATCTGCTGGAGTGTTGATCATGCGCCAGACACTGTGCCAACACCGTGATAACGTGTGCAAAGTTGTTTTGAGCGAAGCTTTCAGTAAATGTGGGTTATTACATGTATTACTATTTACGTGTCTAATCTCATTTCTTGTAACTACCCTGAGAGGCAAGGTGCTATTATCCTCATTTCACAGATAAAGAAAACAGGGTGCCTAGATTTGAAGTGTGGAGAAGGCAATGGCACCCCACTCCAGTGCTCTTGCCTGGAAAATCCCATGGATGGAGGAGCCTGGTAGGCTGCAGTCCATGGGGTCGCTAGGAGTCGGACACGACTGAGCGACTTCCCTTTCACTTTTCACTTTCATGCATTGGAAGGAAATGGCAACCCACTCCAGTATTCTTGCCCGGAGAATCCCAGGGACAGGGGAGCCTGGTGGGCTGCCGTCTGTGGGGTCGCACAGAGTCGGACATGACTGAAGCGACTTAGCAAAAGCGGCAGCAGATTTGAAGTGGCTGGTCCTAGTGGCACACAGACAGTAAGTAACAGAGGCAGGAGTTGAGCCCAGGTCTCTGAGTCTGTGCTGTTTATTTATTTGGCAGTGCTGGGTTTCAGTTGCAGCATGTAGGAATCTAGTCCTCTGACCAGGGATCGAACCCAGGCCCCCTGCATTGGAAGCACGGAGTCTTAGCCACGGACCACCTGCGAAGTCCTTCTGAGTCTGTGCTTTTAACTTCTGGCTTGCTGACACTCCCAGCTGGCAAGCGAGCCCCACTGACTGACCCTGGTGAAGGCCACAGGGCAAGAGGGATTGTGGATGGGCAGGCCTTCAGGATACCGTGGTGCTTTGAGAGACGTGGGGCGGAGGGAGTGAGGGACAGGATCCCCAGAATGGGAATGCATGTGAGAGGACCCCTCACCTGCTTCTTCAAGGTGTTTTCTGTCCTGTGGCGCTTGCATTGACTCCCAGTATGACGAAGGAGGTGTGGGGGCTCCTGGGCAGCTGGTGAGTTTGGAGGGCGGGGCTGGACCAGGGCTGGGCAGCTGGCGCCTCGGCTGCCCCTCCCACCTGGCTGTGACCCTTGGCAAGTCTCCCCGCCCCCCATGCCCCCAGGCCTGAGCAAGGCTGAGCTGCCACCTGGACTAAAGCTTATCTCTGACCTTTGGCATTCCTGTGTGTGGACAGATTCCAAGAGCAGCCTCTGCCCAGGCTTACGGGGACCTGCCGCCTCGGTAGAAATGCGCCTCCTCTGTAGGCAGATAAGCCCTCACTGTCAGGAAACTGGAGCGCTGTGAAAGGATGAGGAGGGGGCTTCCCTGGTGGTCTACTGGTTAAGAATCTGCCTGCCAATGCAGGGGACATGGGTTCGATCCCTGGTCTGTAAAAATTCCACATGGCTCGGGGCAACTGAGCCTGTGCGCAGGACTACTGAAGCCTGTGCGCTCTAAGAGCCTGTGCTCTGCAGCAAGAAATCTTGGTCTGTGAGAAGCCTGTGCATTGCAACTAGAGAATACCCCCGCTCACTGCACCTGGAGAAAGCCCACACGGCAGCGAAGACCCAGTGCAGCCGGAAACTAATTAATTAAAAATAAATAAAAAGTACTAAAATAAAAGACGCGGGACTGCAGTGGCCATTTGCTCTGGCCTCACTGACTCCTTGTGAGCCCGCTGTGAGTTTTCTTTTCATTATCCCCATTATGAGAAAACTCCAGTTTGGTGAGATGGCATCTACCCTGCCCTACAAACATGGTGCTTCTCAAAGTGTGCTCCGTGAGCCTCCTACTTCAGAATCCCCTGGGAGATTCAAAACCTTGCATGTTCTCAGGCCCCATCACGGGCCAGCATCGTCAGAGTCTTCAGGGTCAGCTCGTGGATCTAGAGTGTAGGTCTTCCAGGTAGTTTTGCTGCAGTTTGCAGACAGGAGTCCAGGGAGGAGACCTCCTGAGTTGGCCTTCCATCACACTTCCTTTTTTTTTTTTCTTTTAAATTGGAGTATAGTTGCTTTACAGTGTTGTTAATTTCTGCTGTACAACAAAGTCAATCAGCTATATGTGTACACAGACCCTTCCCTCTTGGACCTCCCACCCACCTCCAGTCCCACCCCTGGAAGTCATCGCTGAGCACTGAGCTGGGCTCCTTGTGCTACACAGCGGCTTCCCATGGTTATCTGTTTTATACACGGTAGTGTATATATGTCAGTCCCAATCTCCCGAGTCATCCCACCACCCTCAGTTCAGTCATTTCAGCTCAGTCGTGTCTGACTCTTTGCCACCTCATGGACTGCAGCACGCCAGACTTCTCTGTCCATCACCAACTCCCGGAGCTTGCTCAAACTCATGTCCATCGAGTCGGTGATGCCATCCAACCATCTCATCCTCTATCGTCCCCTTCTTGCCTTCAATCTTTCCCAGCATCAGCGTCTTTTCCAATGAGTCAGTTCTTCACATCAGGTGGCCAGAGTATTGGAGCTTCAGCTTCAGCCCTTCCAATGAATATTCAAGACTGATTTCCTTTAGGATTAACTGGTTTGATCTCCTTGCAGTCCGAGGAACTCTCAAGAGTCGTTTCCAACATGACAGTTCAAAAGCATGAATTCTTCAGTGCTCAGCTTTCTTTATAGTCCAACTCTCACATCCATACATGACCACTGGAAAAACAATAGCCTTGACTAGATGGACCTTTGTTGGCACAGTAATGTCTCTGCTTTTTAATATGCTGTCTAGGTTGGTCATAGCTTTTCTTCCAAGGAACAAGTGTCTTTTAATTTCATGGCTGCAGTCACCATCTGCAGTGATTTTGGAGCCCAAGAAAATAGTCTGTCACTGTTTCCATTGTTTGCCTGTCTATCCCACCACCCTACCCCTGTCAACACATTTGTTTGCCTCTCTGTTACAGCCCTGCAAATAGGTACATCTGTACCATTTTTTCTAGACTCCACATGTATGTGTTAGTACATTATATTTTTCTCTTTTCTTCACTCCGTATGACAGACTCTTGCTGCGGGGCTTTGTGTAAATTGCTTACTGATCCTGAGTTTCAATTTCCTCATTTGTAACCTGGGGCTAGCAGCAGTTTCTATCTCACAGGACCGTCATGGGTACCCAGGGACTTAATAAGTACAACATGTTGACCCAACACTTTCCTTGGGGCATCTGTGGTGGCCAAGCAGAGGGGTCTCTTGGTTGAGGGGAAGGGGAGGGGGATGGTTCTTCCCAGAGCAGAATGCAAAATGACCAGGCTGTTTGTTCCAAAAGGCTGACCAGCTCATCAGCTCAAAGTACAAGCAACATAATTGGGCCTCAATTATGTGTTGGGTTTTATGGTTGGGAAAAGTAGGGGGTTAGTGCTGGAAACTTTCCTTGGGCCTGCCAGCATATCCTTGTGTGTGTGTGTGTGTCTGTGTCTGTGTCTGTGTGTGTATGCGCACACGCAGTGCGCCAGGCAGTATGTGGAATCTTAGTTCCCTGACCAGGGATCGAACCCACACCCCCTGCATTGGGAACTCGAAGTCTTAACGACTGGACTACCAGAGAAGTCCCCCTTCCAGTGCGTAGAGTGCTAAGAGAAGTGATGAGGAGTTGGGAATTTGAGGCAAAAGACTTGGAATCTAGTGTGATTCCAATCTGAATGTAAGAGTTGAGAGAGGCCTTAACTTCTCCAGACCACAGCTGCCCTCTGTGGTTCCTGCAGCAGAGTTCAGGCTCTGGACAGTGGGCAGGACTCTGCCCTGTGAGTTGCCAGCTGCCCTCTGTGGCTCCTGCAGCAGAGTTCAGGCTCTGGACAGTGGGCAGGACTCTGCCCTGTGAGTTGCCACTGCAGCCTGTGTTTCTGCTCTGGTTCTAGACTGACAAGCCTCCTAGTTGCAGATTCCCTCATAGATTCCCACACTGGTACCTGGTAATACTGCCTTCTCGCATCAGGAGACCTTGTGACGAAACAACAGCCTTGGGAACTCCATCATTCCTATTTGCTAGAGGGATTTCCCATTAGATGTGCTGGGGAGTCCTACTGAAGGGCTTCCTTCAGCATGAACAGCCAGGTAAAAAGCCTGGCTCCCCCAAAAAAGGCTGGTATGTGTTCTTCCTCTTGAACAGTGAGGACAAAGTAACCTGATTTTCCTTTTCTTTTTGGCCACTGGGAGGCTCAACATTAAATGCAGAGCCCATGTCTGGTAGCTGCCTGAGGACCTTATGACCTGTTGATGTGAACCCGTCCTTCCTATCTGGTTTAGATGCTTTCTTCAGATTTTTTTTCCCCCTCTGCTCCTGATTTTTAGCATTTATATTTCACTACCTTCTTTTCTTCATGTTTCCTTGCCCTTTGTGGAACCAGGCTAGGGGTATGTAAAAATGCTCACCCTGTAAACACACATGAAGCTGTCTTCACAACTGCTTCGTTGGCATGCTGCTTTTTTTTTTTGCTTCCTCAGCTTCATGAAACTGTTAGAGTGATTGCAGTCGACTGGTCAGTTACGAGATGCTTGGGATTGGGCACGGTGGCTGCTTTTTGCTTGTTTTTCTTTTCTTATCAGCTGCTTAGAATTTTTTAAATGATTTCCCTCCAAATCCACCAGTCACTGAGGGCATAGGCGGTACCCTGGTGGATAGATATGTGTGTTTATCTTCTTCTTCCTTTCCTTCTAATTTATTTCTTTAACATTGCACAAGTGTAACCTATAGAATCAAAAAATGATAACCAATGCAAAGGGAAAAAAATAACCTAGAATTCTACCAGGATACCACTTTTCAGTATTTTGTGATTCATCCTTCTTGACTGTTTTTCCCCATGTTTATGTTTTTCCCACAAAAAAATAGAATCTAACTATGTATAGTGTTTTTTCATTTTCATTTAATAGTAGATAACTAGAATCTTTCCTTGTTATTATATATTCTACAACAATGAAAGATACTTGAAATTTATATGATATATACATGCACATAGTATTTTTTTTTTTAAGCATAGAAAGACTTATTGTGAAAAGCAGTAATTGCCTCAGTCTTCCCCAGCCGCAGGCCTGGGTAAAAGGGGCAATTTTAATCATTTAGACTTCTTGTTACAGAGTGGTTCCCTCCACTTAAATAAAATGTTTACTCCACGATTTCTTGGTTTATTGGATTTACTGACTTGCCCCTAAGAAAAGTAAAGGTTTCCATCACTTCCATCACCCTTCCCTACTTCCTCCAAGCATTGTCTGCCTCTATATTTGGTTACCTTTGCAATTTAAAATGTAAGTAATATGCTTAAGCCTCAAGTTCTTGTTCTACAAACCATAGTCTCTTGTGGCCCTTATTCTCAGAGGCCCTTCCTCTCAGAGGAAGATATGGAGATGGCATTTTCCTTGATTTCCTTTCACCCCCAGCATCACAGTGCTTGTCTGGTGTACATTCAAGTTTCTGAGGTCAAGGTTATTAGCATTTACATTCGGTTTAATAACCATAAATCGCCCGTGAGTGACACGAAGCAGTGCTGAGACCTGAAGTTTGGCTCCCCGTGTTTGCATTCCTCTGTGACTCGTGATCGCTGCTGCCCACGGGAGTGGGCTGTGCTTACAAGTCCTTCTCTTTGGGTCTAATGGCACTCAGAGGAGAATGTTAAAGAGACTTTCGTTTCTTACATTCTGTTAGATGCTCAAAATCCATCACTTTCTATTTCAGTTCACTTAATATTTTGACCATGCCTTTCTTAGATAACTTTGCTTATTTGTCCGGAGTTGCTAATACAACAGCATTTTACCAGCTGCATAGTATTCCGGCATAGAAAGTGTTGAGATTTATTTTCACCCAGCCCCCTGTGGTTGGATTTGAGGTGATTTCAGTCTTTCATTAACATGAATGGTGCTGTAACTAATGTTCTTTGACATTCATCATTGTGCGTTTGTTTCATACATAATGTTTGAGAATCCGGGAGTGCTGCTTCCCCTAAATCTGACTGCCGGTCCCATGCACCCACTCCCTTGCTGATCTACCTTCAACCGCATCAGTCTGTTCTAGAGGTTGATGCAAGAGCGTTCTCAGGGGAGGAGTGGCCCCCAGGTAATGTCCATCATCCTCTCTCCAGGCTCTGAAAAGCGACCATTCCTCAGATTTGAAGCTGAAAACGTCTTCAACTACACATCCTTCCTGCTGAGCAAGGATGGCAGGACTGTGTACGTGGGCGCTCGAGAGGCCCTCTTGGCACTCAACAGCAGCGTCAGCTTCCTGCCAGGCGGGGAGTACCAGGAGGTCAGATGATGCTCAGGGCTAGGCTGGGTGGACGGTGCCGGTGGGTGGCTGGGTGGGGGGTGGAACTTCTGGGCCCCAGGATGATGCAAATGGGGGAGGGGTGAAGAAACGGGAGGCGGAGCCTCTGCTCCCAGGGGGAGGGGCAAAGACACGGGAGGCGGAGCCTCTGCTCCTAGGTGCACACTGACCTTCCCCTTTCTGGTTCCCCAGCTGCTGTGGCGCGCAGATGCAGAGAGAAAGAAGCAGTGCAGTTTCAAGGGCAAAAACCCAGAGGTGAGCCAGCACCTAGAGGTGACCTGGGCTGAAGGAGGGCTGGAGGTGGTAGGTCTGGGCCCAGGATGGAGGCCGGAGGTGGGAGCAGATGCTGCCAGCTGTGGTGGAAAGGACATGGGCTTCTGAGATGGCCAGACCTGTGTTTGTGTCTCGACCCTGTACGTATTATCTCTGTGACCTCGGACAAATGGATTTGCCTCTCCAAGCCTTAGTAAAATGGGGGTAAGGATGGATGTCTCACTGGACTTACCACGAGGATTCAGTGAGCTAATACATATGATAAGGGCCAAACAGAGGTCAGCTTCCAGCAGGAGCAGTGATTGGGTGGGGGTGGGAGTCTGTCCCTTTGAGGATGGTGCTTGATGTGGCAGGCCTGACATACCCTAGCTTGGTTTTGGCCAGACCAATGAGTGGGGACCGGTCAGCCCAGAGTTCTTTGGGAAGACTCCCCACCATTCCCAGAGGCCTCCTGGTCCTGAGTGCAGTGGGGGGCAGCTAAGGTGAAGGCAAAAGACACAAATCTTGGGGTCAAGACACAAGTTCAGGGAATTTCATGGGGTCCAGTGGTTAGGACTCCTAATCCCTGGTCGGGTAACTAAAATCCCATAAGCCAAGTGGCATGACCCACCCCCGACACACACACACACACACACCAAATTTTTTTTTAAGACACAGGTTCAAGCCCTGACTGGTTTTGATTTCTTTTATTCAGAAGAAATGTGTTAAGTACTTACTCTGTGCCTGGGTGCTTTGAGACACTGGTTATTATCGTTGTTGTTGTTGAATCACAAAGTTGTGTCCGACTCTTTGCAACCCTATGAACTGCTGCACACCAGGCTTCTCTGTCCATCACTGTCTCCCTGAGTTTCCTCAAATTCATGTCCACTGAGACAGTGATAACATCCAACCATCTCATCCTCTGTTGCCCCCTTCTCCTCTTGCCCTCAGTCTTTCCTAGCATCAGGGTCTTTTCCAGTGAATTGACTCGTCACATCAGGTGACCAAAGTATTGGAGCTTCAGCATCAGTCCTTTCAATGAATATTCAGGGTTGATTTCCTTTAGGATTGACTGGTTTGATCTCCTGATTATTATATCATTGTGAAAAAGAAGAAATCAGTCTTGTTTTAAGGGTGGTCAGGTTACACTTCCTTTAGAAAAAGTGACATTTGAGCCAAGATTAAGAGGAGGGGTGAGGGGTTTGATGTGGAGAAAGAACAGGACTGTGGATGTCACTCTGAGTGAGGTATTTGGGGAACCACTGGCAGGCTGAGCAGAGCAGTGGCGTGGTCCAGTGTGGGTTTTCAGAAAGTCGCTCTAACTACCGTGGTGGGGAGCGGGCTCCTGGGGCAAGGTTAGAGGGAGACCAGTGAGGAGCGAAAGGGGATGGTGGCCCGGACCAGCGTTGGACCAAGAAAGGGAGCGAGACGTCTCGGTCAGATCCTGGATGTATCTTGAAGACGGAGCCATCAGGATTTCCGGATGGGAGAACCAGGGTGGGGGTGGTATAAGAGGGGGGTCGAGGATGCTGTGAGGTCTGGGGCCTGAGAAGATGGAGTTGGTGTCTATGAAAGCGGGGAGACCCCAGAGGAGGGAGTTTTGGGGGAACAGTCAGAAGCTCAGGAGATGCCTGTTAGGACACCCTCTCAGAGGCAATCCGTGAGTCTGGAGTCCAGGGTTCAGGGCTGTGTGTTTCCTTCTGTTCTGGGCTCAACTTCCTCACCAGGTTGGGATAAGACAGCTCAAAGGGGAGATGCTTTGTGCCTTCACCCCAGACTGAAGTGAAGTTTCCTAGTCACAGAGCTAGCTGATCCCCAAGGTCCCCTCCTACACACACATATGCACACATGTGCACGGTCCTCCGTCTCCTCTGCTCCAGGAGGCACTGCCCCTTGGGTCTGGTGGGGGTGCTCAGTGGCCCCCCCTGGTGGCCTGTCTGTGCCTTTCATCCTCCTCCTTCCTCCAGCGGGACTGTCAAAACTACATCAAGATTCTCCTGCCACTCAACAGCAGCCACTTGATCGCCTGCGGCACGGAGGCCTTCAGCCCTGCGTGCACCTACATTGTGAGTGCCCTTCTGCACCCCGGGCCGGCCCCCGGCTGGCCCAGGAAGTAGCCCTCTTTCTGCCCCCAGGGAACTGGTCTGTAGCACTGACCCCTGGTGAAGGGCAGGGCCCTGGTGGGAGGCTTCTGGGAGGTCAAGGGCCCTGAGAGCCTGGGGACCCTGCCCAGCCCTGATGGGTGGGTTTCCCTGCAGGGTGCGGGGAGAAGACGGACCTATAGGATTCCCCGGGCACAAGATCCTGGCTGACCCACGATCACACCCTCTCACTTCCTCCAGCTCTCGCTTAGTCCTGCCCAGCCCATCTCATCCACCCTCCTCATCACACACACGCCCTTGTGTTTCTGCCCTTTGCACAACTTTGTGGAGGGTGGCATTTTCAGGGCGTGAGTCGGAGCAGCCAGGTTCCGAGTCAGACGTTCCTGGGTTTGAACCACATCACTGTCCTTTCCTGGCTCACGTCGCCTGTCTGAGCCTCTTCTCTGCCCCGTGGGCCAGCCACTGTGAGGGGTCATGGCAAGGCGCTGCAGGGACTGTGCCCCAGAGGCCAGGATCGGGAGGAGGCCCTTGGACCACTGCCCTCGCTCTGGACACCTCCCTGCTCTTCCGCCAAGCTCGCTCACTCCCCGGTGTGGCCCTGACCTCCCTGTTCTGCTCCCCTGCAGGACGTGGAGAACTTCACGCTCGCACAGGACAAGCAGGGCAACATCCTCCTGGAAGATGGCAAGGGCCGTTGTCCTTTTGACCCCAATTTCAAGTCCACGGCCCTAGTGATTGGTGAGTGAGGGGCGGGGCAGGCAGGGGGGCCCTGGTCGTTGGTGCCGTGCTGGCTCCCAGGGGTGCGGCGACCCCAGGCGGCTTTCAGTTTGGCTCTTCTTAGTTCTTATTCCCTCCGCTGTTCTCCTCAAGCAAGAAGGGCCGCACTCAGGTCACTGTGGGCCCTGAGCGGGAAGGGGCTGTGCCCAGGGCCCATTCCCATGGGAAATGTTCTCTTGGCAGATGGCGAGCTGTACACGGGAACAGTCAGCAGCTTCCAGGGGAGTGACCCGACCATCTCCAGGAGCCAAAGCCTCCGCCCCATCAAGACTGAGACCTCCCTCAACTGGCTGCAAGGTGAAATCCTCCCGCCGCCCACCCAGTGGGCAGTCCCCAGGCCCCAGGGAGGGGGCCCTGTCCCCCCAGCAGGGCCAGAGAGCAGAGTCTCGCCTGTCTGGGATCGCTGGGCTGATGGTGCTCCCCACTGGCCCCCCCACAGACCCAGCGTTTATGGCCTCAGCCTACATTCCCGAGAGCCTGGGCAGCTCGGAAGGGGACGATGACAAGATCTACTTCTTCTTCAGAGAGATTGGCCAGGAGTTGGAATTCTTTGAGAACACCATGGTGTCCCGCATCGCCCGTATCTGCAAGGTGAGGGGGCTGGGCCACCCTAGAGGCCCCACGTCTGTGGCCTTCTGTCCTCCAGAAGGAACGGCTTGGCTACTGGCATTTCTCTTTTTTTCTTGAATTTTTGGCTGAGCTACACCTTCAGTGCTTCCCGGGCTCTTCTCTAGTTGTGCTGAGCGGGAGCTTTTTCTCTAGTTGAGGTGCACGGGCTTCTCACTGCAGTGGCTTCTCTTGTTGCAGAGCCCAGGCTGAACGTGCAGCTCAGTAGTTGTGGTGCACGGGCTTAGTTGCCCTGCGACCTGTGGGACCTTCCTGGACCAGGGATCAAATCCATGTCCCTTACATTGGCTGGCAGATTCATAACCACTGGACCACCAGAGAAGTCCTCTCTTAAGTTAAAATGTCTGTTTTTTTCTTATTTAAAAGAAACGTGAAAACATAGCAAAGTATACACAAAAATCACAAGATAAAGAGGCAGCTTGGTATGGTGATTAAGAGTGTCGACGCTGGAGCCCAGCTGCCTGGGTTCAAACCCTGCGGGTGATGTGATCTTGGGCAATTTCCTTGCTGAGAAATCTGTTTCAGTTCCCGCCTCTGTTCAGCATGTAGGGTGCTTGGAAATGTGCTGAGCAACCACTAGATGGTGACTGTCGGTGTTAAAATCTCATCCTTCCACAAGAAGTGACCACTGTTAACAATTTAGAATGTTCCTTGCTAATCTTTATACTTTTGCCCATATGTAAAGACTTACATATTTGTCTTGTGTAAAACCATGTGCAAACAAAGAGACACTGTAATGCAACTCTTTAGCCTCCCTTTCTGCTCAGCAGTAAATCGTGACGTCTTTTCATGTTTGTAGACAGATTCCCTTCGTCCTTTTTCTGGCTCCTTGCAGTTAGGGAAGCACTGTCATTTACCTGGCCAGCCTTCTGGCAAGGGGGGACTGAAGGCTGCCACTTCAAGTCTTTTTTTTTTTAATTTATTGTTTATGTGAAATTTAGATCTAGCCGGAGGCGTGCTCTCTCTCTCTCTCTCTCTCTCTATGTATATATACACATAAATACACACATATATTGGCCATGGGATGCAACATGTGGGATCTTAGTTCCCTCATCAGGGATTGAACCAGCGTCCCCTGCACTGGAAGCATAGGGTCTTAACCACTGGACCACCAGGGAAGTCCCCTGTCTTCTTGATTTGAGATGAGCTCAGGCCTGGTGTTGTGTCTGTCGGGCCCTTCCTGGTGTCTGGGGAGGGGAAGCGAGGAGCCGTCCCTGAGCCCAGCCCCTCTCCCCCTGGTGCAGGGCAACGAAGCCCTGTCTTCTTGATTTGAGATGAGCTCAGGCCTGGTGTTGTGTCCGTCGGGCCCTTCCTGGTGTCTGGGGAGGGGAAGCGAGGAGCCGTCCCCTGAGCCCAGCCCCTCTCCCTGGTGCAGGGCGACGAAGGGGGCGGGCGCGTCCTGCAGCAGCGCTGGACGTCCTTCCTGAAGGCACAGCTGCTGTGCCTGCGGCCCGACGACGGCTTCCCGTTCAACGTGCTACAGGACATGTTCACGCTGACGCCCCGCCCCGAGGACTGGCCTGACACCCTCTTCTACGGGGTCTTCACATCCCAGTGGTGCGCCCCCCGGGACCTAGCTGGGAACAGGCCGGGTGAGGGGTGCGTGGCTGGCCTCACTGTGAACCCCAAGGCTCCTGGGGCTCATTCAGCCAACTTCCTCGGTAGGAACGGGGGGACCACGGAGGGCTCTGCCGTCTGTGTCTTCACCATGAAGGACGTGCAGTCCACCTTCAACGGCTTCTACAAGGAGGTGAACCGAGAGACGCAACAGTGGTACACAGTGACCCACCCAGTACCCTCGCCCCGGCCAGGCGCGGTGAGTGCTGCTCCCTGCCGCAGGGCAGCGTGCTGGGAGGACGGGTCCACACCCCGTGCTGGGCTTGCTTGCTTTCTCTAAGCCTGTTGTCTCATCTTGAAAGTGGGGGCAGAACCCAGGGCTGCTTGTCTTTGCAAGTTCGACGTGACCGTGGACATCAGGATGGCAGTGGGCTGGGCAGGGCGGTCCCATCAGAGCGCTGCCTGCAGCATGCCTCTCTCCCACTCCACCGTGAGCTCCTTGTTGAGTGGCTGGCCGTGGGCAAATGGTCCTCTCTTCTTTCCCTCCAGCCTCATGGGCTTCTCACAAAGCAGACCTTGAGACAAGGATATGGGTGCTGGCAGTTTCTAGGGGAGCTACTCCCCGGAAGCAGCAAAGAGGGGACAGGATTGTGGAGGGAGGGGCGGAGCCAAGAAAGCGGGGCTCGCCACACTGCTGCTGCTGTGGGTGCCTGGAGCTGAGGCCCCGGGGCCCTGGGAGGCTATGTGGAGTATATCTCAGCGTTGTCCCACTGGGGTGTTTGTTACCAACTGCTGGGCCTCAGTGATTGAGGGTCACTCTGGGGTGTTAATTCTTGGAGCTGCTACAGAGAATGCCCCAGGGCAGAGAGAATCAGGAACCCTTGTGCCGTCACTCAGTCGTGTCCGACTCTTTGTGACCCCATGGACTGTAGCCTGCCAGACTCCTCTGTCCATGGGGATTCTCCAGGCAAGAATACTGGAGTGGGTTGCCATGCCCTCTTCCAGGGGATCTTCCTGACCCAACGACTTGAACTGGGGTCTCCTGCATTGCAGGCGGATTCTTTAACACCTGAGCTATCAGGGAAGCCCAGGAAGCCTCTGGCGATACGGCAGACTAACTGCAGACGCCCTTGTGGCCCCTACACTGGGACACCTTGCTCAGCCAGGGCTTCTTGAGAAAGGAACTCTGTCACTTCCTGCTGAAAGGATGCTACAGGAGCAGAAAGTGCGGTCATGCCCAGGGGAGGGGGTGGGGGAAGGATGGGCAGGAAGGAGAGGTGGTTGGTGGGCAGAGATGGGGAAACCCTGGCAGCCAGGGCCCACGGCCCCACAGCCTTAGACCTGCAGAGAAGCGTGTCGGCTCCACAGAACTGGAGAGCCATGCTGTGGCCTGGCTTCTGAGGGTGGGGGAGTCCCTGCTGTCCACTGGGGAGGCAGGGCGTGGCAATCCCAGCGGGATCTGTAGAACACCCATCCTGCTGGCCACCCCAATGCCGCCCATCTCAAACCAACGCCTTCTCCTTCAGTGCATCACCAATAGTGCCCGGGAGAGGAAGATCAATTCGTCACTGCAGCTCCCTGACCGCGTGCTGAACTTCCTCAAGGACCACTTCCTGATGGACGGACAGGTCCGCGGCCGCATGTTGCTGCTGCAGCCCCAGGCTCGCTACCAGCATGTGACTGTCCACCGCGTGCTGGCCCTGAACCGCACCTACGACGTCCTTTTCCTGGGCACTGGTGCGTGCCCACTGCAGGCGGGCTGGGGGTCGAGGGGGCATGGGCGGCAGGCTCTTCACAGGGCCTGAGCAATGTCCTTATCGCAGGTGACGGCTGGGTGCACAAGGCGGTGAGCGTGGGCACCGCGGTGCACATCATTGAAGAGCTCCAGGTCTTCCTGGCAGGACAGCCCGTGCGGAACCTGCAACTGGACGCCGACAGGGTGAGCAGAGAGGGAGTACAGAGGGGAGTCTGGGCAGTGGGCTTGGGGTGCCCTGCCCTCCTGCCCCAGTCGGGTGGAAAGATCCAGGCTCCGACAGGAGCTGTCGGAATGTGGGGGGAGGGGCAGGTGCTTGAGAAGCGGCTCCCAGGAGGTGGCTTTGTGGGGCACTGGAGCCGGGTGTAGCTGTGGGAGCCGGGGCCTGCCTCCCATGCTGCGTGTCTCTTGCAGGGATTGCTGTACGCTGCCTCACACTCGAGCGTAGTCAAGGTGCCTGTGGCCAACTGCAGCCTGTACCAGAGCTGCAGGGACTGCCTCCTGGCCCGGGACCCCTACTGCGCTTGGAGCGGCTGGAGGTGTGCGTCCGTCAGCCTCTACCAACCAGAGGTGGCCGTCAGGTAAGAGCTCGTTCGGGCCCCTTCCCCTTGTCCCTCCTGGCGCACCTGCCTCCAAGTGTCTCTGCTTTAGACCCTCTGTGGAATCACCACACAGCCTCATTTGTGTCCGCTGTCTGGGCATCATTTTTTTTTTAATCATTGTATTTATTTATTTTTGACTATGCTGGGTCTTTGTTGCTATGCAGGCTTTGCCCTAGTTGTGGCGAGTGGGGGCTACTCTAATTGCAGTGCACAGGCTTCTCCTTGCAGTGGCTTCTCTTGCTGGGGAGCATGGGCTCTAGAGTGTGGGCTTCAGTACAGCTCTCAGGCTCTAGAGCACAGGCTCAGGAGTTGTGGTGCACAGGTTGCTTCGCAGTAGGTGAGACGTTCCTGGATCAGGGATTGAAGCCGATATCTCCTGCATCGGCAGGTGGATTCTTCACCACTGAGCCAGCCACCAGGGAAGCCCTGGGGATAATTATTAATCAGCTCCCTTCCTGACTCTCAAAAGAGTTGTAACTCAGACAGTAAATTATGTTTGTCTTACCCATCTGTAAAGCAGGGACAGGATTGGGTAGTTAGTATAAAATGTCATAGCTGTGAAAAGATTTGCTGGAGAATGTGAATTGGCACATGAATGTAGTTAAATAACAGAAAATAAGGGCTCCATAACAATCCATTAACAGACCCATTAAGGGACTTCCTGGTGGTCCAGTGGTTAGAACTCTGCTCTTCCACTGAAGGGGACGAGGGTTTATTCCCTGACCAGGAAACTAAGATCCCGAAAGTGGCGTGGCCAAAAACAAACCAATTAAAAATTGTTTTCAGAATAACTTATTTTGTTTAAGAAAACTTAGACAATAGAGATAAGCACAAACAAAATAAAAACTATCCAAATTTTACAACCTAGAGAGACTTAGATTTAATATATATCCTCCCAGATTTTTCCAAATATGTGTAATATGAACAAAAATACTTTTTTTTAAAAAAACTAAAAAAAAAAAGTTTGGCTGCAGTTGGTCTTTGATCTTTGTTGTGACATGTGGGATCTAGTTTCCAGACCAGGGATCAAGCCCAGGCCCCCTGCATTGGAAGCTCAGGGTCTTAACCACTGGAGTATGAGGGAAGTCCCAAATACATACATTTTAAGTAAAAATTGGATCTGTCCTATTTGTAGTGTCTATACTTCACTCAAGGGCATACCTGTTTCCAGTTTTATATTTTAAAACATCACGTGTGTGTGTGTACACATATGTATACCTGAAGGGACACTCCAAAAAATACCACCTTTATTGTTGAATAGGTAATTGCGTTTTTTTAAATTATATTTTAGCTCCATAAAGTTTTGTTTTGTTTTTAATACTTATGTATTTATTTGGTTATTCTGAGTCTTAGTTGCAGCATGTGGGATCTAATACCCTGACCAGGGATGGAACCTGGGCTCCCTGCATTGGGAGCTCGGACTCTTAGCCATTGGACTACCAGGGAAGCCTCTGATTGTGACTTTTGTAATATTCGGTTGAGTTTGTGCTTGATTGAGTTCTGTGTTTTCCAAAATTAAATCAGTGCCTGTGCTTTGCTTTAAAAGAGACAGATATATGTTAATACGTACAGATTTGGCTGCCCTTCCAGACGTTCTCTAGGGACTCACTCTGCTTTTGTGATTAAGGAATTATCACAGCAACTTTAATATGAAGTAAATACTGTGTAGACAGAGGAGATGCCAGCTCTGTCTACAGAGCCTGTGGGCTGGGGAGTTGCGAAGGGACGCCGCCTGCCTTTCACCCCTGCCTTGGTCCTGGTCGTCCCTGAGCCCTTCCCCAGGCCTACATCTGCAGGGCTGTGTGACAGTGCGTACTGCACGGAGGAGGATGGGGGCAGATGCAGGCTGTTGGGGTTTCCTGGCCCATCCCAGACTCTCTTTGGTCCCCAGGCCATGGATCCAGGACATCGAGGGGGTCAGTGCCAAGAACGCCTGCAGCCCTTCCAAGATCCGGGCGTTTGTACCAAAGGGTAAGGTCCCCACCAAAAGGTGGCGGAAAGGCAAGGGCCAAGTCTGCCTGGCAGGCTCCTCCAGCCACTGATGGGCGTAAATGCCTTTCCTCACTTGCTCATCCCTCTGGCCCCGGAAGCAGGGTCCTGGCAAGTGAGACCCACAGTCCCCAAAGTCCCCAAGCTGCCCTTATAGCCACGAGGTGCACAGCCTGGAGGGAGGTGTGTGAGTGAGCCTGGGGCGAGCGGAGACACCAGCCCCCTTGACCGGGAACTGTGCCTCTTCTGCCTGCAGGTGAGAAGCCCTGTGAGCAGGTTCATTTCCAGCCCCACACGGTGAACACCTTGGCCTGCCCGCTCCTGTCCAACCTGGCGACCCGGTTCTGGCTGCACAATGGGGCCCCCATCAATGCCTCGGCCTCCTTCCGCGTGCTGGCCACCGGGGACCTGCTGCTGGTGGGCAGCCAGCAGGAGCTGGGGCTGTTCCAGTGCTGGTCGCTGGAGGGAGGCATCCAACAGCTGGAGGCCAGCTACTGCCCGAAGGTGGTGGAGGATGAGGCGGCTGGCAGTGAGGACCGGAGCATCATCATCAACACGTCTCGGGTGAGCGCACCGGCGGGCGGCAAGGCCAGCTGGCGCATGGACAAGTCGTACTGGACGGAGTTCCTGGTGATGTGTGTGCTCTTCGTGTTCGCCGTGGTGCTCCTCATCTTATTCTTCCTCTACCGGCATCGCGGCGGCATGAAGGTCTTCCTGAAGCAGGGGGAGTGTGCCAGTGTGCACCCCAAGACCCGCCCAGTGGTGCTGCCGCCTGAGACCCAGCCACTCAACGGCGTGGGCCCCCCTAGCACCCCGCTGGACCACCAAGGCTACCAGGCCCTGTTGGACAGCTTCCAGAGGTCCCGCGTCTTCACGGAGTCAGAGAAGAGGCCACTGAGCGTCCAGGACAGCTTTGTGGAGGTGTCCCCGACATGTCCCCGGCCCCGGGTCCGCCTGGGCTCTGAGATCCGGGACTCGGTAGTGTGAGAGCAGACTTCTGGAGGCGGCCCCCTCTGGGGCCCCCGCGTGCTCAGAGCCGGTTGGCTGGACCTCTGCTCCTCCTTGTGGAAGAAGCCGCGGTGTCCAGCCCTCAGGAGCGACAGAGCCCGCTGCCAAGTAGCAAGGCCCCCCCATCCTCCACCCCAGATGGTCATGTCCCTGTGGGTCCTAGCTGAAGATGGGGGCCTGCCCAAGTGAGCAGATGCTCCTTAAGTGAACTGAGCCCTTTGTTTAAAAACAGTCGAAAATGTGAAACAGGAAAAGAGAGGCAAGATGACGCCACACATGTGGCCAGCCCAGTGCCCGGCTCCCAGCTTCCAGATTGGAAGGATGCATCCAAAGTGGCTGTGTGAGACAGAGCTGGAAACGGCGCACCAGCCGGCCTCTTCCGCCTTCCCCTGCTGTCACAGGCTGCCCCTGCTCACTGCAGAGACGGGCCCAGCTTGGGCTCCAAGGGGTCCAGCCTCCCCCGCTGGCCACGTCCTTGCAGCCATCATCCTGTCACCTCAGGGACCAGAGGGCCACACTGGCCCGGCAGCCCTTCTGAGGCCCTGGGCTCAGGCCCACCTCCTCCTGGACTTTTCCAGCCTGTATCAGGCTGCAGCCACGTTAGAGCGACAGGGCAGTGCCAGTCCAGAAGAGTCTATGACGATGAACATCATCCCTCAGAATTCTAGGAAGAGACTGTTGCCTGCCTTCCTCCAGCCTACAAACCTGTGTCCCTTTTTCCCACACCTGCCCTGGCCTTCAAACCCAGCCCCTAGTTCATCCTACACCTTACAGCCTCTACTCTTAAGGGACAACTAAGCCCGTGCACCACTGATAACTGCCCAGCACAGGGACCGTTGAGTTTATGTGGGTTTTATATATTTTTTTTTTTAATAAAAATGCACTTTACTTTTTTTTTTTTTTTTTAATAAAATCTAAAGAATTGAAATTGAATCCTGGGCCCTTCCTCTTAAAGGACTGTTGCTTTTTGAGGTTGGTCCAGTTCTCTGAGTTCTGGGAGGTTCTAGGCCGCCTCTTTCAGGTGCTAGTGGGCTAACACCAGCCCAGCCTGGCTGACCACATCTCCCCACGGAGCCAGGTTTTTTTTTTTCTTATTTTTGGCTATGCTGGGTCTTCCTTGCTGTACAGGCTTTTCTCTAGCTGTGGCAAGCGGGGGCTACTCTAGATGTGGTACGCGGGCTTCTCAGTGCAGTGACTTCTCTTGTTGCAGAGCGTGGGCTCTAGGGCTCATGGTCGTGGGCTTTAGAGCACGGGCTCGGGAGCTGTGTGCATGGGCTTAGTTGCTCCGCATCATGTGGGATCTTGCAGGATCAGGGATCAAACACATGTCTCCTGCATTGGCAGGCAGATTCTTTACCACTGAGCCACCAGGGAAGCCCAAGCCAGGTTTGTAAAGTGGGTAGGGGAGAGGATTTGTTTACTTCAGTCCCTTTACTCTGCACCCCTGGTTCGGTTCAGGGATGGGGTACAGGGGAAAAGGTCTTGGCTTTTCTTGTTTTGACTTGAAAAGCATTTTTATTTTTCAAATGATCACACAGTGAAACTGACCTTTTTTCTTTTAGTACACAGGTCTACGAGTTTTAACACATGTAGAAGTTCATGTACCCACCACCACTATCAGAATACAAGAGTTCCACCCCTCATGCTCCTCTTCATATCCCCTCACAAGGGAGGGTGGGATGGGCAGATAGTCTGACTTCCTGCTGTCTCCTTCTTTGCCTGCATGCTTAGTCGCTCAGTCATGTCCAACTCTTTGCAATCCCATGGGCCGTAATCCACCAGGCTCCTCTGGCCGTGGGATTCTCCAGGCAAGAATACTAGAGTGGGTTGCCATTTCCTACTCCAGGGGATCTTCCTGATCCAAGGATTGAACCTGGGTCTCCTGCGTTACAGGCAGATTCTTCACCATATGAGCCATCAGCCATCCCCTTCAAATCCTACTTATCCCCAGGGTGACCAAGGGCTCATATATATATATAAGTCCACTCCTTCACATCAGTAATTCTAGTGTTGCACAAAGGCTCAAAATTTCTAAACCTTTATTATTGATTAGTAGAAACACAAATAGAGCAATGACAGTGAGAAGGGGAAAGGCCCTGACGTGGAAGGCCCTCCACAGCCCCGGGCAAGACTGCTCAGTGCCAGCTCCAGGCTGGGCCAGCTTGGCCGGCGCTGACAACACAGGGGTAACCATGACCACAGCTCAGCAGTGGACATTCTTCAACAGGGTGCTGCTGCACATGCTGTGGCTCCCGTCACAGGACAATCTTAAAGGAACTGAACAAGAGAAGAGCGTGTTAGGGCTTTCTGCTGAAAGAGGAGGGTAGGGACTAAACCTTAAGTTTACCCCTCCCCCAAGACCCCTTGGAATGGGCAGTGAGTCCTTTCTAGAAGTGAGTCCCCTTCTAATATATTCAGAGGAAGCAGGAGGCCTTTTCCTACCCCAGGGACCACCTCCAGAAATAACATCCCAGACCTGGTGCAGCAGGTGAAGACCACAGTCATACCTGGCAAAATCTGGTGAGCGGGAGATGACATGCTGGAACTCGGAGAGGTTGATGGTCCCATCCCTATCTATGTCAGACTCCTCTAGGATCTGGAAAGGGGAAGCTTCAAGGCCAAAGCCCAAGCCTTCCCCACCTGCTCCCCAGCCCCCCCCCGCCGCTACTGCTCACGTTGTCGATGAGCTGCTTCATCTCTGAAGCACTGAGCCGTGTGTCTTCGCTCTCTCCTGTGAGGCAGTTCACGAGCTGGCTCAGGTCTTCTCTGTTCAAGGTTCCATCATCATCAAAGTCTAGAAAGCAGACACAGGAAGCCCAAAAGGAGGTGGTCGGGATGAGCACCCAGCTCGTGACTCCCTGAGCCCTCAGGCATCTCCACAAAGACCACATCAGAGAGGCTGGTGTTCCACCCGGCCCCCTGCTCCTTACCGAAGATGCGGAAGGCATAGTGGGACTTGATGTCTGGGGTGGCTGTGTCACTAAACACACTGAGGAGGTCCAAGAAGTCCTCAAAGCTCAGGCTGTCTCTGCTCGGGGAAGTGGAGAAGACCTTGCAGATTCGCTCCTTGAAGGGGTTGGCCTAAGCAAGAAAGCCTTCTGTGAACGCCACACACGAAGCACCCCAAATCACATATTCAAACGCCACCAGGAAACGAGGGAGCAGTTCAGCCTCTCAGGGGAGAACCATCACCACTTGGGCCAGTATAGAAGTCAGGAGGACCCATGACCCCACTGGGGAAGAGACAGAAATGGCTTTCTGGGCATCAGAGCTTAACCTAATAAAGGCAGGCCCGGGAGCAGAGAAGTAAGGAAGAGGAAGGCATCCTAAGCAAAGAGAACAAGATGAGCTGGTTATTTTAAAACACAAATATTGAATTGAGCAATTACTGTGTTATAGGCCAGGGCCTTTGCATAAAAATTTTCACAGCAGCCCTATGGAGAGGCAATCAGCCTCTGGAATAGACTTTCTCAAACTTCAATAAGGTAATTCAACTCCTCTTAAAGGACACAACTTTGAACCTCCAAGAATATGTCTGAGGATCCCAGTGTGCAAAACATCCTTCTATTACTATATAACTCCCCCGCATGACCTTGATAAAGCACCCAGGAACTTAGGGTGAAACAGAGAGAAGACTGGAATGGGGAGCAGTGACCATGTGACCTCAGAAGGAGTAGCAGAGGGAGGCTGGGGGGGCTGGCACCTTGAGCTCTGGAAGGCTGAGGATCTGCTCCAAGGACACTCGAGCCTGCAGTGACTCCTCCACACTCCGGTGCTCCTGGGGAAGCAGCTCACAGAACCGTCTGTGGGCTCTGGCAGAAGGAAGAGAACCTGTTAGTGTGCTTCCCTAAGTGTATCACATCCCCCCTCCTGGCCTTGAATACCCATCAGGAACCAGCTGAGGAGCTAAGCCCTCAGGACATCTAAGGCAAGAGGAGATACATCACAAGACAGTAAAGGGAGTCTGGGAGTCCATCCTTGCAGGTTTACTGTGGGACCCCATGTCCCAGGCACTGTGCTTGGCCCTGATTCAAGACTCTCCCAGGTGTGGAGAGGTCCGAGAAGGGGCCAGAAATTGGTCTTAAATTAAGAGCAAGTGAAAAAGAGCTAAATTGAAATCTCATTTCATTTCAGGAATCTCCCGCTGCTCCTCAAAGCAGCTACCCTGAACTTTCTACCCCTTAGGCCCCACCTCATTCCCACTGGCATTCTTTTTTGCCAGGAGAAGCCTAGGAACCTTCTTGCTCAGGTGTGCAGCCACATAAAACTGGCTAGGAAAGCGGTTCCAGCCCCAGTTCAAATCCTCTTACTCAAGAATGTCGTCTTAGGCAAGTCATCCGACTGTTTCACTGTCCCCATACCTCCCTCGTGAGGGTTACAAAGGAAACGTAGACAACCCTTCAGCAGAGCATGGGAAATGCTCAGTAAGCGTTAACGGTTACGGTAGTATTCAGATAAAGGAGGAGCCAAAGGGCTCCCCAAGGTTTCTCTGGCTTTTCCAGCAGACAAAGCAGCCCAGAACTACAGCAGTCTCGGCCGGACTGGGGCAGGAAGTTCCGTTTTGCAGAAGCCAGGGGAGCGGGGTCAAAGAGCACCCAACTCTGGCTGGAGGCTGCTCCGCGGTGCACCGCTGGGGCCGCCGGCGCGAGACGGGAGGGCGTGCCGGCAAGAGGGCACAGCCGAGGGCCCGGGGCTCCGGCCTCCAGTTCCGGCTCAGCTGCTGGCCTCATGCAGGCCCCTGCCCCTCCCGCTGGCGGGACCTCGGTTTGCCCATCAGTAAGACGGAGCCTCCCCGTTCCCGAAGCCGTTCCGAGAGCATCCCGGAGGTGAGGTTCGAAACAGCACTTACAGAAGGATCTCCTGTTTGGTCAGGAACGTCAAGTCCTGGAAGGCAAAACAAGAGAGGAGGGTCAGCAGGCCGCCCCGGGCCAGAGGCCGCGCCCACCCGCCCGGCCGCGGCTCGGGGACCGTCCTCTCCCGAGCGCAGGCCGCGCGCAAACTCCCTGGGGACCGGCGTCTCGCGCACCTGGTACTCGGCCAGCAGCTCCTTGGATAGGCGACTGCCCGAACCCCCCATCGCTGCCGCTCGCACACAGCTCCGCCAACTTGTCTCGGGACGCTGGCAACTTTCTCACTTCCGCCCCGGGTCGCGTCACCACCCGGTGCCCGCGGCAACCGCTCCTGGGGCCACCGCCCCGGGCCCGCCCCCTCCTTAAGGCTCCCAGGCGTTCCCAGCCCGGTTCGGCCGGTTGGCTCCTGGCTCCGGGCGGTCCCTGGCAAGCTGGAGGCGGGGCCCGGGGCGGGGCCGGACGCTCCGGGGCGGGGCCCGAGGGCCTCACGGCCCCGCCTCCCAGGGTGGGCGGGCCGGGCCGGGCCGTCTTCGCGCGCTGGCGTGCAGGCCGCGCATGCGTTGAGGGCGCCACGACCCCGCGATGGCCCCGGTAGGAGTTTGGGGGTAGTCGCGCGGTGTGTCCGCCTCACCTGCAGTAGGTGTCGGGGGTGTCGGGGGTGGCGGCCTTGGTCGGAGCCCGGAGAGTGTTTGGAGCCGGGATAACCGAGAAACCTCGTGGCTCGCTGAGTGGCCCGAGGCGGTCGGCTGCCATCTCTGCCCATCGAGGGCTTTTCCACCCGGACGTTGCCATTCGTCACCTGCCGTACTATTTGGAACCCTCATGTCACGTCTGCAGAAATAACCATAACCTTGCTGCCTGCTGAGGCTGTTTATTGAGGGCCCACCAGGTCCCAAGCGCTGTGCATAATTAG
>NW_011494727.1:1837358-1860561 GCF_000754665.1 Bison bison bison
GGGGTGTGTGTGTGTGTGTTACCATACCCTCCTCCGTGCTTAGTCGTGTCCGACTCTTTGCGGCCCCATGGACTGTAGCCTGCCAGGCTCCTCTGTCCATGGGGATTCTCTAGGCAAGAATACTGGAGTGGGTTACCATACCCTCCTCCAGGGGATCTTCCAGCCTAGGTATGGAACCCACCAAGTCTAGAGACTTGTCTAGACTCGAGCTTTTAAAAAGCGGTGGCTCCATTCTAAGGCTCTTTTCAAGGATCCCCACTGCTGTACTCCTCTCCCCAGCCTGCATGCTGCCCTGTGACCTGCTCCCAGACTGCATACTGGGGGAGTAGGAATTGAAACGAACTATTTGCTCTTGTCTCCTCTCAACCCCTAAGACAATGCTTGGCATATGCACGGTTCGCTCTCAGTTTGTATTGGATGCATGCATGAATGAGTATTCCGAAAGATAGGGGTTACAAGCTACCGAGTGGAGGAGATAGTGAGATTCATTATTTTTTATTGTTGTTTTCTACTTTAATACGGTATAACAGACAAAATATAGTTCTTGATTCTTTTAATTCATTCCACTAGCTGATCTTTGTAAAGTCTAAATATGAGCATGTCAGTTTAAAACCATTAAGGAGTTAAATACCGAAACCAACCCCCTATAATTCGAGTTCAACCTCTCTTTCTCTCTCTGCCAGTCTCCTCAGGCTTTCTGGGTTTCAGCCATTATGGGTTCTCCATTCTTCTTCCATCTTATCCTCAGGGAATCCTTCCCTGATTTCCTAGACTAGATTAAGGATCTATATTACACTCACAGAGGATCCAGTGCTTTCCTTGACAGCGTCTGTCATGTTTGCCATCTATATTTACACGTGTGATGATTGGATTAATGTCTTTTTCTCCCGCTAGACTGCAAGCTCCATGAGGAGTGGTGGGAATCATGATTTTCAGACACAAGGTGTGGCAGTTGTTGAGTGAATGCTTTTGCTGAGTAACTTTAATTTTCCCAGCACTCAATAATGATAAGGTGATCATTGGAGAATGACTTAGTAAGACTCATTGTATCAACCTGTGAGTCCCACCACTGTGGAAATATTACCTTCCAGAAGGTAGAGGCTACAGAGCAGTGGGAACACCAAAGCCAGTCAAAGCGACTGGAGTGTAGTCTCTTGACAGTAGACTCCTGTCCAAGAAAGAGTTGGTCTTCATTTAATAAAAGGCAACAAACAAGAATCTGCCTGCAATGCAGGAGACCCCGGTTTGATTTCTGTCGGATGATCCCCCGGAGAAGGGACAGGCTACTCAATCCAGTATTCTTGGGCTTCCCTGGTGACTCAGCTGGTAAAGAATCCGCCTGCAATGCAGGAGACGTGGATTTGAGCCCTGGGCTGGGAAGATCCCCTGGAGAAGGGAACGGCTACCCACTCCAATATTCTGGCCTGGAGAATTCCATTGACTGGATAGTCCATGGGATCGCAAGTCGCACTTTCAATGAACAAGAAGCTGTCACAGTGTCTCCTATGCTAGGCTAAGAAGACAGAACACCAACCAGTGAGTGCACATCCTTGGACTTCAGGGTGAGACTGCATCTTTTCATGGTGAAGGTGTGGGACTTGACACTGCCCTGCCATAGTGGCCAGCTGTCATGAAGATTGCTCAGCCACCTCACTTGACTTTGAACCCTTCTTCATTGAACAATCTTTTGATTATAATTTTGCTTCCTGGTAAATTTTTGTATGGAGGAAGGCCTATAATAACCAGCCACCAAGAACATTTTGTGCTCTTTGCCATGTTTCTCATTATAAATTATTAAATCAGCATTCTGAGTCATTTAGCAGTCCCTGGTGAGCTTGCTTAACATATTGTCCTTCTGTGTTCAATGAACCCTTGATAACAGTGATAAAACTGAGTGGCTGATTTAAAAATAGCTCCTGGTGTTTGTTTTCCAAGACATTTCTTTCCCTGCTTGTCGTATTATTTCCCTCTTCCTCTTTCCCTTGAGACATTAGATGGTGTGGCCACCAAGGTGTGTCTGAGGTGGTGGTGGTTTAATTGCTAAGTCAGGTCCGACTCTTTGTGACCCCATGAACTGTAGCCTGCCAGGCTCCTCTGTCCATGGGATATCCCAGGCAAGAATACTGGAGTGGGTTGCTGTTTCCTTCGGGGGATCTTCCTGACCCAGGGATAGAACCTCAGTTTCCTGTTTGCTTCCCTAAGCCACCGGGGAAGCCCATGTCTGAGGTGGTACTGTTTGCTGTGAGGCTTAAATGAGACAGGAGTGTGAAGACACTCTGGGAGAAGGGTATTTTAGACTGAAAGAACAGAAAGCACCAAAGCCTTGAGCAGGAACAGGTTTAGGAAGAGTGAGGAGCAGAGTAGGTGTGGGGAAGAGTGGTCTGAGAGGAGGTGAGGGGAGGCACAGCTAAGCCTTGAGAGCCCAGAGCCCATGCTGTGGAAATGGGTTTTGTTCTAGGGGCTCAAGGTCACATCATCCCTAGTGAATGGAAGAGTCAGAATTCAAATATCTTGTTAGCCTCCAAAATCAGATCTCTCACCTTCCTGCCAGGATGATACCCACCACACAGGCTTGTTGTGAGGGTCACCTAATTAAACTTGGAAAATCCCCAGCCCATGCCTGGCATAGGAGAGACCTGGGACCTGTGTTCCCTTCCTCCTGGTTTTCCTATGAAGATTCAGTCCTGTCACCTGGTCACTATGATTTGTTATTCTCAAATATTCCTCTTTATTTCTAGTGTGGTTTTTTTTTTTTTTTTTGCCTCTTAGTTCACTTGAATATCTTCCCTGGTGGCTCAGATGGTAGAGTCTGCCTGCAGTGTGGGAGACCTGGGTTCCATCCCTGGGTTGGGAAGATCCCCTGGAGAAGGAAATGGAAACCCACTCCAGTTTTCTTGGAGCCTGGAGAATCCCAAGGACTCAGGATCCTGGCCGGCTACAGTCCATGGGGTCGCAAAGAGTCAAACACGACTGAGCGACTTCAATTCTTTCTTTCTATTCTTTCACTTGAATATCAGTACAGCCATACCCACTTCCTATTGATTCTGTTGACTGATATATCTTTACTCATATTTTTAGTCTTTTGGTACCATCTTGGCTCTGGATCCTTGGTCCTAGCCCCTGGGTCTTACTTAATGTTATTCTAAATTTCTAGCCCAGACTTCAACCTTGACCTCCAGGTTTGACTGTCCAGCTGCCTGCACCACTTCTCTTGAATGCGCAGGCGACATCTCAAATTCAGTAATGAAAACTGATCTTTTGATCTCTCCCTTCCTTTAGTCACCTGTTCCTGCCCACACCCCATCTCCACCCTCTCCATCTCTGTAAATGCCACTGCAGGGCCTGGTTCCTGAAGCTGAGTCACTCCCAGTTCTTCCTTTTCCCTTAGTCTTGTAGTCAGCCTGTCAGCAGGCCCTGTTGGTTCTGTCTTTAAAACATGACCCATATCCCCACCTCCTCCTAACTCTGTTGCCATCTTTGTTGTCCAGTCACCTCACTGCTCACTTGGCCACCAGAGTGGCCTCCACAGTGGTCTCTGCTTCCCCTCTGCTCCCCTACGATCCATTTTCCGCATAACAGAAAAAAGTTTATAAAATATCAGACAGTCCTGGACTTCCTGGGTTCAATCCTTGGTCAGAGAAGTTCCACAGAATGCTGTGTGGTGTGGCCAAAAAGTAAAATACCAAATGATCCTTCTGTTTAGAACCTACCAGTGATTTCTTACTCCATTTAGAATAGAATCCAAGTTCCTGTCCATGATGCATAAGGCCCTGCAGCTAATCTGGCCTCCGCTTTCCTCTCCAGCTTCACTGGTTGGAGACTGGGCTACCAAATAATGTGAATATACTTAATACTCCTGAACTATACACTCAGAAATGGTTAAGGTTTTAAAGTTTATGCTACAGCCCTCTCCCCTTTGCCGGCCATACCCCAGTAACATTGCTTCCTTTCTGTTCCTAGAACAGGCCAACCAGCTGCCTGCAAGATTGGTGGCCTTGGACTTTGGGTTTCTTTTGCCTGGAGTACACTCAGCTCTTCATTGTAGGCCTCTTCTTATCCTTCCTGTCTTAGCTCAGCTGTCACATCCCTCTTATGGAAGTGGGATGCCCTGACCCCACCGCTTAGTCACCCCCTGTTTTATGACTTGTTTCCCACAAAATGCTTTCACCACAGGTAGTTAATGTTTTCCTTTTGCTTATCATCTAACTTCATCCCAGGATGTAAGTTCCCTAAGGATATGGACTTGGTTCTCCTTATTTGCTACCATGTCTTCATTGCCTCATACACAGCAGTTACATCCTAAATACTTTGATTTTGTGGCTCAGCAGAACATGGACCAGGGTGCACAGAAGAGATGCCCTAGAATGTCAACAGTGGAATTGAAATGGGTTGATTCTGAATGAATGAATGAGAGACACTTAAGTGAATGTTGTTGAGTCGCTCAGTCGTGTCCAATTCTTTGTGACCCTGTGGACTGCAGCATGCCAGGCTTCCCTGTCCTTCACTATCTCCTCGAGTTTTTTTAAATGCATGTCCATTGAGTCAGTGATGACATCCTACTTAGGTTTAATTCAGCAAATTGTTGGATTTCTTAAATCTATTTTGAGAATCACTTAAATTGTTTTGAATTGTGGCAAAATACACATAACATGAAATTTCCCATCCTGACATTTTAAAAATTCGGTTTAAAAAAAAGTGTAGCATAAACTTTAAAACCTTAACCATTTCTGAGTGTATAGTTCAGGAGTATTAAGTATATTCACATTATTTGGTAGCCCAGTCTCCAGAACTTTTTTCTTGCAAAACTGAAACTCTGCGCACGTTAAACAACAGTTTCTCCTTTCCCCCTCCCCCCAGCCCTTGGAAACCACCATTCTGCTTTCTGTCTCTATGAATTTGAGCTTTTTTTTTTAAGTTAATTTATTTGGTTGCACTGTGTCTTAGCTGTGGCATGTGGGATCTAGTTCCCCAACCAGGGATCCAGCCTGGGCATCCTGCATTGGGAGCGCAGTGTTGCAGCCCCTGGACACCAGGGAAATCCCAGAATTTGAGCACTTTAGGTCCCTTGTATAAGTGAAATCATAAATAACTTGTCCTTTGGTGCCTGGCTTATTTCAGTTAGCATAAAGTCCTCAAGGTTCATCCATGTTGTAGCCTGTGTTGGCATTGCCTTCTTTTTAAGGCTGAATAACATTCCATTGCCTGTATAGGCCACCTCTTGTTTATCCATTTATCTATTGATGGATACTTAAGTTGCTTCCACCTCTTGGCTACTGTTGCTCTGAACACGGGTGTATAAATACCTCTTTGAGACCCTGCTTTCAGTTGTTTTGGATATACCCCCAGAAGTGGAACTGCTGCATCACATAGTGATTTTATTTTTATTTTTTTGAGGAGCTGCTCTACTGTTTTCCATAGCAACTGTATCACTTTACATTCCTACCAGTAGTGTCTAAGGGGTCCAATTTCTGCATATCCTTGCCAACACCTGTTATTTTCTGTTTTTGATAGTAGCCATCCTAAAGAATGTCAAGTGGTATCTTATTGTGATTTTGATTTTATTTCCTTACTTAGTGATGTTGAGCATCTTTTCATATGCTTGTTGGCCATTTGTATATCTTTGGAGAAGTGTCCTAGACTCACTTTGAATAAAATAATTTAAGACTTTATATTTTACTTATGCTTAGTAAATTATGCATAAATTTTTATGCTTAGTAAATTAAAGTATAAAATTTAAGCTCAAGTTTAAAAAAAATGTTTACTGTGGTAAAAAATGCAAAAGTTTTACCATCTTAACCATCTCTAAGTGTGCAGTTCAGTCGTGTTACCATCTTAACCATCTCTTAAGTGTACAGTACTGTTACCATCTTAAACATCTCTGAGTGTACAGTTTAGTAGTATTAAGTATATTCACATTATTGTGTTGCCAATCTCTGGAATATTTTTACCTTACAAAACTGAAATTCTATACCCATTAAACTCAGCTTGACTTTTAACAAAACATTGTTTTGCATGTTTTTCTGTTTTATTAATGTAAAGTTTCTGGACCAGCAGAGCTGAGGGTACCCAAGCTTGTGCTGAGGCGACTCAACTGAGGTAAGCTTCCTTCTGAAGTCCCCTGTGGGCTAACAGCAGGTCATGTCCCTGACCCCTTTGGTCCCCTGAGCTTCAGGGACCCAGTGGAGATGAAGACTGACACCTGTTTCCACCTTAAAGGATTGGCCCTGGGCACTTATGATTGGCCATCCTCACCCAGGTGGGTGTATGCATGGCCATTTGGAATTACTGGACAACAGTGGAAATGCTCTTCCCATGAAAGGAGTAGTAAGCTTTGAAGCCATGGCCACTCTCAGGCACTGGGCACTGGTGCCGTTTTCTGGAGGGCAGTTTGCCAGACTGTGTATTGAAAGCCTGAGCCACGAGCCTCTTCTGAACCCATGGTCAACTAAGATTTTATTTTAAATGAAAATAAAAGCATCTGCAAAGATAGATACACAGGATATCCATCACAACACTGTATATGGTAGTAAGAAGCCAGAAAAACCTAAATGTACAAGAGTTAAAGATCAGTTAAAAAAAAAAACAAGTTCCAGGACTTCCCGGGTAATCCAGTGGTTAAGACTGTGCTCCCAATGCAGGGGGCATGAGTTTGATCCCTGGTTGGGGAACTAAGATCCTGCATGCCTCATGGCATGGCCAAAAAAAAAAAATCAAGATCTATCTACATATGAATATGAGGCTACATATATAAATTGTGATTTTTCCCTGGGCATTGGAATAAGTGTTGTAATTTATCTGTATTTCTTTTCTCCATTAGGAAAATTTATTCATTATGTGTAATTTTTAGAAAGAGAAAGAATGTAATTTATATCTTTAATTCAGCAAAAATGTATGCTAACCTGCAGGTGATAGAATTATGAGTGATTTCTGTGTTTTCAAAATATTTTACCAAAAGCATATATTATTTTTGTAATTAGAACAAAGAGTAAAGTTTATTTAAAAATTAAAATAGGGGAGTTCCCTGGTGGGCTAGTGGTTAGGATTCTGGGCTTTCACCGCCATGGCCCAGGTTCAGTCCCTGCTCGAGGAACTAACTGATCCTGCAAGCTGAGTGGCACAGCCAAATACATTAATAAATAGCACAAATAAAAATCTCACATGCTGCAACTAAAGATCCCGCACGCCACAACTAAGATGGAAAACCGCTTGTGCTGCAGCTAGGACCCCACACGGCCAAATAAATAAATAAAAGTACTTTGTGTGTGTGTTAGTCGCTCAGTGTGTCCGACTCTTTGCAACCCCATGGACTGTAGCCCACCAGGCTCTCCTGTCCATGGAATTCTCAGGCAAGCATACTGGAGTGGGTTGCCATTTCCTTCTCCAAGATATCTTCCTGTCCCAGGGATGGAACCCAGGTTTCCTGCATTGCAGGCAGATTCTTCACCATCTGAGCCACCAGGGAAACCCCCAAAAAAGATTTAAAAAAATAAAAATACATAAGTAAAAAGTAGTGAATTTATTATTAAAAAATCTTTAGAAATGGGATGGCATCATGTATTTTTCACCTTATGATTGTTTCAGGTCAGCCGCATGGCTATTCCACATGCTTCAAATGAAACTTCCTATTTGCTGCCTCCAAACAAGGAGGACTGGGAAGGGCAGGGCATTCCTGACTTTGTCTATGAGCAGGAGGAACTCATGATGGAAGGGGTTCAGTGGCCAAGGGGCGCGCTCAGCCTCCTGAACACGCCGCCACTGTCTCACTTTGACTCTGCCCTCTGCTCAGCCTGGAGGCAGCGGATGGAGCTGGGGCTGTTCCGCTACCCACTGGGGGAGCTGCCGACCCAAACCCTCCCTGGGACCGTGGGTTTTGTGGCTCAGCTGAACGTGGAGCGAGGTGTGCAGAGAAGGTGCCCCCAGAACATCAAGAGCGTGAGGCAGGAGTTTGACCCCGAACAGTTTAACTTCAACCAGATCCGGCCAGGAGAGGTCCTTTTTCGTCTGCACCGGAAGCAGGATTGCCCCGGCACTGTCCAGCAAGAGGACATCCTGGTGGTGATCAACGTCAGCCCCTTGGAGTGGGGCCACGTGCTGCTGGTGCCCGAACCCGCCCGAGGGCTCCCCCAGCGCCTGCTGCCTGGGGCGCTGCGGGCCGGGGTCGAGGCTGTACTGCTGAGCTCACACCCAGGCTTCCGTGTGGGCTTCAACAGCCTGGGTGGCCTGGCCTCAGTGAACCACCTCCACCTGCATGGCTACTACCTGGCCCACCGGCTACCCGTGGAGGGGGCCCCCAGTGAACCCCTGGACCCCCGGGGCCGTCTGCATGTGCTCCAGGCCCTCCCAGCTCCTGGCTTCCTCTTTTACACCAGTAGGCCAGGACCTGACTTGGAAGCCTTGATAAGCAGGGTGTGTCGTGCCACTGACTACCTGACTGACTGTGAGATTGCGCATAACTTGTTTGTCACTCGGGGGGCCCCACCTGGAAAGGCGACATCTTCCTCAGCTCTCTCGGGAGTCCGGGTCATTCTGTGGCCCCGGAAGCCCAGCTTTGGGATAAAGGAAGGTGAGGCATTCAACGTTGCCCTCTGTGAGCTGGCTGGGCACCTCCCGGTCAAAACGGCCCAAGACTTCAGCAGCCTGACTGAAGCGGCAGCTCTGGCCCTCATCAGAGAATGTCTGCTGCCCCCAGCCCAGGCAGAAGACGTGCGGGCGGCACTGGTGGCCTTGATAGCCCGGGAGGAAGAGTAATCCTCCCAGCAGTATTTATTCTAACTGATCCGGAGAACTGTCCATCGTGGTGTTGGGGGCACATTCATGAATGCCTTCTAACTGGTTTCAGTATAAGGGGAGGGATAAAGAACTGGTAAGTTGTCTGTTTAAAGAGGGTGATTGTTGGAATAAATGGCATGAATGAGCCCTCTTGGATGTATCTGCTGCTTTTCACCTTGCTTCTTGGACAAGCCCCAGGGATGTCAAACCTGTTACTAAGAAAGGAGTATGTGCAGGAGTTACAGGCTCCTGACTCTATGCTGACTTTTCTTTAAGTGTTAGCAAAGTGATAGTTTATCACTTGTTCTGTTCTTGACTCTGCTGGTTCTGCCTCTGCCCACCACTGAGTTGTTTCTTCATTCTGCTCCTGTATTCATCCCCTCCATCCATATACTGTATTTGTAGGACATATTTTGCCTACCTGGGCACCTCGAATTTTCCTCCAGCCCCAATGCTGAGCTAAGTGTTCTCACATACATTATTTCATGTGAGAACAAGGTGTCCTCACAACTTGAGCGTTGCAGGTCCTTTGAATAGCCACATTTAGCAGATGAGATGGAGGCTGACAGAAGTTCAGTAACCCAAGGTCAGGTAGCTCAAAAGTAGTGGAGTCAGGACGGCAACACAGGCAGTCAAGACACCATGAAGCTGAGCTGGGGCTGTGCACCTGTGACCATCATGTTAATAAAGTCTTGAGATGAGGCAGAATATGCATCACAACCCATTTCATAAGAAAGTTTAACCTCGAAATTCCTCAACATTTTGGTCACCCTCAACATGCCTGTTTTTGGCAATTGCAGTAATTTTAGCTCAGTGCCTCTCTCTACAAGCCTTTGCAAATACAGGCTCTAGAAACACCACTTATTTTGCTTTCTTACTCTCTGAAGGGAATGCAGTGACCATTATAGCAAAGTGGACTTTGAGTGCCTAAGGTGGTGAGTCCAAATACCAGGATTTCCCCAGCTTTCCCTTAGGGCTGATATTCAGAGGAAAGCCTTCTTCTGGCCCCAAATCTTCACATAAAAATTAAAAGATAGGTTTTCTTTATGATGGTACTTCTTAGCCATGTATACTTTGTCAATTGTCAAGAAAGGGATTTATGGAAGCCTTTTCTAAGCTTAAATATGGAACACTTAGGAGCTGCTTTGTACCCAGGGCCCTGGGCTTTGAGCACAGTAGGAATGTAAGAAGGGGTGATCCAGCTCAGGGCCTCTCCACCTCTTTGCTTGCTTTTTGTTTGTATGTTTGTTTCTTGTTTTTTGATGGAGGGTCTCTTGTCCTAAGGGGTGTTGGACTTGAGCTAATGGGAAACCTTGGAGAGTTTTAAATTGAGGGGTAACAAATTTGCATTTTAGCTGTGATGGATGGATGGATGGATCAAGGAGGGAAGACAGGGAATCCAATTAAGGTCCTGCTGAATGCTGGCAATTCAGGCAAGCAATGATGATAGGTTAGGTACTAGAACAAAATGTTTGTCTAAATAGTGAGAAAAGTGTGCGTCCTGCAAGGCAAGGGACTCCAAAACATTTTAAGGAGGAGGTAATAGAGTATCATATCCTGAAGGAGGATCCAGAAATCTAGGAATCAGGAAATGTCCATGTCTTTTTAAAGGACAGAAAAATTGTAAGTGACCTTTAGATGTAGGCACATGGTAAAATCTTAAAGTGACAAATTTGGGCTGAGTTTGGTAGAAGTCAGAGTGGGCGCACCTCAGGAAGAGATGGTGATGGTGAAGGAGCAGTCTGATGAGCACATGAAGGGCATGTGTGCTAATCACAGCTGTCCCTCCCAAGTGCCGAGACCATCCAAGATGTGGTTACTAGAAACACTGAAGGAAGGCAAGCAGATATTCGTCCTGAACACTGAGGTGGCCTAATTCCAGGGGCTTGGCCTGCGGGTTCAGGAAAGGATGGGAGTGGGACTTGTGTGAACTGGTGTGAAAAAAGAAGGATAAGCCCTGTCATGCACTGGGTCAGCTGTGGCAAGAATCCACTTTAGAGTGCAGTGCACTTGATTGCACTTCCACTGCCAGCTCCAGGAGCAAGGAGGAGGTCCCAGAGGCCCAACAAAACCTGGGAAAGAGCAGGAGCCTGCCAAAGGGCCATCATGAGCCACCAGCTGAGTCTAGCACCGATAGGGCTCATAGGTCTTCAGCTCTATTTTTCAAAGTGAAGGTACCCCTAGTGCTCCCAGCAATCGCCCATCACAAAGAAAGCTCAGGTCACGGCCAGCTCAGCTCAGCTCCTGCACCCCAGAGTGCTGTATGGAGTGATGCTGGATGAGTGGGGCTTGTCAGCAAATCTAACATTGCACAGGCCCCCCCGCCACAGATCCCAAACCTAGTGGAAAACATCCCATTCTGTAGTGGACTGTTCTGTCCTTAAGGAACATCCCCTTAGAACACCACGAAGGTCCTTACCCCATCCTTCTCCCCTCAGAATCTAAGAGGATGGAGCTGAATACTTGGAAGACCAGTGAATCAGAGGAAGGCTACAGTGAAGAAGAGGAATCTGAGGAGGAGTGTGTAAAAGGGGAAGCTGCCATCCCTTCTAATGCTTTTCTGCAGGCACTCTCTAAGACTGACTACAATACATTTAGGAATGGAGTTCCTTTATACACTGTACGCAAGAAAATACCAAAGAAAATTGTAACCCCAGCTGAGCCAGATGTCTTAGAAGTTGGGAGGAGAAAGAGAAGGCAGAAACACAGGTAACTGTCCCCTGGACCCCCTCACTTGCCCAGCTCGAGAGTAACCCTCTGCCCTTCTGCAGTTGGGCGGGGAATCCAAAGTTTTCCCTTTAGCCTGGGAAAGAGGACAGGAAATACAAGAGATCGTTAGCCTTTTGGTACAATAAAATCCGGAACCATTTGGGCTGGCTTAATTTAGAATTTCAGCACATTTATATCATTCTGGTCTTTCCCAGGTGGTGCTACTGGTAATGAACCAGCCTGCCAATGCAGGAAACATGGGTTTGATCCTGAGTCGGGAACATCCATTGGAGGAGGACATGGCAACCCATGCCAGTATTCTTGCCTGGAGAATCCCAGCGAAAGAGGAGCCTGGAGGGCTACAGTCCATAATGTTGCAAAAAAGTTGGACACGACTGAAACCACTTAGCATGCACGGTCTTTCCTTTAAGTGGCTTCTAGAGAAAATGAATCTGTGGGCTGTCTCTTCATCTGGGTGTCTGGTACCGCAGGGTCCTTTTCTCTCTCTCCCTGATTTCTGCTCTTCCTCCATTCCAGAACCCTGGCCATCAGTCTGACCAACTGCAAGTATGAGAGTGAAGCACCAGCTCATCCCTCAAATGACTGGGCATCAGAGGATATTTAGGGTTGCAGTTTTCACTCTGACGATGGTTCTCGCAATTTGCTCCCAGCCCCTGGATCTCGTTCAGTTCAGTTCAGTCACTCAGTCAAGTCCGACTCTTTGTGACTCAGTGGACTGCAGCATGCCAGGCTTCCCTGTCTATCACCAACTTCTGGAACTTACTCAGACTCATGTCCATCGAGTCAGTGATGCCATCCAACCATCTCATCTTCTGTCGTCCCCTTCTTCTCCCGCCTTCAATCTTTCCCAGCATCAGGGACTTTTCCAGTGAGTCAGTCCTTTGAATCAGGTGGCCCAAGTATTGGAGTTTCAGCTTCAAGATCAGTCCTTCCAATGAATATTCAGGGCTGATTTCCTTTAGGGTTAACTGGTTTGATCTTCTTGCAGTCCAAGGAACTCGCAAGAGTCTTCTCCAACACCACAGTTCAAAAGGATCAATTCGTTAGGCTGACTTAACAACTTGTCTTCTCCGTCCTTCAAACCTTAGCCTGGATTTACCGCTAAATCTGTACTCTGGGTGCAGCCCTGGGCTAGAGGTCATCCAGGCGACAAGAAATCCGTTTCCCAGAGGAGTCCAGTTCCCATAGCTCGGGGCTGTCGCCATCAGAGAACCGCTGAGGGGACGCCCTTCCTGTGACCGTGGCGGAGACAAGCCGGCCTGGGCAGCCCTTAGGGTAAAGGGGCGTCTCTTGGCCAATGAGCTCGTGTTTAAAATTTATCGCGTTTGGCAGGAGCGTCCTCTACCTCATTCCGGTTCCTGGAGTTGCAGGGAAAACACTCGCCCTCCCCGCGCCCCGTAGTTATTATCGGGAGGGCTGGGCCACCGAGCGGTTTAAACCCAAAAGCCACGCCCTCAGCCTGAAGCCGGAAAGAACCGCGACCTCCCCGAGCTTTCCCCCCTGCGTACTTCCGGTTCAGTCCCTGGCTTCCGGTGCTGCCCGTCCGTGGGTCTAGAAGGGGGTTTTTGTAAATATGGCGTTTTCCCTGAACGTTTTGCTGGGCGGGCGTGTCTGCGCAGCGGTTGCTCGCTGTGGGTTTGCTACCCGGGGGGTGACCATCCCGGGCTCTACCAGCCGAGAGCCGGACCCCGATTTCGACTGGGAACCGGAGGAGCGAGAACTGCAGGAGGTGGAGAGGTACCGGCTCCTTCCCGGGCCCTCAGCCTGAAGCAGGGCCTCTGTCTGGGCGCCCTTGTCCGCGCCCGCTTGGCGCTGGGCGTCCTGCAGCAGCCCTTCTCACCCGTTTTTAGGGGCGCAGGGGCAGGTGTTAGGTCCTTTGGGACCACAGGTCCTTTCACCAAGGACGTATTTCATCACCTGACTAAAGAATTCAGCAACAGCTTATGGGCTGCTGTTCTTGGTGTTAGACTTCTGGGGCGGTGTTCTGGCTGGCCGACATGGCCACGTAGTGTTTGCAAAGTGAAGTGCGCTGGACGCTCTGTGACTGACCCCAAGGCTCTTAAACCACCCATCTAGCGTCTATGCATGGTTTCTGCCATTGGTTCTCTCCCCCAGCGCCCTGAAACGACAGAAAAAAGCCATCCGGTTCCAGAAAATTCGAAGGCAAATGGAGGCGTCAGGTGCCCCACCCAGGACCCTGACGTGGGAAGCCATGGAGCAGATCCGGTAAGACTATTAAGATTTTTGTTTTGAATACATAGTGCATTACATATGGCTCAAAATTAAAGCAGTATAACTGCATATGTGTTGAGAAGTGTTAACCCTCCTAGTCTCCTGTGGATAGAAATACTATTAAAATATTAATAGTTTTCTTGTGTCACTATCTAGGTTTCCTTCTGCACATAGAAGCAAGCCCATGTGAATGTAGAATTTTATTTTCACTTTCGTAGTCTCAAACAATTTATAAATAACTTTTCTACACTTTACTTGTTCATTTAATATATTCCGAAGATCTTTCAACTTCCCAAGAGAGAGCGCCTCATTCTCGTTTGTAGATGCTTAATAAATTGTAGTTTATATTACTGGTCTTTTATGGTGGGCGTTTGAATTGTTCCCACCCACTCACTGTAACAAATAGTGCCCTAGTGCATGACCTTGTGTACCCATCAATGTGCATATCTGCTAGAAGCATTATACACATTCTCAGAAGTAGGGTTACTGAAGCCAAAGCTCAATGAATTTGCATTTTGGTAAATATTGCTAAATAGTCTTCCGAAGGTCATGTTCCATTTTTCATTCTCACCAGAATAATTCTGGAGTTGAGACTTAGAATCAGGGGGATTTTATAGAGATGATCAAGATTTTATGAGCCTACAACAACTCTCTTCTGTCAGCTTCCTCTCGTCTTGAATGCCAGCATTTTTAACCCTTCCATCTTCTTACCTGTCACCTCCCCTTTGGGGATCATTAAATAATCTTTTTATTTCAGAGAAAAATCAGGCCATTAGGTAAAAAATTATTAAAGCTTCTTGGACTCCTTCTTACCTTCCACTTTCAGTTTTGTCCTCTAGTCGTATCACCGGGGGAAGTGGCAGTCCTTCACTTGTCTAGGACCAGTCCTCTGGGTGCTCTAGGTCAAATCCTTGCCTAATTCCTCAGATACATTTTTCTGTCCACTTGTCCGAGTTGTGTGCTGGGCTCAGTCTATCAATAACCAGTGCTGTGGCTGGGCCAGCTGTTGCCTCTTAAGATGGCAACATGTCCTTCAGTGACCTTGACTTGGTCTGGGGGTGGGTGAACGTTTATTACTTACAGGACCTGAAAATTACACAGCCCACCTGAGGCTGCACAGCAAGGCCATGGCTAGAGAGAGTTGCAAGGGCCTGGAGTTCTACTTTTACTGGGTTTGAACACTGGGGCCTGAGTTTTTTTTTTTGGGGGGGGTGGGGGTAGGGTTTTGAGGGCTCACTCTTTATTGGCAAATTCAATGGGAATTTAAAGTACAGGAAGAGAAAAAGGAAGTGGCCCAAGTGGTTAATTATTGAAGTCAACCATGGTCTCCAAAACAAAGGTGCCTCAGTGGGGTGGCTGGAGCCTGGCTTTTTATCTAGTTGTGTGGCTGGCAGTGTGTTTATTGAAAACAGCCATCTTCAAAGTGCTTGCCTTGGCAAGCAAAGCTTGAGTCAGTCACTTGGATTACAAAAACAAAAAGGAAACCCAACTGTCAAGTTGACTACACTCCCTCCTCCTCTAGTTCCCTCCTGGCTCCCTGCTCTGGTTTTTGTTTGTTTGTTTCATCATGACAATGAAACTGCTCACAGATACACCAGTGACTTCTTCAGTGCTAGGCATAACTGACTCTCAATACTTTAGCTTGTCTAATCCTTCTCAGCATTTGACCTTATCTGCATTCTTGAAATTCTCTCTTGACCCTTACAGGTTATTATTGTTCATTAATATACAGATTATAGTTCAAGGAATCTAATTGATGGTTGAGCCTCAAAATTTTGAGCAATGATAATGTGCTCATGGTGTTCTGCTGCTTAAAATTCTTCGTTGGTTCACTGTTGTTCTGAGATAAACTCCAGAATCCCTAAATGAGACATGGTCTTGACCCAGGGGACCACTCACCTCTATTTGTAGGACTGGTTTTCTGTTTCCTCTCTGGGCTTCCCTTCTTCCTGTGATACCTTACGTATTGTAGAGTTTTACAGTTGTGCCCTGGGTCTTTTATCTCATTTTGCATATTTCCCCGCCTGATGCCAGGTGGCTTCAGCCCCTCCTGCTGTTGGCTTATGACTGCCAGTTCTCTCATGTCCAGGCCATGTTCTTCTGAACTCTGTAGTCAGTTGTGCACTAGACATCGCTGTTTGGCTGTCGCACAAGTTCCTCAAATTCAACATGTACAAAATAGAATTCATCATTGTTCCCTGACAACTTCATTCTTCTATTTTTGCTATATCCCTGAATGTTCCCACCAACCACCTACTCAAAAAATACTGACTCTCAACCTATTTCTTAACCCAGTATTTAGTTCCTTACCAAGTACACCTATTTGGCCTTCTTAAAGTATTTCTCAAGTCTCTCTCTCCTGTTCTCATTGCCCCTGCCTGAGTTCAGACTGCCTGAATTCCTGACAGCCTCTTGCCTGGTCTTTCCACCTCTGGTCTTGCGCCAAAATTTACTGTTACTGAACCACGTAACTGAAGCATGTTCGTTTACCTGATGCACAGCAAGCCAGTGCTGAAACCTTGAGGTCTGCAGCAGAGAAAGGGTTTATTCACAGGCAGCCAAGCAAGGAGACATGAGAACAAATCTCAAATCAGCATCCCTGAAGGAGAGGGTTAGAATATTTATGGGGTAAAGAAGCAACAAGGGGGACTTCCTGGTGTCTGGTGGCTAAGACTCCACGCTCCCAAAGCAGAGGACCCGGGTCCAGTTCCTGGTTGGGGAACTAGACTCTGCGTGCCACAACTAAGACCCAGGGTAGTCAAATAAATAGATATTAAAAAAAGAGAAGCAGAGTGGTTTGAAGCTTCAGGAAAAGTTACTGATGGTTAGAAAAAGGTGAAGTAATTGGAGCTCTGCACAGGGGTATCTGAGTTATGTGGTTCTTCATGGGATGCACATTCAGAAAATGATGGGCAGCATTAGCATAATCTCAGGATGGAGATTTTGCCCCTTGACAATGAAAGGGCATTCATTGGACACTCATACAGGCCCAGTTGAATGGTCAGGGGTCTCCACTGGCTTGAGCTGGGCAAAACTAGCCCCATGTCCTGAACAGCAACTTAAGCAACTGTCACTACTCTGACCCCTGTTCAGAAGTGTTGTCTACAGGGGTCAGTTAAAGGAATCGTGTGAGATACTGTCTAGGCTGTGAAGCTGGGAGGGTATGCACTTTGCAGGAACAGTTAGAGCATGCTTGGTCAGTGAAAGCAAGTTACAGGTTATTGTTCATTAATATACAGATTATAGTTCAAGGATACTAATTGATGACTGCACCCTGTTTCATTATCACTGGATTGAGCTTCAAAATGAAAATTTGCTCATGGCATTCTGCTGCTTAAAATTCTTCCTTTGTTCACTGTTGCTCTGAGATAAACTCCAGAATCCCTAAGCAAGACATGGTCTTTGTCCTTCTCCCACTGTCACACAGATAGAACTCTTCCCAACAAAGGTGGTATGCTTCTTTGTATTTCACCTGCTGCCTGTTCTACCATCAGTTCCTTTGACCCCCCTGTTCTCCTCCTCTCTCCCAGCTTGTTACAACTGCTCATGTTTTCAGACCAGCTCTAGGGTGGACTTCCTGAAGAATTCTTAGGCTGCCTGCCCAACAGGTGTGGTGCTAGCCTGTCCCTGCCTCACCCTCCCTTGTTCTCTCAGCATCCTCTGCTGAGATCCTTTTCATAGTGTTGCTGGTTTTGCTGGGTGTTAATACATTTGTCTCCACCCCCAGATTGATGTCTATTTAGCGGTAGGCCCTGGGCTGGGTATTTATTATACAATCAATTAATTTATTAGTAGCCAATTGAATAATCAATTTATTATTCAATCAACACAGTGGTCTTTTTTTGTTTTGTTTTTTAGCTGCATTATTGGGGCATGCAGGATCTTACTTCCCTAACCAGGGTTCACACCTGCCTGCATTGCGTCTTCAAGCTCCCTGCATTGGAAGCACGGAGTCTTCATCACTGCACTGTCAGGCATGTCTGGATTGTATGTTCTTTGAAGGGAAAGACTGTCTTGCATCCCCTGGATCTTACTGGGGCCTGTCATGCAGTGAGAGGAATCCAGTTGACATTAAATGACTGGAAGTAGTTGGGTGTTGCTGTAAGCACAGAAGAATTGGCTGTAGACATTTAGTGGTGCAAGACAGAGACTGTGTTTGCAGTTTTTCCAAGCCTCCTTTTCATGTATTTATCACTAGTGTTACATAATCTGTTAACTGTTCTAATAGGAGATATCTTCACAGATGGAAAATCTGCTTCTTTTTTTCACAGGTATTTACACAGGGAATTTTCAGAGTCTTGGTCAGTTCCCAGATTGGCTGAAGGCTTTGATGTCAGCACCGATGTGATCCGAAGGGTTTTAAAAAGCAAGTTCATACCCACATTGGAACAGAAACTGAAACAGGATCAAAAAGTGCTTAAGAAAATCGGACTTGCCCGTTCACTCCCGGAGCTCCCAGGCCCTGGAGATTCCTCCAAACCGCTTTCTGCAGGCCAGTCTGTATCAGGTTCTTTGCTGATTCCTGGGGATGAAGCCTCATCCAGAGGCCATGGTCACAGCACAGCTTTGAAAGCTATTGAATTGAATACTCAGAGTACAAATATAACAACGAGACAGACGGAAAGGAATAAAGGAGTCCAGGGCCTGGAGGAGGGGAAGGACTTTGTGCCTGTTGCTGCAGGTCACCCTACCAGCACTTGTAGGGGCGCCAGAGGAATTGACAGTGATGGATTACCCAGTGACAAGAGGCTGGAAGAGCTGAAGGCAGGGGAGGCAGGTGACCAGATCTTCAGCAAGAGAGTCGTGCAGAGGGGACGAGAGTTCTTTGACAGCAATGGGAACTTCCTGTACAGAATCTGAGCCAGAGATGTGCCATGTGACACACAGCTGGGCGAGTATATTTGGTTCTGAAGCCTGGATTTCTGTGTGTGGATTTCCACCTTGGAAGTGGGGGGGAACCATGAGCCTGGAATGTGGGATGAAAGGTTTGAATCTGACAAAGGGCAGAGGACTTCACAGGGCAGATGTGTCTGGGAGCAGGGCAGTGACCCACCAGGTAGAGTCCAGCTTCCTGGAGCACAGCCCCTGCTCTGACCCACATGCATCGTCAGGATTCACCCTTCTCCCTTGGGCTGTGTGTGTGCTGAAAAACCTGTATTGCATGTGTTGTTACAAGTTTCTGTGATACTTGCAGTATATTTGGGAGGAGATTAAGTTTGTTTTCTCACCTCATTTACTTCTTGTTTAATGAACACTTAAAGGTTCTGGAACTGCTTAGTCAATTGGTTGTCCTCATTATGTGCAAAATAAAGCAAAATGAAGCAGTCTGTTTCAGTTGGTGCTCTGTGGGAATGGGAGGGTTTGCTTACCTGGGAAGGGAAGGGAAGAAAAACAGAGCCTCTAAATGTTGGGAGAGAAATGTAGCCAGAGGTATCGCCAGCAGAGGGCTCTGTGCTGACCAGCCCTGCTTAGTTACAAACTTTGACACTTATAAACTGGACATTAAGCCTCCCCTAAACACCCTAAACACTGTAAGTCTAAAGTTGCTCTTACAGTTGCCCGGGCCCTGAAGATCGGGATGTGGGGGTCTGTCTAAACAAAAAATACAGGGCAGGCACAGGCTTTACAGCCTGTAATAATCTCCAGCCACTTCCAAAAGCTTAAATAGAATCTTATTTTACAGTTTTTATCAGATTTTTACAAGGCTCTTGTGATCTAGAAAAGAATAGATAGTAGATGACTTTTACAAATTTGGTATCCAGGGTGTTTGGATCCACCCACAGCCTTGTTGCTGTGCGTGACAGCGCAGCACTGGGACTTGAACCCAGGTCTCACTCTTAAGTCTTCTTAAATTCCTGGAATCCAGCACTGCCTGGCACGATTCCTGTTAATTCGCTGATTCTTTGAGAAATATCTGATGAATCAGATAATCACCAGAAAGTGATTATCAAAAGACAGATATTCAGGCAACCTAAGAGTCCAGTGATAGTTCTCAACAGTGTCTCACTTTAACAATTTACCAGCAAAAATAGGCTAGTCAGAATTTACCTGTATGCAGAATGTTTTTCTAATGGAGATGTAGATATCCCAACCCTGTCATTGATAGTCTGTTCATGTGTCTTGTTGCCATTTCAGATGTCATTAATAGCAATTATAATATCACTGATTGCTGTTAACTGGAGCATTCGCGCGGTATAAATGGGCAAGACCCTATCACATGCCAGTCAAAGTTAGGGAATCCAGGTTCTGGTAATAGAGCAGTGGACACACAAGGCCCTTGTCACTGCTCTGCCACTTTCAAGTAATTTACAAACATAAGTATTTTCATGATTTTAAAAATAATTTGCCATGAGAATATTCGAGCAGCAAGATGCTATTTGACTGCTTCAACAGGCATTTCTAACCCTGCACACCATTTGACGATGCTCTTTCCCCAGGGGACTATAAATAGAAGCTTTTACTACTAGCTTAGATACGTTTTAAATTTACCTCATCCCCTAGCATCTTAATGCTCACTAGCTCAAATCTTTTGTTCTCCATTATAAATGCTAATCTTAGGCTTTTGCACTTACTAGTTCATTGTGGCCAGATTTTTATTTGGTTGGGTCCTTACCATTAAGGTCTCAGGTCAAATGTTAATTTCGTAGGCCTTCCCTAATCACCCTAGTCTAAAACAACTTCCTTCATGGTCTAGCTATCAGCACACCCTTTAATTTTTCCTAGTATTTGAAATGTATTAGTAATGTATTGGAGAAGGCAATGGCAACCCACTCCAGTACTCTTGCCTGGAAAATCCCATGGATGGAGGAGCCTGGTAGGCTGCAGTCCATGGGGTCTTGAAGAGTTGGACACGACTGAGCAACTTCACTTTCACTTTTCACTTTCATGCATTGGAGAAGGAAATGGCAACCCACTCCAGTATTCTTGTCTGGAGAATCCCAGGGACAGAGGAGCCTGGTGGGCTGCCATCTATGGGGTCGCACAGATTTGGACATGACTGATGCGACTTAGCAGCAGCAGTAATGTATTATTTGTCATCACCTTCCTTGCCCCATTAGCAAGTAGATCCCATAAGGACAGGAGACCTGTCTGTGTTCATTGCTGTAGTTCCAACCGGACGTAGATTTTTTTATTTTTGCAGAACGTCAAGTGGTATTTTATTTTAGTTGCATGACTAGGGACTGAACTCATGTCCCCTTCAGGGGAAGCACGGAATCCTAACTACTGTACCTCCAGGGACTTCCCCTAACATAGATTTCAATATTGGTTGAGTGAATGAAAAAATGGCTGGGAAACCTTACACATGTACTCAGTTGCTTCAGCGTCCAACTCTTTGCGACCTTGTAGACTGTAGCCCACCAGGCTCCTCTGTCCAGGGGGGATTCTCCAGGCAAGAATACTGGAGTGGGTTGCCATGCCCTCCTCCAGGGGATCTTCCTGACCCAGGAATCCAACCCAAGCCTCTTAGGTCTCCTGCATTGGCAGATGGGTTCTTTACCACTAGCCCTACCTGGGAAACCCAATCCATCAGCCAATCCACAATGGCAGAAAGTCCAGCCTTTTACCTTTGCCTGTCAAGAAGGCCTACACGTCCTACAGGTCGACCCGTCCCTTCTCTATACGGTCAGAGCCTCGGATCTTCATCCACTGGCACTGAGGTGTTTGGGGATACTGTCGTCCTCTCCTCCCTGGTCCCCCACTGCCCCAGCCCAAGCTGGGAGGCTGGACAGGGGAATGGGGATTCTTGGGCAGGGGTCAGAGGACTCCATGATGCCCTATCCCCAGTCAGTCCTAGTTCTGGACACAAAGGACTTTCACATCACACTGGATGAGGGGGAGCTGCATTAGGGGGCACAGGTGGGGCATCTGTGGAGGAGGCAACAGAAGATGATAAGATCCGCAAGCTGGAGTGAAACAGACTGGGCGGAATGGGCAACTCAGAGCAACTTTGGGGCCAGATTCAAGAGGCTAGCAAACTTATGATAGAAGGGACTAAAGTCGCTGTGACCTGGAGAGTGTATGTGTCACTCATCTGTGAAGGGCAGCTTCTTCCTTTCTGTGCAGCTGAGATTTGATCTAACTAAAGGGGAGGGGGTGAGAGGAAGCTCAGTAAAAAACACTCAATGAGCATAAAAGCTTTGTATTGTTGTATTGTTTTTTAAGTTTTCAAATATTTGAAAGCAGAATATTGTAATGCAATGAACCCCTGTGTACCCATCACCCAGCTTTAGCATTTAACAAATGGCCAAACTTTCTTTGTTAACATGCATGCCGCAACTAGAGTTCTCAGCCGCGACAAAAAAAAAAAAGATGCCACATGCCACAGCTAAAGATCCTGCATGCCTCATCAAAGGTCAGAGACCCCACATGCTGCAACTGAGAGCCAGTGCAATCAAATAAATAAAAATAAATATTAAAAATAGCAAATCTGAGACATTGTATTATTTCATCTGTAAGTACTTCATTCAGTATGTGTCTCAGAGATAGGAACGCCTTTTTAACACAAGACATATGAACCATTTCTATACCTTGAAAGTTTTAGTAATTCCTTATTATCAGCTAATATTCTGGTTGATTTCTTTGAATTAGGATCCACACAAAGTCCACACATTGCAATATTGCATTGTGTCATGTCCCAGAAGTCTTTTGATTTTAAAGGGATTTCCCCTTCCACTTTCTTCTCTTTGTCATTTGACAGGTTATTTGACCCATAAAATTTTGTGCATTTTGGACATGCTTGATTTTATTCTTACGATGTCTTTTATCACGTTTCCACTACCTTCTGTATTTCCTATGAACCGGCAGTTAGATCTTGAGGCTTGATCAGGTTCAATTTGTACTTCCTATGCATCTCACCAGGAGATGAGTTTGTGATGTCACGACTGATTAGTGAGTTCAGGTATTGTTAGCCAGACCTGTCCCTTATAATGTCTCTCATAAGCTTTTTAAAAACAAACAAACAAAAAACCCAAACAAGGTAGATATAGATCTTTATCATCACCCCTGAAATTCCCTAAGCTTCCCCAATTCAATCACTTTTCTGAAATTTTCACTATAGTTTTTCCTGTTCAAGAACCTGTTGTAAATAGTATAGAAGGCACTTTTGTGTCTGGCTTCTTCACTCAATATGCCAGCAAATTTGGAAAACTAGCAGTGGCCACAGGACTGGAAAAGGTCAGTTTTCATTCCAATCCCAAAGAAAGGCAATGCCAAAGAATGCTCAAACTACTGCGCAATTGCACTCATCTCACACGCTAGTAAAGTAATGCTCAAAATTCTCCAAGCCAGGCTTCAGCAATATGTGAACCGTGAACTTCCTGATGCTCAAGCTGGTTTTAGAAAAGGCAGAGGAACCAGAGATCAAATTGCCAACATCTGCTGGATCATGGAAAAAGCAAGAGAGTTCCAGAAAAACATCTATTTCTGCTTTATTGACTATGCCAAAGCCTTTGACTGTGTGGATCACAAAGAT
>NW_011494727.1:1860661-1870985 GCF_000754665.1 Bison bison bison
TTCTGCTTTATTGACTATGCCAAAGCCTTTGACTGTGTGGATCACAATAAACTGTGGGAAATTCTGAAAGAGATGGGAATACCAGACCACCTGATCTGCCTCTTGAGAAATTTGTATGCAGGTCAGAAAGCAACAGTTAGAACTGTACATGGAAAAACAAACTGGTTCCAAATAGGAAAAGGAGTATGTCAAGGCTGTATATTGTCACCCTGCTTATTTAACTTATATGCAGAGTACATCATGAGAAACGCTGGACTGGAAGAAACACAAGCTGGAATCAAGATTGCCAGGAGAAATATCAATAACCTCAGATATGCAGGTGACACCACCCTTATGGCAGAAAGTGAAGAGGAACTAAAAAGCCTCTTGATGAAAGTGAAACAGGAGAGTGAAAAAGTTGGCTTAAAGCTCAACATTCAAAAAACGAAGATCATGGCATCTGGTCCCATCACTTCATGGGAAATAGATGGGGAAACAGTGGAAACAGTGTCAGACTTTATTTTGGGGGGCTCCAAAATCACTACAGATGGTGACTGCAGCCATGAAAAGACGTTTACTCCTTGGAAGGAAAGTTATGACCAACCTAGATAGCATATTCAAAAGCAGAGACATTACTTTGCCAACAAAGGTCTGTCTAGTCAAGGCTATGGTTTTTCCTGTGGTCATGTATGGATGTGAGAGTTGGACTGTGAAAAGGCTGAGCGCCGAAGGATTGATGCTTTTGAACTGTAGTGTTGGAGAAGACTCTTGAGAGTCCCTTGGACTGCAAGGAGATCCAACCAGTCCATTCTGAAGGAGATCAGCCCTGGGATTTCTTTGGAAGGAATGATGCTAAAGCTGAAACTCCAGTCCTTTGGCCACCTCACGCGAAGAGTTGACTCATTGGAAAAGACTCTGATGCTGGGAGGGATTGGGGGCAAGAGGAGAAGGGGACGACAGAGGATGAGATGGCTGGATGGCATCACTGACTCGATGGACGTGAGTCTCAGTGAACTCCGGGAGTTGGTGATGGACAGGGTGGCCTGGCGTGCTGCGATTCATGGGGTCGCAAAGAGTTGGACACGACTGAACGACTGATCTGATCTTTCATTTATTCAGTTATTTTTATTGTATGAATATGTCACAGTTTATCCGTTTTCCCACGAAAAGCATTAATGAGTCAGGACTCTGATATTGAAAGGTCATAGGTGGTGAGACTCAGCTTCCATTGGCTCCTAACGCGTTCTTCTCTCACTGCGCACCCGCCTCCATCTCGGGCATCTAGCCTCGCGCAAGTCAGAAGCGGGAGAGCTCAGAGCTCGCCGCTAACTTTGTGGAGTAGATGTGATCGACAGCCAAGATCCCCGGTGATCAGTGCCCTACGGATTCCGAGTTGGTTTCGCCCATTTCACCAAGTTCTGAAAATAGAGCAAGTGCCCAACGCTTCCTTGCGTGAGCTAGGAGAATTGGGTGTTCCCTTCAAAGTTAGTTTAAAGTAAAATCCTTTTATCACAGGAACACTCGCCTCTGGTCCGGGAAGAAACTGGAACGCTGATGCGTTGCCGCGCGTTTTCAAATGTCCCTTCCAGGACGCCGTCCTTTTCCGCGTACCCTGAGCGGTGCTCGAGAGTACGGGACTTCCGGGAGGTCTAGGAAGCCGCCCCTCTCTTTGGTATCTCTGCAGGTGTAGACCCGCATCCAGCGGACGGGCGGAGTGGACCGGGAGGGGCGGGGCGGGATACAGTGGCTGCAGGCCTGAAGCAAGGTCTCTGGCTGCAGCTGTCTGGCCGAGAGGTGGCCGGCCATTCATTCCTCCAGTGTGGCTGACGAGCGAGGGCCCCTTGGGGGGCTTTTTCGGGTTCCGTGCCCTTACCTGAAGGAGAAACATCCTGCGCTTACCCGGGCCGCTGCCGGCCTCCTCGGAGCGGAGGAGGAGGCGTCCCCCTTCTTCCACCCTGCGGCTTTTCCACCCTGCGACCGCCGCCATGGCTTTTCCTCATCGACCGGACGCCCCAGAGCTGCCTGACTTCTCCATGCTCAAGAGGCTGGCCCGAGACCAGCTCATCTACCTGCTGGAGCAGGTCAGTGCCCTCCACGTCGGGGGCCTTTACTGCATCAACAGTTTAGCACTCTCTGGATGCCTAGTTCTTTCTTACTGAGTTCCCTTGATCTTGCCTTGGTCCTTGGAGCTTCTGTGGCAGGTCCAAAATGAAGCACTCAGGGAGAAAAATCAGAGAGCAGTTAAGAGCTTCTTGAGACGACCTGGCCAGAGTTATTGGAAATCCTTTTTTTTTTTTTTTATAATACGGGCAAGGGAGACACCACTAATGTCAGGCATCACTGGAGATGGAAATATGGTTAAAACAAATTTGTCCTTAGGGATCTTACTTCCTGATCTATTCATAGGCATTACTGGGAGCCTATGAAGCACAAATTAGCACAAATAGGGTATCCTGGGGTAAATGAGTGACAGCTAGAGTTCATGAAACAGTCATTTCTAGCTGGAGTAATCTAGGAGTTTCGAGGACTGGAGTGTGAAGATAAGCATACTTTCCTTGGAGATGGGAGAGGGTATTACAGGCAGATGTACTGGTGGGAGCAAAGTTGAGGAACCAGGAAAGGACAAGGCATGTAATACATGGAAGAGAGGGATGAAAAATTAGTACTCTTGCCTGGAAAATCCCATGGACGGAGGGGCCTGGTGGGCTACAGTCCATGGGGTCGCTAAGAGTCGGACTCGACTGAGCGACTTCACTTTCACTTTTCACTTTCATGCATTGGAGAAGGAAATGGCAACCGACTCCAGTGTTCTTGCCTGGAGAATACCGGGGACAGAGGAGCCTGGTGGGCTGCCGTCTATGGGGTCGCACAGAGTCCGACACAACTGAAGCGACTTAGCAGCAGCAGCAGCAGCAGGCATTAGGTAGCTACTGAAGGTTTATCCCCGATTCCTGTGAATGTTTCAGCCTTGTTTCCCACCATTCCCCAACACCCAAGATTTCTCAACCTTGGTGACACTGACATTTTGGGCTGGTTAATTCTTTGTCGTGGGACTGTCCTGTGTAGTGTAGGATATTTAGCAGCATCCCTAACCTCTACCAGTAACACCAGATGTCGTTAACACACCCTGGCCCAAGATGAGACAACCTAAATGTCTCCAGACTTTGCCAGATATCCCCTGAAGGGCAAAATCAGTTCTGGTTGAGGACCACTGCCTACATGCATCTTAGCCATCAGGCGAACTGAACTGCTGTTCTGCCCTTACCATTCAGCCTTTGGCTTTCCCTGGCCTTGGCTTAATTGCCATCTCGATCTGTCACTGCCCACAGCCTACCCATTTGTCAAAATCATGTTGAGAGGAAGCTTTCAACGACTTCACCCTCTCTTCTGCTCAGTGTGACCTGTCCTTCCTCTGGACAGATGAGAGAGCAGCGTCGGGAATGGTGAAGCAGGAAGTGGGTGGGAGGGTGAGGACTGTCGTGGGTTAAGTTTTCTGCCTTGAACATTGGTTCTTTTTGTAATTAGAAGTAAAATGCCATTTGAAGAGATATTTGGCAGTTAGTTGTGGGGTTGCAGGATACACGGTGCAGTTTTGTTTTGTTTGGCTGCGTTCAGCAGATCAATTGGTTTATCAGGAGGTATGGAGGAGGAGGCAGTGGAGCAGAGGAGCAGTGATGTAGAACAGGGTCACAGGCGAGCAGGAGGGTTGTGTGACAAGGATGTGACCTTAGAAAGAAGGTGAGGGACTTCCCAGGCAGTCCAGTGGTTAAGATCCAAGCTTCAGTGCAGGGGGCATGGATTGGATCCCTGAGCAGGGAACTAGGATCCCACATGCTGCATGGCCATAAAAAAAGATGAAATATCTTTCCACTGGAACTAATAATGAATAGAAGACAAAAATAGGTGAATATGTAAAGAAATGGCAACTGTGGATATAGACAATAAATAAGATGCTGGGTTAGATGAGGTCTAGTGCCTTTCCAAGGAACTCAAGGAACTCAGAGACTTTTTTTTTTTTAGTAATTTTCTTTATTGACTTATGTCTGTGTGGGGTCTTAGTTGCTGCTCCTGGGCTTTCTCTAGTTGTGGTGAGCAGGAACTACTCCTCATTGCAGTGCATGGGCTTCTCATCGTGGTGACATATTTGTTGCAGATCATGGGCTTTAAGGCACGCAAGCTTCAGTAGTTGTGGCACACGGGCTTAGTTGTTCCATGGCATGTGGGATCTTCCTGGACCAGGGATCAAACCCATGTACCCTGTGTTGGCAGGTGGATTCCTGTCCACTGGGCCACCAGGGAAGTCCCCAGCTCAGAGACTTCTATTAAATGGATGACTGAGTGAACTCTCAACTGAGGGGCTTGTATGACCTGAGAGTGATCGAACATGCTGTGTCTCCTTCAGCTTCCCGGAAAGAAAGACTTGTTCATTGAGGCGGATCTCATGAGCCCTTTGGATCGAATCGCCAATGTCTCCATTCTAAAGGTACCTTGCCCCCATTCCCAGGTGGATCAGGCCCCTCTTTCCTCATTAAGCAGTTTTTCTTTTGATGAATGGTACAAATTACTGAGGAGTAATTACTACCCTTCTAGGGTAAATACAGGATAGCAGAATTGAGTGGACTGGGAGGGACTGATCCTCTTTGTATTGTTTTTGAATTATTTAAATGTTGATTTTTCTACTGACGGTTTGAGGAAGGTTCAGTGGAATGGTTGTTAGGGAGGCATTTTGACTCCTGAGTTAGTGTAAGTAGGAGGAAGCCCTTTCAGAAGACCCCAGTCTTTGTACCAGGCTTCAGGTTCCCAATCACACTTAACGTCCGTTGTTTTGTTTGATTCTTGTCTGTAGCAACACGAGGTAGACAAGCTGTACAAAGTGGAGAACAAACCAGCCCTCAGCTCCAGTGAACAGTGAGTGTCCGGGAGCCTCGGTCCCTGCACATTAGCCTGTGATCAGTCCTTGGCTGAGATCTAGCCCCATGACATATGTGATATCAAAGCATTCACTTCCCTGCACTTTTACAGTTTCATCCCTAGGTTATGATTTATCCTCCTAATCGGTCTCCTCGTCTGCAGTTTCTCCCTCCCTTGTCCTCCTCTCTCTCTAACCCAATCTACCAGCTCTAACCACATTGATTGAAAGAAAGTGAAAAAGTCGCTCAGTCGTGCCTGACTCTTTGTGACCCCATGGACTATACAGTCCATGGAATTCTCCAGGCCAGAATACTGGAGTGGGTAGCCTTTCCCTTCTCCAGGGGATCTTCCCAACCCAGGAGTTGAACCAGGATCTCCTGCATTGCAGGTGGATTCTTTACCAACTGAGCTATCAGGGAAGCAGTCCCCCACCACATTGATTAATCTTTCACAAATAATTTCCTTGTGATCTCCTCCAGAACCTTCAGGCCTTCCCTTACTTACCCACTACAGTCTGCATTGCTCATCATAGATTCCAAAGCTGCCTCCCAGAAGGCCTTGCGCCCTCTTTCCAACCTGGCCTCTTGCACATACTCTCTTACCTGGTACACTTTCATGTGTTTCCCCACTCTACACACAAACCTCCGTGCTTCTGGCCACTCCACCCATTCTGCCTGACCTTCTCTCCTCTCCTCACTGTTCTCGTGACAGACACCCAGCCTTCAGAGCCCAGCCCCACTCCTCCACGAAGCCATCCCAGGGTGGCCACCCCGGGGTGATTGTCTCCTCCCCTGGATTTGCATGGAGATCAGTTTGTCCTGTTCACCTGGCACTCAGTCACATGCTGCCTGTTGTCTGGTGTTTGTTTTTATTTTCAGTATTTCTCAACTTAAGTCATGTACACCCTCCCTTAGAGGAACAAACCCTCCTAGATACATGGAGAATACATCCACGAACCCCAGTTTGAAAAACATGTCATATACTTCCTTGCATTATTTTTGAATACTTGATGGTTAATATACTTCATGCATACATGCATCTTATTTTGCCCAATAAACTGTAAATTATTTGAGAGCAGAAACTTCTGGGTCCACCATGAGGCCAATAAGTACCCCCAGCTCATCACAATATACCTGCTTTATGTTTTTTAATTTACTTTTAATTGAAGGATAATTGCTTTACAATGTTGTTTTGGTTCCTGCCATACAACAGTGTGAATCAGCCACAAGTATACATATGTCCCCTCCCTCTTGAACCTCCCTCCTGTCCCCCACCCCATCCCAGCCCTCTAGGTTGTCACAGATCACCGGACTGAGCTCCCTGTGTTATACAGCGGCTTCCCACTAGCTATCTCTTTCACATGTGGTAGTGGATATGTGTCGATGCTCCTCTTAGTTTTTCCCACCCTCTACGTCCCCTGCTGTGGCCACAAGTCTGTTCTCCACATCTGCATCTCTATTCCTGCCCTGCAAATGGGTTCTTCTGTACCTATACCTGCTTTACTGAGGGGAGTCTTCCGTGGTGAGTCAGCTGAGAACGCTGGCGTGGCTTTGGCTGGGTGAGAACTGTAGCACATGGTGGGAGAGTTGCCATGACTATCACCAACTTCATGATTTTTCTTCACTAGGATTTCCCCCCCTTCTCTCCCATAGGCTGTGCTTCCTGGTCAGACCTCGCATCAAGAATATGCGGTACATTGCCAGTGAGTGTCACAGCGTTCACCGTCACTAAGACCTGGGGGTGGACGGGAACGTCTGAGGGCACGGCCACTAGGACCCTTTCAGAAGAAAAGAATTGTTCAGGTTGGCAGTGCCCCTCATCGAGGCTCGTCGCTTTCTTGCTTCTAGTCTAACATAAGGCCCATGGCTTTCTGGGCTGCATCCCTTCTGTCTTTAGGTCTCGTCAATGCTGACAAAATGGCTGGCCGAACTCGGAAATACAAAGTGATCTTCAGTCCTCAGAAGGTGAGTTTGGACCCATGTGGGAGTGAGATAAGGTAGAAGAGCATGAGGGACTGGGACAGGGTAAAGGGCTAGCAGCTGTGTCTCCCTCTAAGCAAATTCTATGTGACTGAACAAAATACCTGCCATTGTCTTTTTATTAATGTAGCAGAGAGTCTCCTATCAAATTACCCCAAATACAGACTGTACAGTGGTGAGAGGTGGCCTCTACATGTGAGCGTGTGTGTGCTCGGTTGTGTCTGACTCTTTTTGACCCCATGGACTGACTGTAGCCCTCCAGGCTCCTCTGACCATGGCATTCTCCAGGCAAGAATACTGGAGTGGGTTGCCATGCCTTCCTCCAGAGGATCTTCCCGACCCAGGGATCGAACTTGAATCTCCTATGTCTTTTGCATTTCAGATGGATCCTTTTACCACTGTGCCACCTAGGAAGCTATCCTGCTTAGGAATATAAATATATGAAGTATAACATTGTGACTATGGCAAGAATATTATTGAGTAAAATAACCAATCAGAATTACAAGATACTTTTTAATGTTATTTAAAGGAGCTATAGCAGTTAATTTCTAGTTTTTGTAGTCTTACAGAACCCTTTTTTTCCAGTTATACTTCCAAGGACATATTTGTTTAAAAAGGGAACAGAACAAGTTGGTAACAGTTTCAAATAATTCTTCAAGCCTCCATAACACACAGAAAAACGAAACTGAGATTTTAATGAATTTTTTTCTTTCTAACAACCTATCAAATCAAATTCTTTGACCTGATTTTCCATCACAGGACGGTCTCTGTAGTGGCTGTAGGGAAGAGGAGATCTCTCTTTCTTCCTGAGCTCCCTCTGTTAATTATGAAGATTGGCAGTTTTCCAAGTGGGCAAAGGAATCCCATTAGTTAGAATTAAAAATAGGCCTATAAGATTTCAGTTTTTATTTATTTTTTTGGCAGTAAAATAATTAGATATTTTATTTACAAAAGTAAAAATAAGATTTGAGTTTTGTGAATCAATCAGTTTGATCTTTAAAAGGAAAAATATGGGAAATAATAATAATCAGATCAGATCAGATCAGTCGCTCAGTCGTGTCCGACTCTTTGCGACCCCATACATCACAGCACGCCAGGCCTCCCTATCCATCACCAACTCCCGGAGTTCACTCAGACTCATGTCCATCGAGTCAGTGATGCCATCCAGCCGTCTCATCCTCTGTCGTCCCCTTCTCCTCCTGCCCCCAATCCCTCCCAGCATCAGAGTCTTTTCCAATGAGTCAACTCTTTGCATGAGGTGGCCAAAGTACTGGAGTTTCAGCTTTAGCATCATTCCTTACAAAGAAATCCCAGGGCTGATCTCCTTCAGAATGGACTGGTTGGATCTCCTTGCAGTCCAAGGGACTCTCAAGAGTCTTCTCCAACACCACAGTTCAAAAGCATCAATCCTTCAGCGCTCAGCCTTCTTCACAGTCCAACTCTCACATCCATACATGAGTTACATATAAAAGATGTCAATTTACATAGCACACAAAAGTAGGCAGAATAATTTTATACAATAAACAGTCATAGGAGATGCTAACAAAGTACTGGATAATATGCCACTTAGTAAAGGAAAATAACCTACACAAAGGTTAAAAATTGACATAAACCACCAACATAAAAATTATGAAAGCTAAACCAAATTGGGAAAATATTTATAAGTATTGCTATACAGAAAACTCACATACACCCATAAGAAAACTTTGATTCTAATAAATGAATTAGCAAGAACATTATTTTAATTACAAAAGGAATGGCTTAGAAACATTTGGAAAAGTCAGCCTCATTAATAAAACAATGCTGATTAATAGATTTAACTTTTTTTTGGACCTATTAATAAAGATTTTTTTCTCTCATTTTGCCTTTTTTTTAATATGTCAATTATATACATTTTTATTTTTTAATACAAATTTGTTTATTTTAATTGGAGGCTAATTACTTTACAATATTGTATTGGTTTTGCCATACATTGACATGGATCTACCACGGGTGTGCATGTGTTCCCCATCCTGAACCCCCACTCCCACCTCCCTCCCCATGCCATCCCTCTGGGTCATCCCAGTGCACCAGCCCAGAGCATCCTGTATCATGCATCGAACTTGGACTGGCAATTCGTTTCACATATGATAATATACATGTTTCAATGCCATTCTCCCAAATCATCCCACCCTCGCCCTCTCCCGCAGAGTCCAAAAGACTTTTATACATCTGTGTCTTTTTTGCTGTCTCGTATACAGGGTTATTGTTACCATCTTTCTAAATTCCATATATATGCGTTAGTATACTGTATTGGTGTTTTTCTTTCTGGCTTACTTCACTCTGTATAATAGACTCCAGTTTCATCTACCTCATTAGAACTGATTCAAATGTATTCTTTTTAATGGCTGAGTAATACTCCATTGTGTATATGTACCATGGCTTTCTTATCCATTCATCTGCTGATGGACATCTAGGTTGCTTCCATGTCCTGGCTATTATAAACAGTGCTGTGATGAACATTGGGGTACACGTGTCTCTTTCCCTTCTGGTTTCCTCAGTGTGTATGCCCAGCAGTGGTATTGCTGGGTCGTATGGCAGTTCTGTTTCCAGTTTTTTAAGGAATCTCCACACTGTTCTCCATAGTGGCTGTACTAGTTTGCATTCCTACCAACAGTGTAAGAGGGTTCCCTTTTCTCCACACCCTCTCCAGCATTTATTGCTTGTAGACTTTTGGATAGCAGCCATTTTGACTGGTGTGAAATGGTACCTCATTGTGGTTTTGATTTGCATTTCTCTGATAATGAGTGATGTTTAGCATCTTTTCCTGTGTTTGTTAGCCATCTGTATGCCTTTGGAGAAATGTCTATTTAGTTCTTTGGCCCATTTTTTGATTGGGTCATTTATTTTTCTGGAATTGAGCTGCAGGAGTTGCTTGTATATCTTTGAGAGTAATTCTTCGTCAGTTGCTTCATTAGCTATTATTTTCTCCCATTCTGAAGGCTGTCTTTTCACCTTACTTATAGTTTCCTTTGTTGTGCAGAAGCTTTTAATTTTAATTAGGTCCCATTTGTTTATTTTTGCTTTCATTTCCAATATTCTGGGAGGTGGGTCATAGAGGATCCTGCTGTGATTTATGTTGGAGAGTGTATTGCCTGTGTTCTCCTCTTGGAGTTTTATAGTTTCTGGTCTTACATTTAGATCTTTAATCCATTTTGAGTTTATTTTTGTGTATGGTGTTAGAAAATATTCTAGTTTCATTCTTTTACAAGTGGTTGACCAGTTTTCCCAGCACCACTTGTTAAAGAGATTGTCTTTTCTCCATTGTATACTCTTGCCTCCTTTGTCAAAGATAAGGTGTCCATAGGTGCGTGGATTTATCTCTGGGCTTTCTATTTTGTTCCATTGATCTATATTTCTGTCTTTGTGCCAGTACCATACTGTCTTGATGACTGTGGCTTTGTAGTAGAGCCTGA
>NW_011494727.1:1871442-1896654 GCF_000754665.1 Bison bison bison
TCTATTGAGATAATCATATGGCTTTTATTTTTCAATTTGTTAATGTGGTGTATTACATTGATTGATTTGCAGATATTGAAGAATCCTTGCATCCCTGGGATAAAGCCCACCTGGTCATGATGTATGATCTTTTAAATGTATTGTTGGATTCTGTTTGCTAGAATTTTGTTAAGGATTTTTGCATCTATGCTCATCAGTGGTATTGGCCTGTAGTTTTCTTTTTTTGTGGCATCTTTGTCAGGTTTTGGTATTAGGGTGATGGTGGCCTCATAGAATGAGTTTGGAAGTTTACCTTCCTCTGCAATTTTCTGCAGGAGTTTGAGTAGGATAGGTGTTAGCTCTTCTCTAAATTTTTGGTAGAATTCAGCTGTGAAGCCATCTGGACCTGGGCTTTTGTTTGATGGAAGATTTCTGATTACAGTTTCAATTTCTGTGCTTGTGATGGGTCTGTTAAGATTTTCTATTTCTTCCTGGTTCAGTTTTGGAAAGTTGTACTTTTCTAAGAATTTGTCCATTTCTTCCAAGTTGTCCATTTTATTGGCATATAGTTGCTGATAGTAGTCTCTTATGATCCTTTGTATTTCTATGTTGTCTGTTATGATCTCTCCATTTTCATTTCTAATTTTATTGATTTGATTTTTCTCCCTTTGTTTCTTGATGAGTCTGGCTAATGGTTTGTCAATTTTATTTATCTTCTCAAAGAACCAGCTTTTGGCTTTGTTGATTTTTGCTATGGTCTCTTTTGTTTCTTTTGCATTTATTTCTGCCCTAATTTTTAAGATCTTCCCTTCTACTAACCCTGGGGTTCTTCATTTCTTCTGTTTCTAGTTGCTTTAGGTGTAGAGTTAAGTTATTTATTTGACTTTTTTCTTGTTTCTTGAGGTATGCCTGTATTCCTATGAATCTTCCCCTTAGCACTGCTTTTTACAGTGTCCCACAGGTTTTGGGTTGTTGTGTTTTCATTTTCATTCATTTCTATGCATATTTTGATTTCTTCTGTGATTTGTTGGTTATTCAGCAGCGTGTTGTTCAGCCTCCATATGTTGGCTTTTTTAGTAGTGTTTCTCCTGTAATTGACAACTAATCTTACTGCATTGTGGTCAGAAAAGATGCTTGCAAGGATTTCAATTTATTTGAATTTACCAAGGCTAGATTTATGGCCCAGGATGTGATCTATCCTGGAGAAGGCTCCATGTGCACTTGAGAAAAAGGTGAAATTCATTGTTTTGGGGTGAAATGTCCTATAGATATCAATTAGGTCTAACTGGTCTATTGTATCATTTAAAGTTTGTTTCCTTGTTAATTTTCTGTTTAGTTGATCTATCCATAGGTGTGAATGGGGTATTAAAGTCTCCCACTATTATTGTGTTATTGTTAATTTCCCCTTTCATACTTGTTAGCATTTGCTTTATATATTGTGGTGCTCCTATGTTGGGTGCATATTTATTTATAATTGTTATATCTTATTGGATAAATCCTTTGATTATTATGTAGTGTCCTTCTTTGTCTCTTTTCACAGCCTTTGTTTTAAAGTCTATTTTATCTGATATGAGTATTGCTACGCCTGCTTTCTTTTGGTCTCTATTTGCGTGGAATATCTTTTTCCAGCCCTTTACTTTCCATCTGTATGTGTCCCCTGTTTTGAGGTGGGTCTCTTGTAGACAGCATATATAGGGGTCTTATTTTTGTATCCATTTAGGCAGTCTTTGTCTTTTGGTTGGGGCATTCAACCCATTTACATGTAAGGTAATTATTGATAAGTGTGATCCCATTGCCATTTACTTTATTGTTTTGGGTTCGAGTTTATACACCCTTTCTGTGTTTCCTGTGTAGAGAAGATCCTTTAGCATTTGTTGGAGAGCTGGTTTGGTGGTGCTAAATTCTCTCAGCTTTTGCTTGTCTGTAAAGCTTTTGATTTCTCCTTCATATTTGAATGAGATCCTCGCTGGGTACAGTAATCTGGGCTGTAGGTTATTTTCTTTCATCACTTTAAGTATGTCCTGCCATTCCCTCCTGGCCTGAAGAGTTTCTACTGAAAGATCAGCTGTTATCCTTATGGGAATCCCCTTGTGTGTTATTTGTTGTTTTTCCCTTGCTGCTTTTAATATTTATTCTTTGTGTTTGATCTTTGTTAATTTGATTAATATTGTCTTGGGGTGTTTTGCCTAGGGTTTATCCTGTTTGGGACTCTCTGGGTTTCTTGGACTTGGGTGATTATTTCCTCCCCCATTTTAGGGAAGTTTTCAACTATTATCTCCTCAAGTATTTTCTCATGGTCTTTCTTTTTGTCTTCTTCTGGGACTCCTATGATTCAAATGTTGGGGCATTTAACATTGTCCCAGAGGTCTCTGAGATTGTCCTCATTTCTTTTAATTCGTTTTTCTTTTTTCCTCTCTGCTTCATTTATTTCTACCATTCTATCTTCTACCTCACTTATCCCATCTTCTGCTTCTGTTATTCTACTGTTGGTTCCCTCCAGAGTGTTTTTTATGTCATTTATTGCATTATTCATTATATATTGACTCTTTTTTATTTCTTCTAGGTCCTTGTTAAACCTTTTGCATTGATCCTTGTCTCCAGGCTATTTATCTGTAACTCCATTTTGTTTCCAAGATTTTGGATCATTCTCACTATCATTATTCAGAATTCTTTATCAGGTAGATTCCCTGTCTCTTCCTCTTTTGTTTGGTTTGCTGGGCATTTATCCTGTTCCTTTACCTGCTGGGTATTTCTCTGCCTTTTCATCTTGTTTATATTGCTGTGTTTGGGGTGGCCTTTCTGTATTCTGGCAGTTTGTGGAGTTCTCTTTTCCTCGCTGTGGGTGGGGTTGGATGGGTGGCTTGTCAAGGTTTTCTGGTTAGGGAAGCTTGTGTCGGTGTTCTGGTGGGTGGAGCTGGATTTCTTCTCTCTGGAGTGCAATGAAGTGTCCAGTAATGAGTTATGAGATGTCAGTGGGTTTGGTGTGACTTTGGGCAGCCTGTATATTGAAGCTCAGGGCTATGTTCCTGTGTTGCTGGAGAATTTGCATGGTACGTCTTGCTCTGGAACTTGTTGGCCCTTGGGAGGTGCTTGGTTTCAGTGTAGGTACGGAGGTGTTTGATGAGCTCCTATTGATTAATGTTCCCTGGAGTCAGGAGTTCTCTGGTGTTCTCAGGATTTGGACTTAAGCCTCCTGCCTCTGGTTTTCAGTATTATTCTTACAGTAGCCTCAAGACTTCTCCATCTATACAGCACTGATGATAAAACATCTAGGTTAAAGATGAAAAGTTTCTCCACAGTGAGGGACACCCAGAGAGGTTCACAGAGTTACATGGAGAAGAGAAGAGGGAGGAGGGAGATAGAGGTGGCCAGGAGAAGAGGGAGAATCAAAAGGGGAGAGAGCAAGCTGGCCAGTAATCAGTTCCCTAAGTGGTCTCCACAGCCTGGAACACACAAAGAGATTCACAGAGTTGGGTAGAGAAGAGAAAGGGGAGGGAGGAGATGGAGGCGACCTGGTGGAGAAAAAGGAGAGTCCAAAGCAGGAGAGAGCAGTCAAGCCAGTAATCTTGCTCCCAAGTAAAAATGGGTACTGAAGGTTGGGTTCTTAAAGGTACAAAATTGATAACATATACCAAAAAGCAAACATTAAAAATCTAGATTAGAGGTTGGAGTCTCAAAAATATAATATTAAAGAAAAAAACAAAGTCAAAAAATTATAAAATATATATATATATGAAGTTTGCTTTAAAAAAATAGGGTCTTTTTTTTTTCAAAGTAATAGGTTATAAAAGTGAAAATTAAAGGAGTAATGGAGGACTTAAAAATAAAAAAATTTTTTTTTTTTTAATTTAAAGAATGATAATAGTAAAAATATATATAGGACTTTCTCTGGTGTTGTTGTGGACAGTGTGGGGTCAGTTCATTTTCAGATAGTTCCTTGATCTGGCTTATACTTCTCAAGGTCTATAGGCCCCTTCCTATGTAGTCAGTGCTAACTACAGGGTTTTAATCTATTGTACCTGTCACTCCCAAGGAGGGTCTCTCTGTTTTAGCTTCTTCTGTTTGCTGGTCTCTTCAGTGTCTAATTTCCGCCCTGGCACAGCGGGGCAGTGGTGGACACTTTTGTAGGCTCACTTGTTCAGTCGTGCTGTGGCGAGGGAGGAACACTGCAAACAAATAACACTGGCGCGTCTAGCAGTGTCTCGGCCACACAGGGCCTGCCCCCGCTCACGGCGTGTGTGCTTTCCCTGTCTACACCGCTTAGGCTGTAGGTTGCTCTGCTGGGAACTGTCTGAGGCCGGCCCTGGGTTTCATGCACTTCCCAGATCTAAGCCACTGGGGTTCAGGTACTCGGGTAGTCCTCAGAAGCTCAGTCTGTTGGGACTGCGTTTTGTGCCCAGGTGCTTGGCGAGCGCGGTTGCTGCGACTTATTGCCTCCCCTGTCCCTGCTGCTCGGTTTTCTGGGTGCACCTTCCCAGGCGGATGTCCAGAATCCAGAGAAGTCTTGCTTAGCAATGAAGCGTGCTTGCAGTTTGGTAGAGGATGCCTCTCTCGGGCCGCAATTGCCCCCTTCCGGCTCTGGCTGCCCTCGCCTGCCTGTCTCCGGTGGGGGATGGCCCAGTCAACAGCCAGCTTGCTCTGCTCAGTCCTTTGTTCTATGAGCGGGCCTGCCAGGTGTCTTAGGTTAGGGCTTTTTGCAGGATAGCTGTCCCACATTCTGGTTTGCTATCTCAAGTTAGTTCCTTCAGATTGTCCTCGGGGCATTCAGGCCCCGTCCTTACTCTAAGCAATGCAGCCAGTGCCTCCCTGCCCAGCCCCTGCTTGCTAGTGGCGGATGCAGGTGTCTGCGCTGCTTCTCCACTGGGAGTTACCGTTGGGCACGTAATCTGTGGTTTTAATTATTTATTTATTTTTCCTCTCAGTTATGTTGCCTTCTGAGGTTCCAAGGCTCGCCACAGACTCGCCAGTCAGAGTGTTTTCTGGTGTTTGGAAACTTCTCTCTATTTTAAGACTCCCTTCCCGGGATGAATCTCCATCCCTACCTCTTTTGTCTCTCTTTTTATCTTTTATATTTTTTCCTACCTCCTTTCAAAGACAATGGGCTGCTTTTCCGGGTGCCTGATGTCCTCTGCCCACATTCAGAAGTTGTTTTGTGGAATTTACTCAGCATTGAAATGTTCTTTTGATGAATTTGTGGGGGAGAAAGTGGTCTCCCCATCCTATTCCTCCGCCATCTTAGGACCGCCCCCGATTTCAGTTTTTATTTATCTGGCTGGGCAGGGTCTTGGTTGTGGCATGCTGCATCTGTAGTTGATGCGTGTGGGATCCAGATCCTTGACCAGGGATCGAACCTGGGCCCCCTGCATTGGGAGCCTGACACAGACATCACTGGATTTGACCACAGAGATCTAGGGCATCTAGATAAAAAGATGAAGGTGGGTGTGAGGAAGCAGAAGCAGTGGTAGCGGATAATTCTTCACAAACCCAGTGATGTCTGTGTCGGGCTCTTCTGCCTAACATCTCTGGTGTTGGAGATGGCTGCCCATTCTTCCTTGAACCTCTGCCTTTAGAGGTGCTATTTAGAGGCGCTAGTTTCTCTGTTCCCGCCTCTGTGGATTCTGTCTTGGTCTTCTCTGGAAGGTCCTGGACTGTGTACTCTGAATTTTCGTGCCCTAGAGTCTTGTCCTTAGCTCTCTTCTTTGTGTTCTTTTGAACAAACTACCTAGTTTAAATGTAATGTATGTGCCATGAACCCCAAGGCTGTCTGTCCAGACCTCCCCCTGGTGTCTGCAGAGGTCCCATGGACATGTCCTAAGCAGAGCTCCTTCCTTCCCCTCTCCGCCCCACTGCTCTTTACCTCCACCTGCTCCTCCTCCTCTGTATCTATAGTACTGTCACACCCTTTTCCGAGCTCCACCTGCGGCACTCACCCTTCCATGACAGCTGAATACTCTCTCCTTTGTAAAGCTTTTCCAGTCAATTAAGGAGAAAAGAGCAATTGACTTGATAAATAGATAAAATGGATGGAAAGGAAACAGTGTTAGGCCGGATGATTCCAGTGGTCCTTTCTAGATCTAAAAGTCTGGGTTCTCCTGTCTTTTTCACTGGATTCAGTAACTGTGGTCCTCATGAGTGACCACAGAGGAATCCAGAGAAATGGAAAGAACAGAGAAGGGGGTTACTAATCAGCTCCCCTTGTCTTTCAGTTTTATGCGTGCGAGATGGTGCTTGAGGAAGAGGGCGTCTATGGAGGTGAGAGGAGATGGGTGTGAGTGGAAGGGGGAGGAAGTGTGGGAGAAGGCCCTGAGGGTTGCCCCCTGCCGTATCTCCTCCTTTACGCTCGCTGTCTCATTCCCATTGGCCTGGCAGGAGGAGGGTGTCCTTAGAGTGGGAAGAAGGACCCCAGCTTAGACCACGAGTGGGAGAGTATGGAAGGGATCCTGGGGGGTGTAGTTGGAAATCACCCCTGCTCTCTTCCTTCCCTCCCAAGACCCCCACAAGGACACCGTGTGCCTTCCCTCCTCTGTGTGCAACACAGACCTGGTCCCCAGTCCTTCCTGCAGGAAATCCTGCTCGGAATAAAGCCCAGCGCCCTCAGTGTGGCCTCCTGCACCTCCGCGGTCTGGCCCCTTCCTGCCCTTTAGACTCATCACGTGTGCTCCTCTCTCCTGAGTCACCGCCTTCCAGCCATGGGGACTTCACACATCTGTTCCCGTTGCCTAGAATATTCCTCACCCTACAGCTTCTTTGCTTACCTGAATCATACTTGAATTCTAAGCCTAAATGTCACTTCTTTAGGGAAGTCTTATATCCGTAGTTGGGGTTAGATCCTTGAGCTGTTTGCACTCTTAGGTTGCTGTTTCCTCTTTGGAGCCTGCAACTGGAATCCTGTTTGTCGGCTGTGCGCCCTCCCACTTGACTGTAAGCTGCAGAAGTTAGGAGCGTGTCCCCAGTGTCCCCTAGCCTAGTGCCTGTACGTGCGCAGCTTTCAGTCAGTGCTGTCAGATGATGCATAGATAAATAAGTGTTTCATCGGCACTCTTGGTCGGCACTCTAATGGAAACACATCACTTATCACATTGTATTACAGGCTGTTACACACGCACATCCTTTCCTTATCAGCCTGTGAGCCCCTTCCGGGCAGAGACTGTATCTGACTCATCTCTGAGCATCCCGTGCTTAGTGCAGTACCTGAGGCAGTGGGGCAGGCCCTCGGGAAGTCTCGCACGACTGCAGTGGGCCTTCCCTCTTCATGTGGAGCCTCGTGCCTTTGCCAGGAAGGCTGATGCTCTCTGTACCCACAGATGTGAGCTGTGATGAATGGGCCTTCTCTCTCTTGCCTCTTGATGTGGATCTGTTGAGCATGGAACTACCAGAGTTTTTTAGGGACTACTTCCTGGTGAGTGCAGGGCACTCGGGTCTTGGCATCAATGAGTGGGGACAAACATGGGGTCCTGTGGGCTATGGATTCAACCTTCTTCCAGCTCATCTCATGTATCATGAGTGATACTGATTTGGAGGTGGAATGCTGCTGACTGATGTTCACAAGGCTTCCTTTGGGGCCAATGAAAATGAACCTTCCGAAGCATTGCCGAGACCCTGCCCTTCTGCTCCGGGGCTTCTAGGCCTCGCCCCTTTCCAGATGAATCTGTCAGGTTGATCTATAGCTTTGTGGCCCACGTGGTCCCTGCAGGAAGGAGATCAGCGTTGGATCAACACTCTGGCGCAAGCTTTGCACCTCCTCAGCACCCTGTATGGACCCTTCCCCAACTGCTATGGAATTGGCAGGTGTGCCAAGGTGAGCAGTTCTGTTGCTCAGATGCCCATATTTCACCCATTTTCTGCCCACTAAGGATTATTCGAGGGCATCTGTGATGTGATGTATAGGCTTTTGTTGCCCCAGAAGAGGTCCCCAGAGCAGAGAACTCATGTGGCTAACAGAACAGCAGGACACCCCTGGGTAGCATTCCTAAATATTTGGGGGCAGTGAGATTCTTTCACTGCTGTGGGGAAGGATGGGGAGGGATGGGAACAGATGTTCCTTGGGGTCAAGGAGAAGGATTGCATGGAACGGGTTGGGTTCTATAAGTGTGGGGCTGCAGAAGGGACCTGGACTCAAGACTGAGGACGTGTTGGGCCCTAGCAGATGTCGTATGAACTGTGGAAGAGACTGGAAGAGGAGGAGGATGGTGAAACCAAGGGCCGAAGGCCAGAAATTGGACATATCTTTCTCCTGGACAGAGGTGAGCTGTGCTCAGCGCTCCTCTCTTCATGGACCCGAGAAGACATGGGAATATCGGAAATATAGCAGACACGGTGGCACAGTTGGAATCCTCCAGCGGTGGCTGTGAATGCCAGCATTGACCTGGGGGAGGGAGGGCGTGGGCACTTGGGCCCCACGGACACTGAGCTAACTGGGTGGTAGGCTGAGTCGAGGAAGACCCTCACGGTCGGGGATCTCGATTTCAGACGTGGACTTCGTGACGGCACTTTGCTCCCAGGTGGTTTACGAGGGCCTGGTGGATGACACCTTCCGCATCAAGTGTGGTAAGTGGCATCTCGGCGAGACAGGGGTGTGCTCGACTCCTTGGGCCTCCCCTGGGGAGGACTCAGAGTGAAGTGCTGGCTTCCAAATGGTTTGTTGTGGTTTTGTTGCAAAGTCCGACTCCTTTATGACCGCGTGGACTGTAGCCCACCAGACTTCTCTGTCTATGGGATTTCCCAAGCAAGAATTCTGGAGTGGGTTGCCATTTCCTCTTCTAGGGAATCCTCCTGGATCAGGGATCGAACCCGCATCTCCTGCACCAGCAGGTGGATTCTTTACCACTGAGCCACCACTGTGTGCTCAGTCATGTCCGACTCTTTGCAACCCCATGGGCTGTAGCCTGCCAGGCTCCTCTGTCCATGCAATTTTCCAGGCAAGGATACTGGAGTGGGTAGCCATTTCCTACTCCATGGGCCACCAGGGAAGTCCCCAGATAGTTTGGGGGACCTTTAACTCATTTTTTTTTGCCTTGTTTGTGGGATCTTAGTTGCCTGACCAGAGATCGAACCCAGGCCCTGGCAGTGGACCCAACCAGAGCTCTAACCACTGGACTGCCAGGGAAGTCCTGGGGACACCTTTCATGGCAGTTCAGGAAAGGGTGGGGAAGGAAGGCTCCTTGGAGATCCTCAGAGCTGTCCCCTCTGTTCTTAAAGGGAGTGTTGACTTTGGCCCGGAAATCACGTCCTCTGACAAGAGCCTGAAGGTGCTGCTCAATGCCGAGGACAAGGTGAGCACGCAGATGCCCGCAGACGATTTCCCGGGCTGCTGCCACCACGAGGCTGCGGGCCCCCGTGCTGGGAGGGGAGGCCGAGTCCCTGGAGGGAGGGCCATCCCGCCAGCTGAGAGGGCACCCCAGGGCACACAGCAGGGATCTGACACATCCTCATCGAAACCGGCTCAGCTTTCTCTGCTAGAACCGCTGAGCACGCGCCCTGTGCTGTCGCTGCGCGGAGGAGGCAGGAAGACGGGAGGTCTGAGTCTGTGCAGTCATCTGTTCCTGTCGCATTCCCCTCACAGGTGTTTAATGAGATCCGGAACGAGCACTTCTCCAATGTCTTCGGCTTCCTGAGCCAGAAGGCCCGGAACCTGCAGGCCCAGTATGATGTGAGGCTCCCACCTGGGGCCTCTGTCTGTTCCCTCGGTGGCTCCCCAGGCTGCTGCTGCTGACGCCCCTGATGCTACTATGGGGCGGGGGTTGTGGGGGGACCTGCGGGTGGGCAGTGGTCACTCCTGTGTGAGGGCAGAAGGCCTGACCTCTCCGGCATGTCCCCACAGCGCCGGAGAGGCATGGACATCAAGCAGATGAAGAACTTTGTGTCCCAGGAGCTCAAGGGGCTGAAACAGGAGCACCGCCTGCTGAGCCTCCGTATGTTTCAGCTTGAGGCCAGGGTGAGGGGAGGGCTGCAGAGGAGCTCTGCCTCTGGGAGGAGATCCCATTCATGTATCAAATAGTGCTTTTAAAAAAAAAAAAATTATTTTAATAATATCAGTGTTTCTGGTTGCTTTTTAAAAAAATTATTTATTTATTTGGCTGTACTGACCTTATTGCGGCATGTGGGATCTAGTTCCCTGACCAAGGGTCGAACCTGGGCTCCCCTGTGTTGGGAGTGTTAGCCACTGGTCCACCAAGGAAGTCCCGAATAGTGCTCTTATTTGCCCCGAAATGGGAAGAAGTGCTCCTGCACTTTGCCTGAAGAAGTTTTTATTCTCCTGAACAGTAAAGAGACCTCCTTCCAGAAACAGGAATGTGTCAGCTCCCCTTTTGTCCCGTCTGCAGATATCGGGGCCTGTGAATCCATCATGAAGAAGAAAACCAAGCAGGACTTCCAGGAGCTCATCAAGACTGAGCATGGTGACTTGGCTACCTCTCCTGCTTCCGCTTCCTGGACTCCCAGCCCCAGCCCACCCTGAAAAGATGCTCTTTGGCACTGTCCAATGCTGGCTCCTGCTAGAAGTTCTGGGGGCCCCTTAACCCACCCCAAAAAGGATGGAGAAAGAGATGGAGAGACAGATGCTCGTTAGCATAGATGGCAACAAGCTGAGCCACTCCCCCAGTAACAGGCTCTCCTCTGATTCCTTGCAGCGCTGCTGGAGGGGTTCAACATCCGGGAGAGCACCAGCTACATTGAAGAGCACATAGACCGGCAGGTGAGGCGGGGCGGCGCGGAGCAGGGAGCAGGGAGCGGTGGGGCCCAAGCAGAGGAAGAAGAGAGAACGCGTGTTACAAAACTCAAATTCCCCCTGACTCTTTCTTCCTGTGCAGGTGTCACCCATAGAAAGCCTCCGTCTTATGTGCCTTTTGTCCATCACGGAGAATGGTGAGTCCCAGGGACCATAGGTTGAAAAGCTGTACCTTAGGGACAGAAAAAGTCATTTTGAAAGAAAGAAATGTCCTAGCAGACAACATTCCCCTGTAATCTCATGGATTCTATCCCCTGTAATAAAGCAGGTTTTTGTTTGGGGTGAAACATCCCCAGGTCATTAAGGTGATTTATTGTTCCAGCCCTAAGGAGGTCTGCATCTCGTCCTCTTCTCTGCAATAAGGCCTGTCCCATCGTAGGACTGTCAAGGGCAGAGCTGAGCAGCATGTCTCTCATTATTCCATCTGGCCTCCTACCCTCAACACGATTTCATAATCAAGATACAGTTCAGGAAAAACCAATTTCATAAGCATTTTAGAAGCTCGGATTCTGCAGCTTTTCATGGCAAATTGTTCTGAGTTTTGAAGTCTTCCAGTTTACAAATATTTTTAAAATTTGTTTATTTTTGGCTGCACTGGGTCTTTGTTGCCGCAGGGTGCTCTTGTTGTGGCACACGGGCTTACTTGCTTCACAGCGTGTGCCCCCTGCATTGGCAGGTGCGTTCCTAACCACTGGACCACCAGCGAAGTCTCAGCAAATATTCTTTAAGGTTGCTTTTACCCAAAGAAGTCATTTGCTTATTCTAAATCCCCTTTATTGTAGTTGGAAGCCCATTTCCTCTTACATCTAAGAGTTCCCTGTTGCACTTTGGGAACCCATGTGGACACTTCTCCCATTCCTCACTTGCTGTTAAGCAATTCCTGGGAGGACTGGCCCCTAGCCAGGGAAACACACACAGGAAGGCCCTTCTCCCTGTGCTTGCATTCCCCTCCCCGACCCCCATGGATGAAATTGGCATTTGTCAGTATCCCTTCTCCAGGGCTCTTTCTTGGAACCCTCAGATCCAGGCTTTATCTTTCAAAAAGCAGGCTTCAGTTGAGGAGTCAATTTAGAATTGACTACACAGGATGCAAAGTTAATATCAAGTCCAACTCCTTCCTTCTCACTCAGTTCAGTTCGGTTGTGCAGTCATGTCCGACTCTTTGTGACCCCATGAATCGCAGCACGGCAGGCCTCCCTGTCCATCACCAACTCCTGGAGTTCACCCAAACTCATGCCAATAGAGTCAGTGATGCCATCCAGCCATCTCATCCTCTGTCATTCCCTTCTCCTCCTGCCCCCAGTCCCTCCCAGTATCAGGGTCTTTTCCAGTGAGTCAGCTCTTCTCATGAGGTGGCCAAAGTATTGGAGTTTCAGCTTCAGCATCAGTCCTTCCAATGAACACCCAAGACTGATCTCCTTTAGGATGGACTGGTTGGATCTCCTTGCAGTCCAAGGGACTCTCAAGAGTCTTCTCCCCACAGTTCAAAAGCATCAATTCTGCAGTGCTCAGCTTTCTTCACAGTCCAACTCTCACATCCATACATGACCACTGGAAAAACCATAGCCTTGACTATATGGACTTTTGTTGGCAAAGTAATGTCTCTGCTTTTGAATATGCTATCTAGGTTGGTCATAACTTTCCTTCCAAGGAGTAAGCATCTTTTAATTTCATGGATGCAATCACCACCTGCAGTGATTTTGGAGCCTAAAAAAATAAAGTCTGACACTGTTTCCACTGTTTTCCCCATCTATTTCCCATGAAGTGATGGGACCGGATGCCATGATCTTAGTTTTCTGAATGTTGAGCTTTAAGCCAACTTTTTCACTCTCTATTTTCACTTTCATCAAGAGGCTTTTTAGTTCCTCTTCACTTTCTGCCAGAAGGGTGGTGTCATCTGCATATCTGAGGTGATTAATATTTCTCCCGGCAATCTTGATTCCAGCTTGTGCTTCTTCCAGTCCAGCGTTTCTCATGATGTACTCTGCATATAAGTTAAACAAGCAGGGTGACAATATACAGCCTTGACGTACTCCTTTTCCTACTTGGAACCAGTCTGTTGTTCCATGTCCAGTTCTAACTGTTGCTTCCTGACCTGTATACAGATTTCTCAAGAGGCAGGTCAGGTGGTCTGGTATTCCCATCTCTTTCAGAATTTTCCACAGTTTATTGTGATCCACACAATCAAAGGCTTTGGCATAGTCAATAAAGCAGAAATAGATGTTTTTCTGGAACTCTCTTGCTTTTTCCATGATCCAGAGGATGTTGGCAATTTGATCTCTGGTTCCTCTGCCTTTTCTAAAACCAGCTTGAACATCCTTCTCATTAGGGTTTGTGTTTTTTTCCTGCGGGGAGGAGGGTTTGTTGATTGGTGGGTTTGGCTGTACACGTTAGGACACCTCAACTGGCTCCTGAACCTTTACCTTTCTTACCCTCAGGTTTGATCCCCAAGGATTACCGATCCCTGAAAACCCAGTACCTGCAGGTAAGGCCAGGAGAATGTGTTCTTGAGGGAATTCGATGGACATTTTTGAAAGAGTTGAAGAAGAAATAGCCCCTTTCCGGTCCTGGTTACCCTTCTGTTCCCATGCAGCCTCCCTCCCAGCACAGACACCCTTCCCACTGCCCTCATTTCACTCTGCTCCCCGCTTTATGTGGCTAGTGCGGGAGGGAATTTGAACAGTTCAGCTGTTGGAACCAGTGGTGAGTTCTTGGCCTTGGACTCTCACTTCAGCTCCTTATGAGGCATCTATACAGCTTTCCTTCCAGGTCCTTCTGAAGTCCTGCCTCCTCTGTGAAGCCTTCCCCACCTCCTCCCATCCATAATTTTCTGTGTTCTTTAATTGTTTCGTGCTGCTTTTATTGTCTGTTTGGTATTTGGTTATTTCCGATGTGACTTCCCCAGCACAGCACTGTAAAGCAGTTATCCCCCAACTGAAAAAAAAAAAAAATTCTTCCCCACAAACAAGTGTGGGCTTCTCAGGACACAGAACACATAATCCTCCTCTCGCCCACCTCCGTATCACCTCACAGGGCTAGGCCCTTGGTGGATGCTTGGTAGAGAGCTGAATTGCATTTTGTTCAGAGCTATGGCCCCGAGCACCTGCTGACCTTCTCCAACCTGCGGCGAGCTGGGCTCCTAACAGAGCAGGCCCCGGGAGACACCCTCACGGCCGTGGAGAGTAAAGTGAGCAAGCTGGTGACGGACAAGGCTGCAGGTGAGCAGGGAGCGCAGGTAGCCCCTTCTGCCCCCACTGGCCCTTGGTGCCTCTTCTCTCAACAGGCGGAGCATGCTGGCCAAGGAGAGAATGAGCTGAGGGAGGAGAAGGCAATTCCTTACTGTCACTGCCCTTACCGCCACTCCTCCTGCTTTCCCGTTAGAACAGCTTCCAGTTAGTAAACACTGATGTGCTAAGCCTTTTAGATACACTTTTTCGTGTAATCCTCCCAAACCTTCTCCATGGTAAGTTGTATTATCTCCATTTTACACATGTGGAAACCGAGGCAGAGGGAGGTTAAGTGACTTGTTCAGGGCCCCTCAGTCAGTCAGGTTTGACTCCAAAGGCCACACTCTTAACCAGTAAACTGTAGCTCACCCTGTAGATTGCATTTAGTAGAGGGTTGGTGCCCTATAGAAGGAGGAAGACTGTGGGTGGGGAGAGAAAGGTCGTGCATGTCTTGATGGGTTTCAGGGAACTGTAGGTGATCTGCTTTGAGGAGGGTCTTCAGGTGTGACAGGTCCTGCTCTTTGAGGAGAGGCGGTCCTGTCACTTCCTGAATGGTATCACCCACGGCAGCATAAATTTAATCCATAAACCTTAGATAAAACCCAGCACAGATTTCTTTCCCAGGAAAGATTACTGATGCCTTCAGTTCCCTGGCCAAGAGAAGCAATTTCCGAGCCATCAGTAAGAAGCTGAATTTGGTATGTGGATCAGGAGTGGCTAGGGGAGGCAGTGGGTTCAGTCCTTTGTGGAGTACTTTGAGCCCACAAAACCCTTTCTGTTACTTTGTTTTTATAAAGATCCTTTTGTTTGGGAACTTCCCTGGTGGTTCAGTGGTTCAGACTCCATGCTTCTAAAGCAGAGGTGTGGGTTCAGTCCCTGGTCAGAGAGCTAAGTTCCCACATGCTACCAAAATGCAGCCAAAAACTAAAAATTAAAGGAAGAAGATTCTTTTGTTTGGTAGCATTATAGCATGAGTTTAATTTAATAATGAGACAAGACACAAAGGTTCATTCATTTAGTAAACATGTAACACATACCTGTGAGTATCAGAGAATGTGCCAAGTGCCGCTTCAGTGACAGGCGTGTCCCATGTCGCTGCTGGAGGGTCACAAAGGGGCACTCTTGCCAGGGCACACGGGCCCTCATTCAGCAGAACTGGCAGGTACTGAACAGCTTCCATCTTTGATTATGGAGTCTTTCCCCGCCCCCGCAAGGCTATTGCTGCTTCTCCCTTTAGTTGAAGTAAGAACTGCTCTTAGGGGTACACCACTTTTCTCTGACTCGGTAAAGGACTGGAAGGCCGAGTTGCCATTCGCCTCCTGTGTTCCCCTTTACCCTCCAGATCCCACGCGTGGATGGCGAGTATGACCTGAAAGTGCCGCGTGACATGGCGTACGTGTTCAGCGGTGCGTACGTGCCCCTCAGCTGCCGAATCATCGAGCAGGTGAGAACGTGGCCCCCTCCCATTCACACTTCATGCTCTCTGCTTTCTCTTCGTCCCTGGCCTGGCCCAGCTTGTAACTACCCGAGCAGCTAGCAAGAAACGTGACAGTCTGGCTGCCGCTGGACTTGAAACTAGCGCTTGTGCCTTCCCAGGTGCTGGAGCGGCGGGGCTGGCAGGGCCTGGACGAAGTGGTGCGGCTGCTCAACTGCAGTGAGCTGGCCTTCACAGGTGCATGGCCTTCCTTGCCCAGTGGGGGCGGGTGAGACAAGGGGAGGGCGCGAGGCACCACCCAGTACGAGCCTGCGTGGCCAGTGAAGAGCCGAGGCTGGTCCGGTCTTTGCAGACATGACCAAGGACGACAAGGCCTCCAGCGAGTCCCTGCGCCTCATCTTGGTGGTGTTCTTGGGTGGCTGCACGTTCTCTGAGATCTCAGCCCTCCGGTTCCTGGGCAGAGAGAAAGGTGAGAACAGGCCTCCATGGGATCTGGGGGGCCAAGGGCAGAGACCTCAGAAAGGCTTCTTTACAGGCCTCTGGGTACCACCTGCTGCCATCTTGCTGGGGGCCGAACAGCAGGGAGCCCTGTTCCACCCAGCATGGCAAGTTGCTGGGCCCGAGAGTGTGGTGCTGGTGCACCTGTGACTACAGACTGGTGCTCTGACCCAGCCCGGCTGTGGAACTGGAGGGGCCCCACATGGCTGGTGTCGGGGGCTCAAATCTGCCCTCGGTCACGTTTCGTGGCGCTTTTACTCCTTAGGGTACAGGTTCATTTTTCTGACGACAGCAGTCACCAACAGTGCCCGCCTCATGGAGGCCATGAGCGAGGTGAAAGCCTGAAATTTTCCCTGCCAGTGTTGATGTCTTCCCTGGACGTGTTCCTCAGTGGGATGCAGGAGTCTGACTCGCAGCTGCTAAGAAGATGTCTACCAACCACCCTCCTAAGAGCTGGGGGGCAGGGAACTCACTTGGGATCTAGAGAACCTGAGGAGAGAGTTCACCTCCTGCCCCCAGGATGTTTTTTTTTGTTCATGAAGTACAGCCCCTGCTAATAAGATAAGGAGGATCTTTTTCTAAATCCTCTTTGAGTATCACTGTAAATAAAGCCTCTACTCTCAACGTATTATGTTTAGTTCTGGACAGGCACTTCCACAGTTTATCGGGGGGAGGTAGAGGGGGCTTTATATAGCAGCTTCGTGTGCTCCACGGCTGGGACTGGGTAGTTTCTCTGGGCCTGTTCTGTTTCTTCCTTGAAACTTGCCCTGTAATTCACTTTCCTCAATCATAAAACAGGGATTAGATGATCAGTAAGCACCCTTCCAATTCTAAAATTCTGTGACTCATTGTATTTTAGGAAAAATGAGTTTGCTGTTGTTTCAACATAAGGAGGCACTTGAATTTTAAGCCTTCGGTTTCTTATTGCAGAAGGAAAGATTGTGTCCCCCTTTAGAGCAGTTTTAGGCACTGTGCTCCTCTAAAGGCCACTAGTGCCCCTGTAAGTGCTAATTCTAAGGGCCTCTCTTTCCCTTCACCCTTTGAAAATGGTGAACTCTAACCACCATCTATTAGTGGTTGTCTTCTAACTTGATCTCACTGTTAATCCGCTTTTCCTTCTTGTAAGGCTTCCATGATAATTTTGTCCTCCTGAGTCTCCTAGGCTGTATTTCCATCTCTCTTGTTTCCTCTGTCTGTGGATCCTCCTTTGTTGCCATCTCCTTCACTGTCTTTTGTTGTTATCCGCTTGCCCATCCCAAGCTTTTGTCTCACTGCTGAACTTCACGCTATTATTTCCAACATGACCATTCCATGGGCAGTTGAAATTCAGCACATCTAAAATAAACTCTCAAGCTGAGCTTCATGTCTCCACGTGGGGCCCCTAAACCTGCCCCTCTTCCTGTTTCCCTAATTGACATTCTCATCATCTGCCCTAGTTTTGTTCATGCAAGAAATTATATCCTTGACCTTAGATTTTTTTTTTCTTTTTATCCACCACATTCAGCTGGTCCCCCTACCTATTATTTCTAAATGCTTCTAGATCATTTCTCTTCACCATCCCCATGGCAGATGTACTTGTTTTGACCCGGGCTTTTTGCAAAACTGTCCCTTCCATTTACTTCGCCTCCAGTCTGTTCCCCAGTCCACAGTGCTGCCACTTCTTAAAAGAAAGATCCAGGTACTTCCCTGGTGGTCCAGTGGTTAAGAGTCCGCCCTGCAATGCAGGGGATACAGGTTCAATCCTTGGTCAGGGAACCAAGATCCTACATACCTCAGAGCAACTAAATGCGCATAACTAGAGTTATGCCAGAATGAAAGATCCCGTGTCTGTCAACTGAAACCCAACGCAGCCAAATAAATAAATATTAAAAAAAAAAAAAGAAGACCCAAACCTGTGTTGTTAGGTCATCAAAAGTATTCTTTCCACAGGAAAATGACAATGCTATGTTGAAATTCCAAGGAAAATGCATACCTCAAGTATCCAGCTAGAAGCTTGACAGTGTTACACCAAACTAGTGTGCAAGATCAAAGACACTGCTGACAGGACTGTTAGTTTGTAAAAAGAATTACACAGTCAGAAAAACAAACTATGGCCAAGTGAATAAACGGTGGCAGTGCATTGCACTTAAATTCTAGGACAGTGCAGTTCACTAGGACTATAATATGATCCTTCTGTATATATACATTTCAAAGCATTTTACATGCTGAGTATAAGCCCTGAATTATCTTCCAACGGTTCTATGACTTTGTTAGCTTCAGAACTAGTGTAAAGCACATGATAGCAAAATGGTCTTATCTCTGGAAACTTATAACCCTGGCCACCTGTCTGAAGATCACAAGTTTTTGATGCTTTCTGGAAAACTCTCAACTTGATCAACAAAGAGAGCAAGAGTGGTGCCTGTAGGCCACACAGTGGTGCGAATGTTTGGCGCACGGCTAACAAGTTAAAGGACGCTGAAAACGGCAGTGAAGTTCTTCTGAAAGTGAAAAAAAAGTCATGAAGGTTAAGCAAACAAGCATCCTTTACTTTTCTTTCAGGGAAAAGGCAAATGAAGAGAATTCACAGACACCACTGTTGGCCAATAAACATGGGGGAAATGTGCAATTTCCGTTATTACCAAGCAAGCAACTATTCTTATCAAGCAAAGCAATGTCACAATGACAGCAGTACTCCATGCTGCTGAGTTTAAGGAAGGTATTCTTCCAGCGAGGATGCCTTGGTGGTGAGGGCAAATTAATAAATACAACCTGTCTGAAGAGGGAGCATAAAGTAATTACACTTCTAGGAACTAACCCTAAGAAAGAATGCAAGATGCTGAGATTGAGGTATGAAAACATTTATTTATACAAATGACACCTAAATATTCATCAACTGTAAAAGTTGAATTTCATGAATCTACACGACCATATATTACACAACCATGAAAAAGTGATATGTAAGCATTAAGTGCTTCCCTGGTGGCTCAGATAGTAAAGAATCTGCCTTCAATGCTGGAGAACTGGGTTCGATCCCTGAGCTGGGAAGATCCCCTGGAGGAGGGCATGGAAACCCACTACAGTATTCTTGCCTGGAGAATCCCTACAGACAGAGGAGCCTAGCAGGCTACATTCCATGTGGTAGCAGAAAGTCGGACACACTCAAGTGAGCACAGCACACAGCTGCAAGCAACTTTGTCGAGTTTTGAGTCTTTAATTTTTCACGGGACAATTATATAAACCCATGTAGTTTTAAAGAAAACCACGATCCAGGTAATCTCATTTATATACCAATCGTTACCTGGGAAATCACAAACCTTTTAGAGATACTTCCTTCTGTAGAACGGCGGTGTTTACCTAGCAGGATGGTTGGGCTTCCCAGGTGGTTCAGTGGTAACGGATCCGCCTGCCAGTGCTGGAGAGGCAGGTTGGATCCCATGGACAGAGAAGCCTGGCAGGCCACAGTCCATTGGGGTCGCAGAGTCGTACACTACTTAGCGACTGCTGCTGCTGCTAAGTCGCTTCAGTCATGTCCGACTCTGGGCGACCCCATAGACGGCAGCCCACCAGGCTCCCCCGTCCCTGGGATTCTCCAGGCAAGAACACTGGAGTGGGTTGCCATTTCCTTCTCCAATGAACAACAAAAGCAGGATGGTTGAGAAGATTAAATGAGATCACTAGAAAAGCACCGGCCGGAGAGCAAGGTCCAACGTCCCTCCCTCTCCCCTTTAGGTCCTGCTTTCCTCTATCTGGGGAAACGGCCACCAAAGCTCGGTCTTCAGGACTGCTGCCTGAAAGAGCGAGGGAAAGATATTAAGGCGCCAGGCTTTTCTGTGACTCCTGCTCTCGTCACCCGGCCGGCCGAGGGCGGCAAGGCGTTTTAAACGCACCAAGCCAGGGAGACCGGGAGACTCGGCGGTCTCTAGGCAGAGACGCGCCCTTTGAAAACCGCGCCCTGTGCGCAGGCCCCCCCGCCCCAAACCGCGGCGCGCCGGTGGGCGGGGTGAGGGCGGGGCTTCTCGAGGAGCGACGGGACGGGGCACCAATCGCGGGGCTTATACCGCCTCCGGTTCGGTTTGAAATTCTGCCGAGGGCTAACGGCTCGCGCAGCTGCGAGCTGGAGACGCCGCTGGTGCTTGCCGGGGGTTGCTGCGATCGGCCCGCGTGGAGAAGGTCGGGGGCCTAGACGCCCGCCCGCTTGGAGCGTCCATCATGAGGAGAAGGTGCATGTGGGGGGCGTCGAGGGGGCGCGGGAGGGAGCGACTCCCCTTCTGGGTGCGGGGCGGTGCGGGGTCCGAGGGGCCACCCTCCACCCGGGGTCGGGGCGTCCTGTCAGCCGCGCCCGAGTGAGGCCGGGAGCGGCCGGGCTCCGCTGGGAAGCTGTGAGCCAGGGCGAGGGCCGCGGGCCGCTGGCGGCGGGGAGGCCAGACCTGACGCACCCTTTCCCCGGCGGCCTCCGGCCCCCGCAGGTCCAGCCGCCCCGAGTGGGCCGAGCGCAGGGGCCCGGGATCAGCGGCGAGGTGGGGAGGGCGGTCGGGCCCGCGGCGTCGGAGCTGGAGTCCGGGAGCCCCACCCTCTCCGCCCGCCTAGCGTCTCAGGTGCTGCTTATTGGAACCGACGGCTTGTTTTATGTATGTCCTGAGTTTTTTGTGGTTAGGGTTTCAATAAAGCTGTCAAGTTTTAAATTTAGCGTTGCATTTCAGTGTCTCAGGGTTGCAGTGTTAATACTTTACTCGAATTGGAAACATAGCTTGGTTTTCTTGCAAGTTCAGAAAACTCCCAATTAAGGAATACTTGTCCGGTCGTTTTAGCAACTTTTCAGGCATTGAGGGAGAAGGGGGGTGGGCGGGAAGGGGTGTCCGAATTGAAATTGCGACCAGACTCATCACTCCGCCTCTTACCGGCCTTGTAACTTTGGGCAATGGTGTTGAATGTCAGTTTGCTCATCACTAAAATGAAAACAATGCCAGGGCTAGGATTTTTGTGTTAAAAGTGATACAGATGTTAACCTTATTTTCTGAAAGTAGTGAATGAACCATTGTGATAATTCATTATTAAATAATTCGTAGTTATTGGTCAAACTGGTTAATGTATGGCTTTGTAAGGCTCTTCCTTCCATGGTTACTGATTCTGAAGGTTCTTTTTCAAATACTTGTCCTTGGGAGAATGGGAATGGAGTACAAATCACTGGTACCACTGGAAGACAAATGTTGGGTGTCAGGTTGTGGATGACAAATAACTTCTTATTTAAAAGAGAGCACAGGTAAGCTGCTCTGTGTTTCAGCTAATGACACATTCTGAAGACTGGTAAAATTTTAAATGACATTTTACAGAAGACTCTTACTCCCCAGTCCATTAGCAGTTTTTGGATTGTTCAGGCATCTACTGCTTTCAAGAAAGTGAATGATGGGGAAGGAAAAGTTATCAATTAACTTTGGTTCCAGCCTGACAGATCTAACAACTGGAATTACTATGCTAACAAAACCAGAATTTCAGGTAATCTGGTTTCAAGTATTCATATTTAAAGAAGACTATGAGAAATACGCCTGAAAAATATGGTTATCAGAATGGTCACTGAATTAACTATTGGCTTGATTTCTGAAGCAGATTGTACAGAGGAGCTTAACAAGCTTTTCTAGAGGGCTATTTAGAAAAAAAAAATAGGAGGTAGATAAGTGGAACGCTGCCAGAAGGTAGGAAATCATTTAAAGGGCCATTTAGGATATCTTCTGGGGTAGTGACTTAAGAGTCTCCAGACTGGAAAAATTGGCCCCTTTCAACCTCTGTATTCTTGAATGATATTCTTGTAAGCACCCTCAGTTTTTCAAATGATGTAGTATAAGAAAAAAAATCTCAAATTTGCACCTTTTCAGGAATTACCTGAATCCAATTAGCAAGGCAGTACATAATTGTACCATGATAATTTTTTTTACATTTTTTATGCTTTTAATTTACTTTTAAAGTTTTATTGAAATACAATTGATTTACAATGTTGTGTTAATTTCTGCTGTATAGCAAAGTGATTCAGTTATAAATATATTCCTTTCCATTATGGTTTATTCCCAGGGTATTGAATATAGTTCTGTGTGCTATATAATTTGAATCTGCTAATCCCAAACTCCCAATCCTTCCTTCTCCCTTGGCAGCCGCAAATAGGTTCTCTATATCTTTGAGTCTGTCGTGTGTCACATTTTAGATTCTTGATGCTGCTGCTAAGTCGCTTCAGTCATGTCCGACTCTGTGCGGCCCCATAGACGGCAGCCCACCAGGCTCCCCTGTCCCTGGGATTCTCCAGGCAAGAACACTGGAGTGGGCTGCCATTTCCTTCTCCAGTGCATGAAAGTGAAAAGTGAAAGTGAAGTCGCTCAGTCGTTTCCGACTCTTAGCGACCCCATGGCCTGCAGCCTACCAGGCTCCTCCATCCATGGGATTTTCCAGGCTGGAGTGGGGTGCCACTGCCTTCTCCGAGATTCTTGATAGCATGTGGTATTTGTCTGTCTTTCTGATTTACTTCACTTATGATAATCTCTCTAGGTCCATTTGTGTTGCTGCAAATGGCATTATTTTCTTTCTTATGGCTGAGTAATATTCCATTGTATATATAGACAATGTGTATATATATATATACACACACACATATATATATATGTATATAATATATATACACACCACATCTTCTTTATCCATTCGTCTGTTGATGGACATTTAGGTTGTTTCCCACTATTGTAAATAGCAGTGCTGTGAACACTAGGGATGCATGTATTTTCAAATTATAGTTTAGTCTGGGTATGTGCCCAGGAGTAGAATTGCTGGATCATATGGCAACTCCATTTTTTTTTTTTTTTTTGAGGAACCTCCAAACTGTTCTCCATAGAGGCAGCACCAACTTACATTCCCTCCAGTGGGGTAGGAGGGTTCTCTTCACATCTTCTCCAGCGTTTGTTGTTTGTAGACTTTTAATGATGGCTGTTCTGACCAGTTATGAGGTGGTACCTCATTATGGTTTTGATTTGCATTTCTCTACTAATTAGTGATGCTGAGAATCTTTTCATGTGCCTACTGGCCATCTGTATGTCTTCTTTGGGTAAATGTCTATTAAGGTCTTCTGTGCATTTTTTGATTGGGTTGTTCCTCTTTTTTTTATTGTTGTATGAGCTGTTTGTGTATTTTGGAGATTAAGCCCTTGTCTGTCACATCATTTGCAAATATTTTCTCCCATTCTGTAGGTTTTCTTTTCATTTTTATTTTATTAATTAATTTTTGGCTGTGCTGGGTCTTTGTGGCTGTTTCTCTAGTTGCGGTGTACACAGTGCCTGGACTTCTTATTGCAGTGTCTTCTCTTGTTGCAGAGCACAGGCTCTAGAGTATGAGCTCAGTGGTGGTGACGCATAGGCTTAGTTGCCCCAGGCATGTGGAATCTTCCCAGAGCAGGAATTGAACCCATGTCTCCTGCATTGGCAGGCAGATTCTTAACCACTGGACCACCAAGGAAGTCCCAGTAAATTCTTTTAAACACTCTTTATTATGTGTGTTATTGATATTGCCATCTGGTATAGGCAGCTAGTATCTGTGCAAAAGCTTTTCTGCAACTAGAACAGGAAACCTTTACATTGGGATTTCTTGGCTAGAAAAATGTCTTGGAAATAAGTATATTAAAACTATGGAGAAACTGATGTTCCTGGAGATCTAGGCTGGTGATTTAGAAACCCTGAATATGCTGTAACAGAGAGGGGGCCAGTGAGAGCCTCTAGCCTCATTTCTTGCACAGAAGAGCTTCAGTGACTTGTTCCAGGCCTCCTGGCTGACTGGTAGCAAAGCACATCCAGAGTTTAACTGTAGCAGATACTGCCAACAGTCTCAAGGTGGTGTACTAATTCACTCCAACCAGTAGTGTGTAAAAGTTCTGGCTTTTCTATATACTCATCAACACTGATCAGGGGTTAATATCCAAAATATATAAAGAATGTACACAACTCAACATTAAGAAAACAAACACCCTTAACTAAAAATGGGTAGAAGATCTGAATAGACATTTTTCCAAGGAAGACATACAGATGGTCAACGGGCACATGAAAAGATGCTTAACATCACTAATCAAAAGGGAAATGCAGATCAGAACCACAATGAAATATTCACCTCACAACTGTCAGAATCACTTTTATTAAAGATAACAGATAACATGAATTGGCAAGGATACTGGGAAAAGGGAACCCTTGTGCACTGTTGGTGGGGATGTAAATGGAGTAGCCACTATGGAAAAACAGTTGGCGATCTCTCAAAAAATTAAATATAGAACTATCAGGGACTTCCCTGGCCGTCCAGTGGTTAAGAATCTGCCTTGCAATTCAGGGGATGTGGGTTTGATTCCTGGTCAGGGAACTGAGATCCCATATGCCACAATGAAAAGATCCTGCAGGCAGCAATGAAGATCCCACAGCAACACAGACCCAGTGCAGCCAAATTAAAAAAAAGAAAAATACAAACTTCCAGTTACAAAATAAATGAGTTACAGGTATGAGATGGATAGTGTGCAGAATGTAGTCAAGAATTAGGTAATATCTTGTATGGTGACCTATTGTAGCTAGACTTATTCTGGTGATAAGTTTGAAATGTATAGAAATGTGTTCACTAATATTCACTCTGTGCTCTAGCAGCAACTAACATAGTGCTAGAGCCAGACATCCTGGAATGTGAAGTCAGGTGGGCCTTAGAAAGCATCACTACGAACAAAGCTAGTGGAGGTGATGGAATTCCAGTAGATGGTGATGGAATTCCAGATTCCAGTAGTCCTGAAAGATGATGCTTTGAAAGTGCTGCACTCAATATGCCAGCAAATTTGGAAAACTCAGCAGTGGCCACAGGACTGGAAAAGGTCAGTTTTCATTCCAATCCCAAAGAAAGGCAATGCCAAAGAATGCTCAAACTACCGCACAATTGCACTCATCTCACTAGTAAAGTAATGCTAGTAAAGTAATGCTCAAAATTCTCCAAGCCAGGTTTCAGCAATACGTGAACCGTGAACTACCCGATGTTCAAGCTGGTTTTAGAAAAGGCAGAGGAACCAGAGATCAAATTGCCAACATCCACTGGATCATGGGAAAAGCCAGAGAGTTCCAGAAAAACATCTATTTCTGCTTTGTTGACTATGCCAAAGCCTTTGACTGTGTGGATCACAATAAACTGTGGAAAATTCTGAAAGAGATGGGAATACCAGACCACCTGACCTGCCTCTTGAGAAATCTGTATGCAGGTCAGGAAGCAACAGTTAGAACCGGACATGGAACAACAGACTGGTTCCAAATAGGAAAAGGAGTACGTCAAGGCTGTATATTGTCACCCTGCTTATTTAACTTATATGCAGAGTACATCAT
>NW_011494727.1:1897175-1925997 GCF_000754665.1 Bison bison bison
GATGCTAAAGCTGAAACTCCAGTCCTTTGGCCACCTCATGCGAAGAGTTGACTCATTGGAAAAGACTTGATGCTGGGAGGGATTGGGGGCAGGAGGAGAAGGAGACGACAGAGGATGAGACGGCTGGATGGCATCACTGACTCGATGGACTTGAGTCTGAGTGAACTCCGGGGGTTATGGACAGGGAGGCCTGGTGTGCTGCAATTCATGGAGTCGCAAAGAGTTGGACACGACTGAGCAACTGAACTGAACTGATAGGTCAATTATATTTCAGAAACAAGCAAGTTAAGAGAAAAAGAGATTAGTTTTAGCTTACCAGTCTGGGGGTAGGGGGAAGGAAGAATTGGATGAGGGCAGTGAGAAGGTTATAAGATAAGTCAGGATTTTAAAAAATTTGTATTTCATTAATGTATTTTTGGCTATATTGGGTCTTTGTTGCTACGTGGGCTTTCTCTAGTTGCTGTGAGCTGGGGCTACTCTCTAATTGCAGTGCACAGACTTCTCATTGCAGTGGCTTTTCTGTTGCAAAGTGCGGGCTCTGGGGTGCATGGGCTCAGTAGTTGTGGTGCACAGACTAAGTTGCCCCATGGCATGTGGAATCCTTCCAGAGCAGGGACCAAACCCATCTCCCCTGTACTGGCAATCAGATTTTTAACCAATGGACCACCACAGAAGTCCAGATAAATCAGTTTTAAGATAAGTAATAGGGATGTAATGTACATGATCAATATAATTGGCACCACTGTGTGTTATTTATTAAAGTTGTTAAAGAGTAATACTGAGTTCTAGTCGTAAGAAAAATAATTTTTAAATTTCTTTAATATTTTACCTATATGAAATGATAGATGTTTACTAAACTTATTATGGTAACACTTCATGATGTATATAAATCAAGTCATTGTGCTGTATACCTTAAACTTATACAGTGCTGTATATTAATTATAGCTTAATAAAACTGGAAGGGAAAAAGATGAATAACAAATTTGCAATAAACTTCCAGCTGTTTTATAGGAGCTGACATTTTTGTCTGTTTTTCCATACTATACTGCCGTAGATAGAATCATCGATTGAAGTCCAGATTCTGAGTATTATTCAAAAGATTGAATTTACACAGTGTAAGACTGGATTTCTACAATGTAACATGATACTGGATTTTGCTTTTCCAGGGTTGTGGTGTTTGTGGAGGGAAGGATAGGGGACTAGTTAAAGATGAATTAAGTTGAATGCTTATTTCCAATTTTTTTAGCCTTGAGCCCACTGAGAAACTAGTTTTAGTTTCTGTAAATACAGTTTTTAGACTGGAGGCAGTGGCTCAGGTAGCTGGCTTCTCTTTTGCTTTTTAGTGAGGTGCTGGCAGAGGAGTCCATAGTATGTCTCCAGAAAGCCCTGAATCACCTTCGGGAAATATGGGAATTGATTGGCATTCCAGAGGACCAGCGGTTACAAAGAACTGAGGTTGTAAAGAAGCACATCAAGGTGAGTTTAGTAGCACTGGCCTCTCTGCAGTGGGACGGGGGTAAGGACGTTGGTGTCTCATCTAAAATAGCATATAGAAGCAACGCTAGGGTGTCACAGGCTCCTCTTGGTTTTGTTTGCATGTTTGTTTTGGCCAAGCCATGGGGATCCTAGTTCCCGGACCAAGGATTGAACCTGGGTCCTCTGCACTGGGAGTATGGAGTCTTAACCACCGGACCACCAGGGAAGTCCTGGTTTTTTTTAAGTCCTTTCTTAAAATTTTGAAACTGTGAGGTTTTTAGTGTTGTTTGACGTTAATGGGGGAAAACCCAAAACTTTTATAGGACTGTTTTCTCTCTCATAGGACCTCCTGGATATGATGATTGCTGAAGAGGAAAGCCTGAAGGAAAGACTTATCAAAAGCATAGCCGTCTGTCAAAAAGAGCTGAATACTCTGTGCAGCGAGTTAAATGTCGAGCCTTTTCATGTATGTGGCAGGGTGTCAGGGGATCCTGTTTGGGTCTGAGACTTAGGGAAAAACTTTGATTTGGAGCTCCAGGTGGAAAGTTTCCTTGTAGGGCTGATACTGGACATAAGAAATGGGTGGAACATGTTGCCTAGTTACTTGGTTCCAGCAAAGCCATTTTTTCACTTATATAAATAAGTTGCCCTGTTGAGAGGTGAAACACCTAAGTGTTGCAATGTTTTAGTCAAAAACAAATTTCCTATTCCTATCAATTAGTAGGACATAAAAATTTTTTTAACTCTGAGCTTAGTTAAAAGAGGAATAGATGATATCATTCCATTCTTTCTTTGAAAGAAAATGAAAAGAGCTGCTGCTGCTGCTAAGTCGCTTCAGTCGTGTCTGACTCTGTGCGACCCCATAGACGGCAGCCCACCACGCTCCCCTGTCCCTGGGATTCTCCAGGCAAGAACACTGGAGTGGGTTGCCATTTCCTTCTCCAATGCATGAAGGTGAAGAGCTACTTAAGAAACAAAAGTGATGAGTGATATAAGGGAAAGTTACCCCCAAAACCTGCCTTTGTGGATTTTTTCATACTTGAAAGCTGCACACCACTGAACCAGCTATAGTGGCCACGTGAGAAGAAGTATTTCCATAGTAGGAATATCAGGAGAGTGAGGTCAAACCCAGGGATGCTCATCTGTGTTTCTTGCTGAGAGTTTGCTGTCCCGTGCTCCAGCACGAGTCAGACATGAACGCAGACACCAGCAAGCATGACATCAATGACAGAGGGACCCCGAAACATTGCCCTGGTTAGAACCAGTAAAATCAGTGTTGGGATCATGAAAGTGAAGACAAATGTGAGGGTTGGGAAGGTAACTGGAATAGAGGTGGGTGCAGGGACGGCACACAGGGGGCTGATGTGGTGCCAGTAAGGTCTCAGGCCCCTTTCCCTGTTACAGAAAGAACTGCTTGGGGATCTAGATGGAGGCAGCCTCGGAGGAGGACACTGTGTTTAAAGAGTTAAGGATAATTAATATCTTGTAGCCGTGAGCAATCAGGCAGACTTGGATATCAACACAAATGGCATAAATACATTGATTTTGAACAGAGAGTCCTTTTTATATTTTAATTGAAGGATAATTGCTGTACAGAATTTTGTTGTTTTTTGAGATTCCTTCTTTATTTTTTTTTTTTTTTTTTAACTTTTGATATGAAATTGGATGAGAAGTTAGGTATTCAGTAGTACATCTCCCTTAAATTATATGACAATTCCTAGTTTAATGTTGAATAAAATTTATAGGACATATAACTGCCACTTTTTTCTTCTGCTTATCAGGAGTAGAGCAAGGAGTACAAAATGGATTTTTATTGGTTAAGTGATAACCTTCGATTATTGGGATGGTTAAATGATGTTCTTAGGACTATTGGGATAAACATTTAGTTAGGAGCTAAATAACCATAGCTAACTCAAAGCAAGGTTTTCAACCATTTTTACCTCTGGTAAAATTGCCCTGGCACCTTTCCTTATTGGGGAACCTTGTTAGGGGGCCCTCTCTGTGCCATATTCTGTTAGGTTAACAAATAAGTTAACTTATTTGTAAGTTTAACTAAAAGTCTGTCATCCTAGTCTTTTTTTTTCGTTGTCTTTCTCCTCCTCTGAAGAAATCCACTTGGCACCTTAACAGTGGTACATTGTCTCCTACAGGAAGAAGGAGAGACAACCATCTTGCAACTAGAAAAGGATTTGCGCACTCAGGTGGAACTGAGGAGGAAACAGAAAAAGGAAAGAAAACAAGAACTGAAAATTCTTCAAGAACAAGATCAAGAACTGTGTGAAATTCTTTGCATGCCCCATTATGAAATCGACAGCACCTCAGTTCCCAGCTTAGAAGAGCTGAACCAGTTTAGACAACACGTGGCAACTTTGAGGGAAACAAAAGTATGCTGACATTGGTGTTTCTGTTCAGTTTGCCAAGTAGCGTGTAACTCTTTGTGACCCCATGGACTGCAGCACGCCAGGCTTCCCTGTCCTGCAGTATCTCCTGCAGTTTGTTCAAATTCATGTTCATTGAGTCAGTGATGCTGTGTAACCATCTCATCCTCTGTCGCCCCCTTCTCCTCCTGCCTTCAATTTTTCCCAGCATCAGGGTCTTTTCCAATGAATCGGCTCTTTGCATCAAGTGGCCAAAATATTAGGAGCTTCAGTTTCAGCATCAGTCCTTCCAATGAATATTCAGGACTGATATCCTTTAGGATTGAGTAGTTTGATCTTGCAGTTCCAAGAGTCTTCTCCAGCACCACAGTGTAAAAGCATCAATTCTTCGGTTCTCATCCTTTATAGTCCAACTCTCATACCCGTACATGACTACTGGAAAGACCATAGCTTTGATTATATGGACCTTTGTCAACAAAGTGATATCTTTGTTTTTTAATATTCTGTCTAGGTTTGTCATAGCTTTATGTCAACATTCATATGTTCTAGAAGTCATTTGACTTTCCTCCAGGTATCTTATAATCATCTTCTTTCATAGGCATCTAGGCGTGAGGAGTTTGTTAACATAAAGAGACAGATCATACTGTGTATGGAGGAATTAGAGCACACGCCAGACACAAGCTTTGAAAGAGACGTGGTGTGTGAAGATGAAGAAGCCTTCTGTTTATCTCTGGAAAATATTGCAACACTACAGAAGTTGCTCCGGCAGGTAATGTTGCTCAGATTATGGCCTGGGATCTCCACAGTATCCAGCAATTTGGGGGAAAAAAAAACTTGCGGTTTTTTCCTTTAAGATAAAGAGAGTATTATATGAAATACAACCTTGAATATTTTTTTTTAAACAAAAACCTTAATTTATATGTAGTTCTAAGAATATGAAATTCAGGATTTGGGTGAAAAACTAAGATATTTGAATTAGTGTTTGACTGAAAAAAAAATTTTTTTTTTTAGTTAAAATTTAAATCCTAATTTTGGAGATCTGAGACCCTACTACCATAATGACAGCCTTATAGTTTGTTTTCAGAAGACATGAAAAAGCTCTTCACAGTCTTGTGAAAGGACTTCTTCTCCATGGGGGTAAAGATGTATCTTTGTGGGAAGCCAGAGGGCTTTCTCTCTGCTGCTGTCATTGCTGTAACCACTGGCTTTCCTTGCTACAGCTGGAAGTGCGAAAATCACAAAATGAAGCAGTGTGTGAGGGGCTGCGTGCTCAGATACGAGAGCTCTGGGATAGGTTGCAAATACCTGCAGAAGAAAGAGAAGCTGTGGCCACGGTTATGACTGGGTCGAAGGCCAAGGTCCGGAAAGCGGTAAGGAACCCTAAGGGCACTGGGTCAGCTTTTTGGTGTCAAGTGTGATATCTCTGGGGCTTCCCTAGTGGCTCAGTGGTAAAGAATCCACCTGCCAGTGCAGGAGATGTGGGTTCAATCCCTGGGTCAGGAAGATCCCTTGGAATAGGAAGTGGCAACCCAGTCTGGTATTCTTGCCTGGGAAATCCCATGGACAGAGGAGCCTGGCGGGCTACGTAGTCCATGGAGTCGCAAAGAGTTACAGACAACTGAGCGACTGAGCATGAGCACTCACTGATGTCTTGACCAGCTTCTGCCTTGCGCGAACCTGTTTTTTTCTTTCTTTTTTTAACATTTATTTATTTGGCTGCATCAGGTCTTAGTTTCATGCAGGATCTAGTTCCCTGACCAGGGATTGAACCTGGGCCCCCTGCATTGGGAGCGCAGAGTCTTAGCCACTAGACCATCAAGGAAATCCTGAGTGAGCCTGTTTTTAAGACAAGCATCAGAAAAGGGTGGCAGTAGCCTGATCATCTGTTATTTTTTGTGTATGTTTCTTAGATTTCTGGCTCCTAGGATATCATTGTTATAGAGTGTTGATTTGCCACTGTGGTTTTGTGTTGTAATTTTATTAAAAAGGGCTTTCCTTGTGGCTCAGCTGGTAAAGAATCTGCCTACAATGTGGGAGACCTGGGTTCTATCCCTGGGTTGGGAAGATCCCCTGGAAAAGGGAAAGGCTACCCACTCCAGTATTCTGGCCTGGAGAATTCCATGGACTGTAGTCCATGGGGTTGCAAAGAGTTGGACGCAACTGAGCAACTTTCACTTCACTTTATTAAAAAGGGGGAAAATATTTTGCAAATTTACATAAATATACAAATATGACAAGCACTTTTAACAGGTCTTTTTGTTTTAGCTGCAATTAGAAGTGGATCGGTTGGAAGAACTGAAAATGCAAAACATGAAGAAAGTGATTGAGGCAATCCGAGTGGAGGTGGCTCAGTACTGGGACAGGTGTTTTTATAGCCAGGAGCAGAGACAGGCTTTCGCTGCTTACTACTCTGGTTCGTATAGAAGTGTCGCTCTTCATGTGGCTGCTCACTTGTGTTTTACACGCAGACATTCACTGGGAAGTATTTCCTCTGGAACAGAGGCATACATTTCCAAGCCATTCAGCATAAATTGCCATTCCTGTTCAAATAAGCATTTGCAAATGCTATTGGGAAATGAGGGATCTCTGAAGCAGCATAACTCTGTGGACTGCCTGTAGGTGTGAAGCTCAGGTTTATCAGGTGCTTACTCTGCTGCCAGGTGCAAAGTCAGACTCTTAACAGGATTATCTCACTTAATACTCATGTTAAGGGATGAGGAAGGACACTGAGGCACATAAATGTTGCACAGCTTAACCCAGAGACACACAGCAGGTCAACGGCAGAGCCCACTTTTGAGCCCAGGAGTATGCCCCCAAGAGCCCAATGGAATTCTGGTCTGAACTGAATATAAAGATGCTGCTGTCTTTACTGAATTCCACATTTCTGGACATTTTCTGTGACTCAGCCCTCTATTGGGCAGCATGAAAAGAAAGAATATGAAAGAAACGTAAGACAAGGCAAAAGATGACAGAAGTTTTGAGAATCTTAGTCATATTATTCTACACCTTAGTCAGTCTCCAGTCCTTCCGGCTGATGGTGACAAACCTGGCTTTTATTATCTATAGCATACAATTACTCGTGTATCACTTTTACTGTCAGGGGGAAAACTCTGCTTCTATTTTAGGGGGATGAGGGATTAGTGAATTGGGATACTAAACACTGGAGGGATTTCTTAAAACTACTGGGCCTGTATCTTGCAGAGGACTACACAGAAAATCTGCTCCAGCTCCATGATGCCGAGATCGTGCGGTTAAGAAACTACTATGAGGTTCACAAAGAACTCTTTGAAGGTGTCCAGAAGTGGGAAGAGAGCTGGAGGCTTTTCTTAGAGTTTGAGGTACTGCCCTACTTTTTGTCTGTTTTCCTTAGAGTACAGTGTAGTGTTAAGAAAGCATCCTCTGCGTGGAGTCAGAGCCTGTTTCCTTTGCTGTTTACCAGGTTTTATCATTACATCTGTAATTTAGTGCTAACCCATCTGTATTTGTCAAGCTTAGAAACATGTAAGAGAAAAACCCCAAATTAATTCCTTCAATAAGGCTGAAGTTTCTTGCATAAAGGAAGTCTAGAGGTAGGCAGTGCAAGGCAGGTATAGCCGTTCCATAGTCTGTGGGGTCCCAGGCTTCTCCAGTTCATAGCTCCTCCACTGCTGAGGGGTGGGTCTAAGCTCAGGTCCACGGTGGTTCTGGAGCTCCTACCACAGCGTTTCACACAGCGTGTGAAGGCGGGAGCGCAAAAGGCACTGCCCCCACCCTCTGAGAGCCTTTCCCAGGCTCTCTTCATAGCACCGCCACTTAAATGCCACACCAGCTACTGGCAAGGCTGGGAGAACTGCTACCGTAGGTAAATCCAGGGTCTGTTTCTAAGGAAGGAGAGAAGAGTGGATGTAGGGGCGGGTAACTAACATTCTGTACTGTTCAAGCTTTTGCTATTATCTTAGAAAATTGCCTGGTTATTGGGGCACATTTGTGTACTCTGTATTCCTTTTGTTCTGATAGACAGCATGAATAGGTTCCCTTAGAGCATTTTAGAGTTCAAAGCTGGGATCGGGTTGAGGCAAGTGAGACACCTCAGGCATGAAATTCATGAGATTTATTCTCAGGTCCAACCAGTCCTGATAGAGCTGGAACAGCCCTTTAGCAAATCCGGAGTTTAACTCCAAGTTTATAGGCAGGAAAGTAGGACTCAGAAGTAGAGAAAACTGTGCTTGCTTCGGCAGCACATATACTAAAATTGGAACGACACAGAGAAGATTAGCATGGCCCCTGCGCAAGGATGACACGCAAATTCATGAAGCGTTCCATATTTTTGCCCCTGTGTTTGCTTCCCTGAACTTTCCAGGCTGAACTCCCGGCTCCCCACTTTCCTCTCCCACCCTCCCTAGGACTGGTGGGCCGCAGGGTCAGGGCAGGCACGGGGCTGGCCAGCACACACAGGTCCCAGGCCATCATGGGAGAAGGGCTGGGGCCTTGGGGGATCTTGTCCTCCACAGCTGGCCTGCTGTTAAACATTAAAACCATTTACCAACCCCCCCCCCAAAAAAAAAGTAGAGAAAACTGCGTGAGATCACACAGCTGTTTAAAAGCAGGTGTTCTAGGCCTCCATTCCTCCTTACTTCTGGTAGAAAGCAAGGAGGAGGAGGAGGAGTGAAAGTCAAGAGCTCAACCATAAAAAAGAATATTTTGCCACTGGCAACAACTTGGATGGACCTATAGGGTATTACACTTAGTAAAATAAGTCAGAGAAAAAGACGACTATTGTAAGATACCACTCATATGTGGAATCTAGAAAATAAACTAATACATATAATATAACAAAAAAACAGACTCACAGACATAGAAACAAACTAATGGTTACCAGTGGGGAGGGGGAAACTGGGACTATTCAGGAGTAGGGGATTAAGAAGTACAACTACTATGTATAAAATAACTAAGCCACTGGGATACATTGTACAGCATGGAACACTGTAGAGCATAGCCAATATTTTATAATAACTATAAATGGAGTATGACCTTTACAAATTGTGAATCACTGTGTTGTACACCTGAAACTTATATAATATTGTAAATCAACTATATAATTTAAATATATATATATATAAAGCTAATAAAGAACCAAATATGCAACCCTTGTTTACATGGCAATGTTTAAGGAAAAATAAGAAACTAATTACCATTCCTTTTAGATATGCTTATAGAAAGTCACTAATCAAACAGCCTGGAAAGGAAATAGAATTTATCAGTTTGGTCCCCAAATTGTCAAGACTGTTTCTAAACTTTTTTGATTATCTGCCCTGTTTTTTAGTGTATTCACCTAATTTGTATTTATAAATTATAAACTTACATTACTATTCTGATATATTGTAGAATGTAACTAAAAACAGAAAAGTTAAAAAGAATAAGAAGCCTAACATTTTATATTTTTTGTCCATTTTGTGAGGGTTAATTTAATAAAAATCACATGATCTGTAAACCCTTTCACTGAGCACATTTAAGCTGTGTTGTCTTAATACAGTGGGAGTGGGCAAGTTGGGGAGTCACCAGCAAGCCCTCTGAGTGTAGACCTCCTGCTTGTCCCCCCGCACCCCCCATTTCCCTTTGGTGACCTCTGAACCAAGGAAAGGAGCCAGTGACATTGTGCAGTAAATATGAAAGCCTGTCTTACTTTTTAGATGGAAAAGGAAACAGTAGTTTTCCTGCACCCCAGTGTTTGACCTTGCATCTCCCCGGGAGTAGTCACACCCCACTCCCTGCCTTAGAAAGCCACCGTGTCTCACTGCTCAGAGTGGGTGGGGATGAAAACTCGGAAGTCTCCTTACAAGTATGCATCCATTTATGAGAGCGTGGATTCTAGCAGAAGTGACTGACTGTCAGGCATTTAGTCTAATTAAAATGTGTTTTTCACAGAGAAAAGCTTCAGATCCAAGTCGATTTACAAATCGTGGAGGAAATCTTCTAAAAGAGGAAAAGCAGAGAGCCAAGCTCCAAAAAACACTCCCTAAGGTAATACTGTTGCTGAGAATGTTTGGTGCGTGGCTACAAAATATCTCACTTTTTGTATATCCCTTGCTTTGAATCATTTTGCCCCCAAACTGTATTCTCTTCCAAAGGTTAGGCAAGGATAGTAAGTACGTGCTGGCTCTGCTAGTTTCAAGTATTCCTTGATAACTGAATATCAAGTTTTATTATGTTTTTAGGACTGCCACAACACAGTACCAGAGACTAGGTGGCTTAAACAACAGAAATTCATCTTCTCAGTCCTGGAGGCTAGAAGTCTGAGATCAAGGTGTCAGCAGGGCTGGTTTTCCGAGGCTTCTTTCCTGCCTCCACACAGTTATCTTCTCCCTGTATCTCCACACAGTCCTCCTACTGTATGTGTGTATGTTTAAATTTTCTTACAAAGCTGCAGTCATGTTGGATTAGGACTCGCCCTTATGACCTCATTTTAACTTAATTACATCTGTGTTAAAATAAAGTCATGTTCTGAGGTACTAGGGATTAGGACATCAGCATATGAATTTGGCAGGGGGCACAATTGAGCCCATAACACAAGGTGACCTTTTGAGAAAGTGCTTTGGACTTCATTACTGTTCTCTATTTTAATAATAACAGTTAACATTTATTGAATTAAGTGCCAGATACTGTCTTAGAGTGCTTTCCATTTATTAATTCACTTAATTGTCACAACATCCTTAAGAGGTTGGTATTATTATTTCCATTTTTACAGATGAGCAAACTGAGGGACTAAGCACTTAAGAACCTGGCCCACCTCTTCCGAGCCAGTAAAGGGTGGATCCCAGGCTGCAGCCTAGCTAGTGCTGCTCTGTGAACACTGCCTGCTTAATGTTGCAGGTTCCCCCAGTGCTGCCTCCAGCTTCCAGCACCAGAACTTTAGTGGGCAGGCTCTGGGTTCTCACTTTTTCCCACCTTCAAGTGTATTATGAATGAACCATGCTCGGACTGATTTCTGGCCACTCTGGCCTGTTCCCATATGAGTCCAGCTACCTGAAGTCAGGCTAATGATACTCTGAGTGGGTAAGAGGCGTTCTTTGGGAGAATCATTTCTTTTAGGTTTCACACCAAAGATTTGATGTAATTAACATGTCCTTGTTTCTGGTCTCAGTTGGAAGAGGAGTTGAAAGCAAGGATTGAAATGTGGGAACGAGAGCATTCAAAGGCATTTGTGGTGAATGGGCAGAAATTCATGGAGTATGTAACAGAACAGTGGGAGATGCACCAATTGGAGAAAGAGAGAGCCAAGCAGGAACGAGTAAGTGAACCCAACTTGGGAATTGGGGAAGAGCAATGAGGGAGCGGCCCATAGTCTCTGCCAGGGCTCTAGGTTGGCTAAAGAAGTCGCAGCTCATGGCAGCTCTTTTAGCGTTGTACTTTTGGCCCTTCCTCTGCTCCCATCCCAGAGCTGTTTTCCTTCTGGGATTTATCACTCTTGCCCCTGACTTTCACATAGCAACTAAAGAACAAGAAGCAGACAGAGACAGAGATGCTCTACGGCAGTACTCCGCGAACACCCAAGCGGCGAGGACCGACACCCAGCACTCCAGGCAAAGTGCGCAAGGTAACGCGGAGCTGCCTGAGCTGCTGGGCTCTAATGTGTGTCAGATGTTGAGTCCCGGATTAAACTCAGGGTGCCGGCAGCTGCCAACAGTCTGTAATGATGAAAACCTTCAGAGGTTCATTCTGTAATTCCAACAAGTGACCATGGCACTGTGTGAAGTAAGACTTTCATGCTTGGCAAATAGAATAGCTAATGTTCCTTAACCTCTAGAGCAGGAAACCAGGGAGTCCGTCCTTTCCTTCCTTCCATCCTTCTTTTTTTTAAACCTTTTCTTTAATAAATGGAGTGCTATTTTCCTCTTTGCTCCTCAACTCATACTTTATAACATATAAAATGTTTTTTAAAAAATCACCTATAGTGTGTAACTCCAGAAGCACCAATGAGAATATTTGGTGTTTTTCCTGCTTTTATAAAAAGGTTTTTAAAATAGTGTATTTTCATAAAACAGAGATCACAGAATATATAATTTTGATTTCTGCTTTTTCAGAGAATTAAACTTTCTATAAATATGCTCATTATTAGCTGGTATATTCTATTTTTTTGACATTCTGTCATTTATTAAACTAGTTCCCTATTGTTTGATATTAGGTACTTAATTTTTTATTAGGAAAATAATGTGATGAAATTTTTAGAACATGTTATAAATTTTTACCCATCACACCCAAAGTTTCCTTTTGCCCTTTTATATTCTCTGCTTTTTGTACCCATCCCCCACAGCTCCTGGCAACTACAGCTTTGTTCGCTCAGTACTGATTAATTTGCATTTTCTAACATTTTGTAGAAATAGAATCACACAGTGTGTATACTTCTGTGTCTGATTTTTTTCATCTGTGTTATGTCAGTAGGTTACTCTTTTTATTGTTGAACAGTATTCCACTGGATGTATATACCACAATTTGCTTATCTAGTTGCCTGTGTTGATGGATATTTAGCTTATTTCTAGTTTTCTGGCTACTACAAATAAAGCTCCTGTAAATATTTATGTGTAAGTCTTTGTATGGATATATGCTTTTATTTCTCTTGGGTAAATACCCAAGAGTGACATGGCTGGGTCTTAGGATAGTTGCCTGTTTAACTTTTCGAAACAAAATGGTTGTCCCATTTTATAGTTCCACCTGCTGGATGCAACACTGAACACTTTTCTAGACTGCTTCCCGTCCTCACTCCTCTGTAGTGTAAGGATGGGTTACTCAGCACGTTGTCTCACGTCAGTAATCTTGTGTCTTGTTCTAGCTGAACACTACCACCATGTCCAATGCTACGGCCAACAGCAGCATTCGGCCTGTCTTTTCGGGGACAGTCTACCGCTCTCCTGTGTCTCGACTTCCACCTTCTGGCAGCAAGGTCAGTATGCTCTGTGTACAAGCACATCTGCAACACCGGCCCGACCTATGCACTCCAGGGTCTGTTGGGAGGCAGAGATACTGAATACTTTCCTCTGGACTGAAGGAGCTTTGAGACCGAAAAACAAAGCAGGTAGCTTCATAAAGTGCAATTATGAAGTTTACTATGGGTAATTTACATACAGGCAGGATCTGAGGACAGTGACCCAGAGGCATTTGCATCTGCACTCAAGCACTGAAAGGGGTACAGAGGCCAAAGCTTAAGATGTAGACACATCTGTAGGACACATCTAGGAGCAGCGCGTCTGTACTGATAGGCACTGTGCAGTCTTCCTTCTCCCAGGGTCTCGAGACCACCAATCACCTGCCTCAACAAAAGGCATTCTTCAGTTTTCGTATCAGGTGAAGGCAAGGGTCAGACTTGATAGGGACTTTGTCTGGCTTGGGCACATTCCTTGTGTGTAGGTTGAAGGTCAGTCATGCAGGACCGGGAGAGGGTGGGACTGCAGGCCTAAGGTGGAGCTGACATAAAGGAGTCAGTGTGGGTCAGCCACACAAGGCCCCACCTACTTGTTCCAGTTTCTAAGGTCCTTGTATCCGATTATCATTGAGATGCTGAGAGTTAACAGATGGAAGCTAACTAGTCTCTCAAAGACTAAATGAGAGAAGAGGAGAGAATGGTCATCCTGAGCCCTGACTAATGTTGTGGGAAGCACTGGGATGGCTGAGAAACTGAAATCTCCATTGAAAGCCTGGTCTTCGGTGATCCTGTGTGAGGTCCCTGCATGTGGGTTCCAGCCCAGTGACATTGGATGACTAGGTGCAGACAGGAACTCTCACCCCAGGAGAGGGGTGAGGAGTGTGTGCTAAAACGTGTTCAGTCTTTCAAGTATTCTACAGACTATGCTCAAGATAAGGGTTCTGCAGATCACTGGGAATCTGTATTTGTTAAACCAGAAGAATAGGATTACAGACACATGAATAAAGACAGTGTCTGTCAGCCTTTGATAATTTGTGTATGTGTAGTCATTATAAGGGTGATACATTGAAGGATCTTTCTTTTCTCTACAGCCAGTCATCACTTCCACCTGTTCGGGGAAAAAAACACCCCGTGCCGTCAAGCATGGAGCCAACAAGGAGAACCTGGAGCTCAATGGCAGCATCCTCAGCGGTGGGTACCCTGACTCGGCCCCCCCACGGCGCAACTTCAGCATTAATTCTGTTGCCAGCACCTATTCTGAGTTTGCGGTAATTCACCTTTTCTAGTATCTACCAGTCCCTGGGGAGCACACAGTTGGGGCAGAGGGGGTATCTCCCCAGGGGCACCCAGGCTGTTAGTTCGGACAGATCTTTGGAGGCTGAGAATCCCTTTCCTGACATGACCATGGCATGAAGTGGGGGTGGTTTAAGGGTGGTATACAGGAAGAAAGATGGCAGCAGCAACCAGACATTTAACCTGGATCCTTCTGCTTAAGAAATACCATTCCCTGGCTGCAGGAGGTAACCTTTCTAATCACTGCCCTGGTGCTCTCTTGGTGGAGTCTTGGTAATTGTCTTAATTCTTTGTTCTTAGAAGGATCCGTCCCTCTCTGACAGCTCCACTGTTGGGCTTCAGGTCTGTATGGCAACCCCTGCATGTCCCATGTCCCTTTTCCAAGCTGATCTGTCATCTGCTGGCTTCATTCCCATGTGGGCACAGGGCTGCACTAACCAATAATCTCAGCTGTATTATCATAAGATTTTTTTTTTTTTTAACAAAGGAAGCAGGAATCCCTAATACAAATACTAAATACTAATACTAAATCCCTAATACTAAAAATAGTAAATATCTGGGTTAAGTTCCCAACAGACTGACTAAACAGACTAACCTGCTGATTAACTTGTTCAGACTTGGATTCTCAGCCCCATCTAAAGTTAGGCAAAGTTTTTTTATCCTGTTATTTCACAACAGAGAATTTCTACCCTCCCCAGTTGTGACATTAAGGGCCTCCAGTGTGCTAGAAAGGAAAGGCCCTATCACGTGGGGAGGGGAGCCCCAGCTGTGTGCTGCCTATAAGGTTTTTGGCCTGTGTGCTGATTATTTCCTGGAGTATATGTCTTACTAACCCCTCAGAGCTGCACTGCCAACTTTCTGTCTGCTCTGAGCTAGCCCATGCTCATTTCTTTGCCTTTGCCTATTTCTACCACACTGAGCTGCTAAAGCACATAGGAGGCACTGGAAGAAAGTTATTTTTCCCCCACAATGCTCTTCAGCTCCTAGTAACCTACTTCACTTTTACCAACACTTAACTGCAGTGCCCTCTCCTTAGTGATGTGTTCTTTTTTCCCTGAGTATCTAACTATTGAGAGGCGAGGCTGTCCTTCACCATTGTGGGGGATATTGAGTGAAAGCCTAGGGCATCAACTGTCTTGCTGCAGTAATAGAGAATGTGACAGCTGCCCAAGGCTACAGCTCATTTTGAGCTCTGAAGCTCACTTTATATTCTTTTACTTTTGTCAAGTTATTTTTTTTTTTTAAGAGTTGTTTTATTATTATTTTGGCTATGCTGTGTGGCATGTAGGATCTTAGTTCCCCAACCAGGGATTGAACCTCAAGCTGTCTTCACCACTGATCTACCAGAGAAGTCCCTATCAAGTACTTGACTGTTGTGGTTCTACCTACAGAAGTGGGTACTTGTCACTGTGGCTAGCTGACTGCGGGCCACAAAGTCCAGCTTTCTCCTTCCTGTTTGCTCAGCCAGCCCCGCTTCATCCACTTGGTGCTTACACATAGCTGTCTTTGGCTCAGTCAGGCAGGCTCTCCTGGTTTGGGCTGGTGTGGCTGTGGGCTCCACCAGGCAGCACTGAAGCCAGTAGACTAACCTCTACTAACACCTGTCCTTTCTCACTGGCCAGCCATGCTTTGTCTTCTGCTTTAGTACCATGTGCTCCAGCACGAGATGAAATCACCAGCAGGTTAACAGGCCCTCAGCCCCAGGGATTGGTAGATATACACTCTGGCCCATTGTTTCATATAGGGCTCAAAAGAACAAAATTTGTTGCCTATCTAGCTTGACAACTCAGGGTACTTGGTGAAGTCTAAGGGATTTCTCTCCTGTGAGGTTTTAACAAAATGGACTGGCTGAGGAAAGCGATCAAGGGGCAAATACGCACCTGCTTAGTCTGTGACTAAGCATTCCCTTCCCTTGGATTCCTAACACAGCCTGTGCTGGGCTAGGGCCCACCATCTTAGAGAAATGCCCTCAGAGGGCTGTGTGCTGACATTCACTCGTGCTTACTCACCAGGGCAGGGCATGCATGAGAGGGGGCAGTACTGCCATTGATGTTATTTATTTTTCAACAGCGCGAACTTTCAAAGGCTTCCAAATCTGATGCTGCTTCCCGAATCCTCAATTCAACCAACATCCAGTCCTGAGAAGCCCTGATCAGTCACCCCTCTGAAGTTTTCTGTGCCTAATTATACAGGGTGGCTTTAATATTTCTTCAGTTTAGATGCTTGAAAGCCTGGACACGTTCCATTACCATGAGTCTAACTTAGAGAAGTGAATGAGTTACAGGTGAAAGTCATAAGCTTAGTGCGTCTTCAGACATTTGGTTTTGACTCAAGAAATACATTAAAACTTAGTTCATAGCAGTAAGTGTAAATTTTAGCATATGGAACTTAATTTCTTTTCCTGCCCCATAACTGTACTTGCTGAAGCATGATCAAGGGCTTGTTATATTTCACCTTTGAGTAGGAAAATGACTGTGTCCATCCTTGGGGTATGGGACATGAAGCAGTTTTTTGTCTGTACACTTACAATTAGCAATTAACATCTTTTTTGTTTAGGGATGTTCAATTAACGCTACAGCTTCAATAGCTTTGCTCTCACCTAAAGGCCTGTCCCCACCACACAGGACAGCCTTCCTCCTGATGAAGATGTCTGTGTGTCAGAAGTTGGGATGGCCTGACTCACTGCCAAAGAGGTGACAGGGAGGCTGGGAGCGCCTTTGTTCAGTCGTGTAGTTTTGTCATGTGGGGTGATGCTGTGGGTCGGGGGTGGTGTGTGAACACACATGCTTGTCTGAACTTCTGGGTCCAGTTCCCCCATCCCTGCGCCCCTGTGCCTGAGTCCCTCCACTCTCTGCACTTCGTAGCCAAGTAGGGAGGCTGTTTGGTGGGTTGGGCTGTTCCTGTTCCTGTCGTGGAGACCTGGAACTTTGCACGTCAGTCCTGGGGAGTTATTCCTGCCGTAGCGTCCACGATGAGGCTCCTTCTTCACCTACCCTATCGATCACTACTGCGCTCCCCGAAGCACTATTATTTATTCTCCCTCTGCCTGTACCCTACTACTGTCAGCACAGTAAATGGTTCTTGGAAGCTTACAGGTGTGGATTTGGTCTGTTAGTCATGCGTATACATGTACTGATTTTAAAATATATTCTTAAATTAAAATGTATACTTATATTTCAGAAACATATATTGTAGTGGTGTTTTCATTGTTTCCCAATCACTTTTTGGTTGGTTTTTGTCTGAAAAACAACTAAAAGAACATACAAGAAATTTTTAGTCAGGAGCATGATTTTTACTTTGAGTGTTTCTAAATTAAGAGCATCTCTTGTCCTGAGAAAAAGTTTCCTGAGAGAAATAAAAAGCCTAACTCCCAAGTTTTCATTGCTAGTCTCTGTGTACAGCTGTATTTTCCTTTGGGTAAATACCCAGGAGTGAAATGGCTGGATCTTACATATGGTAGGTATATGTTTAACTTTTTAAGAAACTGCCAGTCTGATTTCCAAAGTGGTTGGCTTATTTCACATTCTCATGATGTATTAAGGTTCGTTTCTTCACATCTTCTGTGACACTTGGTATGGTCTTTATGATTTTAGCCATTTTAGTAGCTGTGAAATGGTATCTCAATGTGGTTGTAATGTGCATTTTCCTAATGATGGTGTTTAACATTTTTTAAAAAAAAATTCTGTTTAACATCTTTTCACATGCTTCTCTGTGATCATTCTTACCTTCTCTGGTGAAGTACCTATTGAGTTCATTCTTTTTCATACAGTACCCAGTTGTCCAACACCATTAGCTGAAAAGCTAAACTTTCTCCTGTAAGTTTCTGTTCCACTGATCTGTCTGTTCTAATGACTACGAGGATTTATATGAATTCTTAAAATCAGGTAAAGTTAACTTTCCAACTTTGTGTTTTTTAACATCATTTTCTCTGTTATAGGTCCTTTGCATTTTTGTATGAGTTTTAGGGGAAAAAGCTTGTCAATTTCTACAGAAAAATCTGGTAGAATTTTTACTGGCATTGCATTGAACCTGTAGACCAACTTGGGGAGAACTAATAACCCACAAACAAGGCATCTCTCTCCATTTATTTCTGTTTTCTTTAATTTCTCTCAGCAGTATTTTATAGGTCATGCGTACAAATATTTCACATCTTTGTCAGATTTATCCCTAAGTATTTCATATCTTGATGCTATTGTAAATGGTATCTTTTAATTAGAATTTCTGGTTGTTACTTGGCTACATATATAGTTGATTTTTGTATATTGCTCTTGTATCCTACAACTTGCTAAACTCACTAAAGAAGAATGAGGGAAAAAATGAGGGAAATTTAGTCAAAAAGACTAAAATACTTGGCAATTAACCAAGGAGGTTAATTGCAGAGTTCCAAAGAATAGCAAGGAGAGATAAAAAAGCCTTCCTCAGTGATCAGTGCAAAGAAACAGAGGAAAACAATAGACTGGGAAAGACTAGAGATCTCTTCAAGAAAATTATAGAGATACCAAGGGAACATTTCATGCAAAGATGGGCTCAGGGAAAGACAGAAATGGTATGGACCTAACAGAAGCAGAAGATATTAAGAGGTGACAAGAATACACAGAAGAACTATACAAAAAAGATCTTCATGACCCAGATAATCACGATGGTGTGATCACTCTCCTAGAGCCAGACATCCTAGAATGCGAAGTCAAGTGGGCCTTGGGAAGCATCACTACGAACAAATCTAGTGGAGGTGATTAAAATTTGAGTTGAGCTATTTCAAATCCTAAAAGATGATGTTGTCCAAGTGCTGCACTCAATATGCCAGCAAATCTGAAAAACTCAGCAGTGGCCAGGACTGGAAAAGGTCAGTTTTCATTCCAATGCCAGAGAATGCTCAAACTACCGCACAATTGCACTCGTGTCACATGCTAACAAAGTAATGCTCAACATTCTCCAAGTCAGGCTTCAACAGTATTTTAACCGTGAACTTCCTAATGTTTAAGCTGGATTTAGAAAAGGCAGAGGAACCAGAGATCAAATTGCCAACATCTGTTGGATCACTGAAAAAAAGAGTTCCAGAAAAACATCTATTTCTGCTTTATTGACTATGCCAAAGCCTTTGACTGTGTGGATCACAACAAACTGTGGAAAAATCTTCAAGAGATGGGAATACCAGACCATCTTACCTGCCTCTTGCAGGTCAAGAAAGCAACAGTTAGAAATGGACATGGAACAACAGACTAGTTCCAAATCAGGAAAGGAGTGCATCAAAGCTGTATATTGTCACCCTGCTTATTTAATTATATGCAGAGTACATTATGAGAAATGCTGGACTGGATGAAGCACAAGTTGGAATCAAGACTGCTGGGAGAAATATGAATAACCTCAGATATACAGATGACACCACCCTTATGGCAGAAAGCGAAGAACTAAAGAGCCTCTTGATCAAAGTGAAAGAGGAAAGTAAAAAAGTTGGCTTAAAACTCAACATTCAGAAAACTAAGATCATGGCATCTGGTCCCACCACTTCATGGCAAATAGATGGGGAAACAGTAACAGACTTTATTTTGGGGGGGTTCCAAAATCACTACAGACGGTGACTACAGCTATGAAATTAAAAGACACTTGCTCCTTGGAAAAAAAGCTATGGCCAACCTAGACAACATATTAAAAAGCAGAGACATTACCTTGCCAACAAAGGTCCATCTAGTCGAAGCTATGGTTTTTCCAGTAGTCATGTATGGATGTGAGAGTTGGACTGTAAAGAAAGATGAGCGCTGAAGAATGGATGCTTTTGAACTGGTGTTGGAGAAGACTCTTGAGAGTTCCTTGGACTGCAAGGAGATCCATCCAGTTCATCCTAAAGGAAATCAGTCCTGAATATTCACTGGAAGGACTGATGCTGAGACTCCAATACTTTGGCCACCTGATGCTAAGAACTGGCTCATTTGAAAAGACCCTGATGCTGGGAAAGATTGAAGGTGAGAGGAGAAGGGGACGACAGAGGAGGAGATGGTGGAATGGCAATACCGACTTGATGGACATGAGTTTCAGCTGGCTCCGGGAGTTGGTGATAGGGAGAACTGGCGTGCTGCAGTCCATAGGGTCACAAAAAATTGGACACGACTGAGTGACTGAACTGAATTGACCAAGGAGGTGAAAGACATGTATGATGAAGACTGTTGGGTTAGCCAAAAAGCACATTTGAGTTATTCCATAAGATGTTACAAAAAAAAAAAAAACTTTTTGGCCAACCCAGTACAAAACACTGCTGAAAGAAGTTATAGACATAAATAAATGGAAACACATCCCATGATCATGGATTCAGTTCAGTCGCTCAGTCGTGTCCTACTCTTTGCGACCCCATGAATCACAGCACGCCAGGCCTCCCTGTCCATCACCAACTCCTGGAGTTCACCCAAACTCATGTGCATCGATTCGGTGATGCCATCCAGCCATCTCATCCTCTGTCGTGCCCTTCTCCTCCTGCCCCCAATCCCTCCCAGCATCAGGGTCTTTTCCAATGTGTCAACTCTTTGCATGAGATGGCCAAAGTATTGGAGTTTCAGCTTCACCATCAGTAAGACTTAATATTGTTAAAATATCAGTAGCACCCAAAACAATCTATAGATTCTAGCAATCCCTAAAATCTCAAGAACCTTTATGCAGAAATAGAAAAGCCCTATAACTCATGGGATCTCAAGGAACCCCAAACAGGCAAAACAACTTTGAAAAAGAACAAAACTAGGACTCACACATTCTAGATTCAAAACCTACTGCAAAGTTATAGTAATCAAGCCAGTGTTGACATAAAAGAGACAGACATATAGATCAAAGGAATAGAATAGAAAGCCCAGAAATAAACCCTTGAATATATAAGCAGATGATTTTTGACAAGGGTGCCAAGGCCATTCACTGGAGAATGGACAGTCTTTTCAATAAATGGTGCTGGGAAAACTGGATATCCACATACAAAAGGATGAAGTTTGACCCTTACCTGTCACCGTATATAAAAATTTAACTCAAAATGGATCAAGGACCTAAATATAAGACCTAAAAAATTAAAGTATTAGAAAAACATAGAACAAAAGCTTCAAGACCCTGAATTTGGCAATAATTTCTTAGACATGACACCAAAGGCATAAGCAACAAAAAAAAAACATAAATTGGACTTCATGAAAATTTAAAGCAATGCAGGGGACACAGGTTTGATCCCTGGTCTGGGAACTGAGATCCCACATGTCACAGAGCAGCTAAGCCCATGTGTCAAGACAACTGGAGCCCATGCACCGAACTACTGAGCCCAACAGCCACAACTAAGACCCGATGCAACCGAAAAACAAATATTTACGCAAAAGAGACACTATCAACAGAGTGAAAAAGCAACCAACAGAATGGGAGAAAATATTTCCAAATCAGTCTGATAGGTATTAATACCTAGAATATATAGAGAACTCCTAAAACAACACACACCCAAAACCTGATTCAAAATGGGCAAAGGACCTGAATAGACATTTCTCCAAAAAAGATATGTAAATAGTCAATAAGCACATGAAAAGATACTTAACATCACTAATCTTTAGGGAAATAGCCAATCAAAATTACAATGAGATAACCACTTTATACTCATTAGGATGGCTACTGTCAAAAAAGCAAAAAATTGGACTTCCCTGGTGGTCCAATAGATGAGGATTCACCTACCAACACAGGGGACACAGTTGGATCCCTGGTCTGGGAAGATTCCACATGCTGAGGAGCAACTAAGCCCGTGCGCCACAGCTGCTGAGCCCAACCTGTACAAGAGAAGCCACGGCAACAAGCCCACAAGCCATAACGAGAGCGGCCCCTGCTCACCACAACTGGAGCAAACCCACATACAGCAATGAAGACCCAGCGCAGCCAAAAGTACATAACACATTTTTTTAAAAAAGCAAAAAAAGTGTTGGGTAAGGATATGGAGAAATTGGAACCCTGGTGCACTATTTATTGGTGGGGTTGTAAAATGTTAAAGCCACTGTGGAAAACAGTAATGCAGGCTCCTCAAAAAATTAAAAATGGAATTACCATATGACTCAGTGATTCCACTTTAGGGTATATATCCAAAAGAATTAAAGGCAGAGTCTTAAAGAGGTATTTGTAAATCCATGTTTAGAGTAGCATTATTCGCAACAGTTAAAATATGAAAGCCACCCAAGTGTCCATCAACCAATGACTGGATAAAGTGAACGTGCCTATACATATAATGGAACATTAATAAGGCCTAGAAAGGAAGGAAATTGTGCAGTATGCTACAACATGGATGATCCCTGAGGGCATTATGCTAACTGATAATAAGCCAGTCACAAAAAGACAAATACTGTTATGATTCCACTTACATTAGGTAGAGTAGTCAAGATCACAAAGAGAGACAAAAGGTATAACGATAGTTGTCAGGGGTTGCGGAGAACGAGGAGTTATTTAATAGCTGTAGAGTTTCAGACTTAAAAGATGAGGAGAGATGGGACTGGATGGTGTTGACGGCTGCAAATGATTAAGATAATAAATTTTTTGTTATTTGTGTTTTAACTCAGTAAGAAAAAAGAAATTAGTATCAACAAGAGAATATATAAACTTGAGGTATAATTCATGTAACGGAGTGAAAGTGAATGAGCTGTAGGGTACCACAGATGAATCTTACAGTGCTGATGAAAAAAGACATAAAAGAATATACACAGAATGACTATTTACCTAAAGTTCAAAAGCAGACAAATTTTACTGTATAAAGAGGTATACATGGAATGGTAAGATTCAAAGGGAAAACAGTTCAAATGAATAACAAAAGATGACCTCTAGCGGTTCCCAGTCTTAGCACTACCTCAAAAATCATCTGGGATGGGGCAGCTTGGCAAGATTACTGGAGCGTGTTGCCATCCCTTCTCAAGGGAATATTCCTGACCCAGGGAGGGATTCAACCCAGGTCTCCTGCATTGCAGGCAGACTCTTTACTGTCTTAGCCACTAGGGAAGCCCTTTAAAAATCTACCCACGTCTGTGTTCCACACCCTTAAGTTCACGATTTCATCATGTCTATGATCCCGGCCCTGGCTCAGCTGGTAACGAATCTGCCTGCAATGTGGGAGACCTGGGTTCGATCCCTGGGTTGGGATGATCCCCTGGAGAAGGGAAAGGCTACCCACTCCAGTATTTAGGCCTAGAGAGTTCCATGGACTGTATAGTCCATGGGGTTGAAAGAGTTGGACATGACTGAGCGACTTTCACTTTCTCTTCATGATGCATCTCTAGGCATCCAGTTACAAATCTCCAGGTGTTTCTTTTTTTCTGGGAGTGTGGGGCACACCAAACCCTGCAGCCTGTGGAATCTTAGTTCTCTGACCAGGGACTGAATCTACTCCCTCAGCAGTGAAAAACGCAGAGTCCTAACCACTGGACCACCAGGGAGTTCCCTCCAGGTGTTTCTAATGGGGGGACAAAGTTGAAGATGCTGCCTGCTCTAAGGTGGAGCAAGAGGGCTATGACCGGGAGGGGCAAAGCAGAGGCCTCTGGGTGTGGCAGTGGTTTTCCTTGCCCTGTGGGGAGTTTCACAGGTGTTGGCTGAATAATTTTCCACTCTACTGTTCTTTTATGCCCTTATCCATAGGTCAGCTCTTCTCTTTCTCCACAGCATACACGTAGGTATTCCAGGGCCCACAGCTCACAGTTCTTACTTGGAGTTGCTTATCTACAAAGTACTCCACACGGCAGGGCCGGTCCAAAGTGGTTGTGTCCTTGTGGCCAAGCTGTCCATATTTACCTAAAGTGAAATGAGCCTCTTTGCCATCCTCTGCTGGGCCCTGTGACTTCTCCCCTCCAGGAAGGAAAATCAGCCCATCGACCGAAGGGCTGGGCTTAGGCCACGACTCTGCTGCTGTCTGCTCCGTGAGTTCAGACCAGCACCATACAGCCAAGCAAATCCTCCAGGCTCCCCGCTCCTAAGCTCAGATGCCCAGAGATTTCCATTCTACCTTTTTCTCTTCCCAGGGCCAGAGCAAAATAGGTCTCAGAGATGCTGGCGAAACATTCCCTGGGGATACATACTTTTTCAGAAAGGTAGATGGGAAATGCTGATACCTCCTGGTTCTCTGAGCTCTGCCCTGAGTGTGCCTAGATCTGTTCCAGAGAAGGGAACAGATGGCTTTTCAGTCCAGCGGGCGTGCTGAGACTGAGACCCCTGCTTCCGCTTCGCTTCACTGCTGTTGTCACCTGCCCGCTACCTGCAGGTCTTTTCCTCCCCTTAGTTTAAGCATCACAAAAGCAGACCCTTTACTTACCCCAGCCCCAGGTGTAGAGCTCCCCCGTTCCTGCAACCGAAAGGACAGTAAAGGGGCTGTTGCCACGCTGACAGGGCATGAGTCCAGCTCAGCCTGCCACAACCCACAGCCAGCTCACTGTGGTCGTCGTGCAATTTGCTTGGCAGACCAACACATTCCCTCTCCTTTTTTAACAATAGTCACATGTCAGGAAGATCCCCTGGAGAAGGGCATGGCAACCCACTCCTCTGTCCAGAGAATCCCATGGACAGAGTAGCCTGGCAGGCTACAGTCTCAAAGAGAGTCGCAAAGAGTCGGACACAGCTGAAGCGACTTAGCACGCGGCATGCACACGGGCTGGTCGCGTTTGGGGTGGTAAAGGATCCAGACTGAAAAAGTTCACCTTCCTATATGCCCAACGGCTATGACTCACAGCTAAATTTGGAGTCTCAGGAGCAGGGTTGGGCAGACCCTCATCCGATGCAAGGCTGGCAAACACTAGCCTCCCTCCAGAAGAACCTTGGGGGCCTGACAGGCTGGGTAGCCTCTGTGAAAGGCCCCAGGGAGTGAGGCTGCTAGTCTTTTAAGTGACCACACCCTTTCCTGCAGCCGCCAGTTAGACAGTGGGCGGAGGGGGCTTCCTGCTCCATCCTGAACCAGCCTACCTGGCCCCACTCACTTGTCAGCACTGCCGTGTGCCGGGATCCGCAGCTGACCTTGACTGCTTCTGAGCCCGGGCTGAGGTCCAGTAAAGCTGGGAATGGCTGGACCGCTATGAAGGGGGCGGGGGCTCCATCCTCACCCGCAGAGCCTCTCTTCACTTCGGAACCATCTTCTTCCAGTCCTGAGGCTTCAGAGAAGCAGTAAGAGTTATGATGATGATGATGGTGAACACTCACTGAGACCTGATCTACACCTCGATCGTAAAAAGTAATCAAAATAATAAACCTCATTCATACACAGAATAGCTGAAGCCCCTACTCTAGCTCCAAAGCTGTCCCTTCCAACCCCGAATTCCCTGGGAAGTGCTGGAGCTGACAGGCTTGTGGGGTGAGCCGTGAGGACACTGGCATCAGCCTTGCCGTGCTCCCTCTCATAAGGGGCTCAGAGTCCTTCAGTGTGTCCTGGGGTCCCAAGGATATCACATACCCCTTCTGAGCCCTGTAGCTCTCAAGCCGGCCTATGGCCAGGAGGCAGGAATGACAGAAATGTGTGGAAATCAACTGACTCTCACCAACAGATTTGTGGTTGCCAAGGAGGAGGGGGTAGGGGAGGGATGGATTGGGAGTTTGGAGTTAGCAGATGCAAACTATTATATATAGAATGGAAAATACAATAAGGTCCTAATCTATAGCACAGGGAACTATACTCAATATCCTGTGATAAACTGAATATTAAAAAAATGTATGCGTAGGTATAACTGAATCAAGTGGCCATACAGCACAAGGTAACACAACACTGCAAATCAACTGTACTTCAGTAAAATAAATTTTTAACAAAACTGACCCTCACCTTCTCCTGCAGTTGTCTTTCCATCTTCTGCCAGGCTCTTAGTAGGCAGGGCCAGCTGCCCTGATTCATTCCAGCCCCAGATATAAATATCTCCTGTCTCTGAGACAGAGAGAATAGGGTCCCATTAAACAGACTCAGATCACCCCTGCATCCATCCACATTCCCTGTAGGAGTGCGGCTCCCGAGAGACAACACTTGCCTGCCGCACCCAGGTCAGCGTTCCAGATTAAGTACCTCCCCAGGGCCCAGCAGCTTCCTTGTCTCAGCAGGGCCTTTCCCCCTTGAGTGCATCCGGTCACCCTATTCTTAAAGGACACCTCTTACTAGGCTTTCCTCTCCAGGGTCACTTTTCCCCTTTGTTGTTAATTCCCAGCCCCCACCCCCAACATGCAATTTGGAAATGAGTCCCTGGAAGTTCCTTAGTATCTTTCACATCCAGTGAGCCCAGGCTCCTTTCTTCAATCCTACCCATCACTGGTCCTGAAGACCTTTTTAAAAAAATGTGTTTTTTAAATTGACACAGCACTGATTTAACTGACACAGCATGAAACTTTCTGTATAAGTTTCATGTACACAACACTGCGTGTATTTTGACATCTGTATGCACTACAGTTCGCTTATCACCAAAAGGTCAGTTTCCATCTGTCGCCGCACAGCTGACCCATTTCACCCTGCCCCACCCTGAAGGCCTCTAGAAGCTCTCAACATCGCCTGCCCCCTCCCACAACACCGTACAGTTTGCTGGCTGGAGCAGGAGCCCTAATGCTAAAAACTCACTAACTGCAGTAGCTGATTTTTTCAAGTGTTTAATCCGTGCCAGTGTTTGAAGCAGCACGTCCCCACTTTACTCCAGAGAAGCTTGAGCGCTGAGGTGTTCCGCCCAAGATCACGAGGGGCAGAGTGATGCTGGTGTCAACCTAGGAGGTCTGGTCTGAAGCGACAGTGCTCCAACCACACGACACCGAGGCCTCAGACTCCTTTTGGATCTCAGTGTGAGACTCCCATTGCACTCACTTTCCGATCCTCTCGTCTCTTTCCTCCTGCCCAGCAGTTCTCAAGCCTGGCTGCCAACCCAGGCCCATTAGCATAGGCAGGGGAGAATGCAGGCCTAAGTCATTTTTAAAGATCCCGAGTGAAACCATGCCCCACGGAGTTAACAGAAGGTGATAACTAAGGAGAAATTCTTGAACTTTCCTTGGAGAACAGATGAGGAACACACTATTAAAACCCCTTTGCTTGTAAAGTGCCTTCATTAAGTTCACTTTGGTTATTTTTCTATTTTTCCCTTTAATTGCATACAGTTTCATGCAACCCAGCTGTTTCACAAGAACTTGGAGTCAGCGCCTGCCCAGCAAAAGCCAGCTGGAGACTAAATGGGACCACTGACCCTAAAACTGGGCCTGTGCACATGGCCAGTGAGTGGAATTCTGATATCAGAAGGCTGGAAAACTCCACCCTCAGATCATGCTAATTGCCTCCTTTTTTTTCCCGCTGCCTGCGTGGCTTGTGGGATCTTAGTTCCCTGACCAGGGATTGAACCCAGCAGTGAAAGCTCCGTGTCCTAACCACTGGACTGCCAGGGAAGTCCCAAAGCGCCTCCACTTTGAAATCTGCAGAACCATGTTGACTCAGGTATGCCTGCTCATAACACTGATTACCTCACCTTCTTCCCTACCTCCAATCACCTTTCTCCATGCCTAAGACCACCTGGCTTATGCCATAAATAACCCAAACCCTTCAAGGTGGCAGACTGGGGGCTTATTCTCCTGTCTCCTCGCTTGGCTGCCTTGTGAATAAACTCTTGGCTATCAACCTTGGTGTCTCAGTGTTTGGCTGGCTGTGCGGCCCGACCTGGTCAGTAACAATATTAAGTACTGGCCAGAGACCCTGATGCAGATCCTTGCAAAAATCATCTGCCACCAGCCCCATCCCACAGCCTAGCTATCAGCTGCACTTGGATCTCCTGCCAGAGGGGTGAACACAGTCTCAAGGGACGCTCATTCCCATCCTGGGTGACCAGCCACGACACCACCAGAGCTCACACTGACCACCATCCTCTTCCGGGTCGGCCTCCCAGTGTCCACCCTGTGCCACGCATTACGGCCACCTGGGCAGCTGCTACCTTTCTTCTCCGTCCTCCTTGTCTCGGCTGCCCCTCACGCCCCCATTCTCCCTTGGGGACCAAAATGACAGCCCTGGATGGAGGCAGATGGATGGGAGGGGTAGTGAGACCAGAAGACAGGAAACAACTGCCAACAGTCCGGATTATGAGGGTGGTGATGAGGGGGCAGGGGGCAGGTGCTGAATCTGAGGCATTTGGGAGTCAGGAATGACTGGGCTGATGGATGCAGGATGAGCTTGGAAGGAGGCCTGGCTAGGCCACCCATGAGATGGGGAGAGGAGGAGGAAGGTTTGGCACCTGCGAGACCCTGAGCTGGTTTTGGAAAAGCCCTAGGTCACTCACCACTCAGGCACACAGAATGCCAGCCACCTGCGGCGACTTCAGCCATGCGTAGGCCTTGCAGCGCCTCCAACAGCCTGGGCTCTGGCTCTGCCTCCAGGGTCCCGTGGCCCAGCTGTCCATGCCTGAGCAAAGGAGGTCCCAGTCAGCTACAGTCACACCAAGAGGTCTCCTCCCTGTCCTTGCCCAATCACTCCCTCCAGCCACCTGTATGCTGACCTCCCACTCCGAGGTCACATTTACCGAACCCTCAACCCCGGCATCCCAGCAAAAGTCCAGCAGGCCCACCTGGCCAACCCCACTCACCTGCCTGCGCCCCAGGAGAATACCTGGCCCGCGGCGTCCAGCAGCAACGCGTGCTCGGCGCCCAGCTCCAGCCTACGCGCCCGCAGCGTGGGGGCCAGAGGCCGGTAGAAGGGCGGCCGCGGGCTCACGTAGGCACGAGCGCAGGGCAGCAGCGGCAGCGGCCCCGCCTGGGTCTCATCACGGCTGGGTCCGTGTTCCGCCTCCTGCACGGCCTGGGACCAGAGGGGGGCCCCACC
>NW_011494727.1:1926354-1935273 GCF_000754665.1 Bison bison bison
CGGGCTGTGGACCTGCCGCCCCAGCCCTGAGCCCAGCGCCTGCCCGAAGCCGCAGAAACCGAAGCCGAACCAGGTCCCGCGACGCTCCTCGTCCATGCCCCGCAGCGCCCTCGGCTGGCTGCGACCTGGCTGGCGCGGCCGGCGAGACGGAGGGTTAGGGCAAGAATCCGGAGAGATTGTTCCAGACGAGCCCTTGCGAGACGCTGCAGCTGCCTTACGGGGGAAAAACCACCCTCCTAACCACAGAGGCACACGACGTGCATTCCACCGACGTTCGCTGAGCGGGCGTCCTTACCAGACTTAGAACGATTCAGAGCTGTGTAAGTGGGGCCCTTTCCCTGTCCCTCCGTTTTGACTCAAGCATATTCACTGTCCCACAAAGTGGGCACTAGGTAGTTAAATAGCCTCTCCTTTAGGCATCGGACTAGGAATCTGAGTCCCTCCCACTCCAAATTCCCAATGTCAGACACATTATCCCATGTAATCCTGGGAACTAGAATTGTCTCCGTTTGACAGTGGAGACTCAGAGAAACTGACCCTTACACAAGCAGGTAACAGCACCGAGAGGGGCAGAAGGCTGAACTCAAGATGCATCATTTCCCACCAGTGAAAGGCAAAGGCAATGCCCTGGAAGGGGCAGGACCGGTTCCAGGGCTCACAAGTTTGCCTCTGCAGCTAGCAGCGCCTGTGTCCTTAGCCAACTGACTTGAGCTCTTCTCAGTCCAGTTCAGTTTCTTCAGTTGTACAAAGCTGGGCAGCAGGGGAGGGTGATGTTTGTACCTACCCTTGGAATTGCTATGAACAGATACAAATAAAGGTTTAAAGTGCTGGCACATAGCGTGGTAAGCACACAGTGTCAGCTTATTAAATCCAGTATCTGAGAGTGGATAAAAGTTTTTTAAAAAATGGTCACTGGATTTTTAGGGACCTATGTAAACACAATTTCAACTGGACCTTGTCTACTCATTTATTCATCTCACACGCATTTATTGATCCTTTTTGTCGTCGTTCAGTCGCTAAGTTATGTCAGACTCTGCGACCCTATGGACCCCATGGACTGCATTGATCCCTTATTCTAAGTCAATGAGAAGCACCGCTGTCTGCTTTCAAGGCCCTCACGCATAAATGGGGAGACAGAGTCAAGTGACACGGTGATGCCCTTTCTGCGTACAGCATGTTCGGCTTAATCAGAATATCGTTGGCATTTTTAACTCTTTGAAGCCAGATCCTGCAGTCTCTCCTTGACCCAGGCCTGGGCTCCTACCCCTTCTGGGCCAATCCCACCCCAAGAAGGCCTCTGACCTTAATCCTGACGCTGTGTCCTCCACCCCCTCAGGCAGCTCGATCCGATGGGTCGTCTAGAGGGAGGAAAGGCCGGGAGGCAGGGCAGCCACCAGGAACCGGTCGACAGCCGGACCAGGACTCGGCTGGTAGCCGGAGGAAAGGTTTGAAGAGCCGCGCCCTGAGCCAAGCGCCCATTGGCTTCGGAAGCCTCCCCGGGGCCAATCGCCGGAGAGCGGCGTGACCTCCCCGCGCAGGGCGGGCGGCCATGGACGTGCTCACCTGGGTTCGGGCAATTCCGGCCGCGGCCTGTTCAGTCCTAACTCGGTCGAACCGGTCCCGAGGCCTCCGCTACGCCGAGGCGGCCCCGGGCGGGGAGTGGGCCAAACCGCCGGCGGGCGTGGCTCGAAACGGAGCTTGGACCAGATGGTCCCGCCCCCCGCAAGCTCGCAGGGGCCGCGGAGCCAGTATTAGAAGCATCTGGGGGACACTCACAAAGAACTAAGGGGTCGGCTACGAGCGACCCGAGGGACGAGTGCTGCCAGTCCTTTTTTTTAGTCTGGGGCGGGCGGTAGCTCGCTTCTAACTCGCGTGGGTCCGCTGTCCAACGTGCCTCGGTAGTACTAGGCGGGCGGCGGGCAGCTTTTACCAGCCATTGGCTCTGGAGTCTGTCACTTACCTCCATGAGCCAATGAGAGTCAAGCTGGGCTTGGCCCGCAGAGCGGAAGCAGGCGCTCTGGGACCATCCGCCCAGCCAGGTAGGGGTACCTGCGGTGGCCAGCTCCAACCCGGCTCAGCTACGGGGGTTCTCTTCAGGGTTTTCCCAACCCTAGATCCCGAGTTCTCCCTGACTGGAGGCCGTTGAGAACTCTCAGTACAAAGGCAGAAGTATTGAAAGGCCTATTAGCTCAGATATGTGGATGACACCACCCTCTGGCAGAAAGCAAATAACTATTCGAGGTTTTTTGTATTTCCATACAAATTGTGAAATTATTTGTTCTAGCTCTGTGAAGAATTTCCTCAGTGTGTATGCCCAGCAGTGGGATTGCTGGATCATAAGGCAGTTCTATTTCCAGTTTTTTAAGGAATCTCCACACTGTTCTCCATAGTGGCTGTACTAGTTTGCATTCCCACCAACAGTGTAAGAGGGTTCCCTTTTCTCCACACCCTCTCCAAGAAAGCAAATAACTAAAGAGCCTCTTGATGAAAGTGAAAGAGGAGTGAAAAAGTTGGTTTAAAACTCAACATTCAGAAAACTAACATCATGGCATCCCGTCCCATCACTTCATGGCAAACAGATGGGGAAGCAATGGAAACAGTGACAAGACTATTTTGGGGGGCTCCAAAATCACTGCAGACGGTGACTGCAGCCATGAAAGCCTTGCTCCTTAGAAGAAAAGCTGTGACCAACCTAGACAGCGTATTAAAAAGCAGAGACATTACTTTGCCAACAAAGGTCCGTCTAGTCCAAGCTACGGTTTTTCCAGTAGTCATGTATGGATGTGAGTGTTGAACTATAAAAAAAACCTGACCACCGAAGAATTGATGCTTTTGAACTGTGGTGCTGGAGAAGACTCTTGGAGAGACCTGCGCTGCAAGGAGATCCAACCAGTCCATCCAAAAGGAAATCAGTCCTGAATATTCATTGCAAGGACTGATGCTGAAGCTGAAACTCCGATACTCTGGCCACCTGATGCAAAAATTTGACTCACTGGAAAAGACCCTGACGCTGGGAAAGATTGAAGGGAGGAGGAGAAGGGGACAGAGAATGAGATGGTTGGATGGCATCACTGACTCAATGGACGAATTTGAGTAAACTCTGGGAGTTGGTGATGGACAGGGAGGCCTGGTGTGCTGTAGTCCATGGGATCACAAAGAGTTGGACACGACTGAGCGACTGAACTGAATGCATTTATATCCATGTAACTAAAGACTGATTTGCTCCCCCAATGTTTACCCTTTGACCCTCTAACAGGGATAAGCAACTCAGTGGACCTGGGGTAGGAATCCATTTGATCCCTTCCCTAAAGGTGGCTGTGCTGCTGTAAAGCTGCCCATACTACTCAATCATGCCCAGCTCCTGCTCCATACTCTGGCCCACTGCCAGCCATCCCTGCCCGCTGACAGAGCACATACTTGAGTTCCATGCACTTTTATTTTTTTGGCCACACTGGCACATGGGACCTTAGTTCTCTGACCAGGGATCGAACCTGCATTTAAAACACAAGAGTCTTAACCACTGGACAACAATGAAATCCCTCCACAAGCTTTTATTAGAGGATCAGAAGTGGTCCTGCTAGCAGGTTCAGGTGATGCTTGTAGCTGGTGAGGCTGCTTGCTGTGTCCTTCCCAATGCCAGGAACCCACAGGGTGAATTAGGACAAGCCGTCCCCATTCCCAGCTGTCTTAGTAGTACAGGAAAAAGTGTCCTGCTGCGTGCGCCGGGAGGCTGTGCTGGGAGCGCAGGGCTGTGAACATGCTCCCTGACTCAGAACAGAGGACATCAAAGGGCAGCCGGGAGGAGAGGCCAGGCGTTTGCATCCCAGCCCCACCAGCCAGTCTGTCCTGCTCCTTGTGCTGCAGTGGGTAGCGTGTGCTTGAGGCAGGCCCTCATTTTCCGTCCTGGCTGGGTTTGATAAGCCCATATTCCACAGCTTTCCCCAGACAAGCTGTGGCCGCCCTGGTGACCGGGGTCTCCTCGTCCTTGGCTAGCACCGACAGGATCTCCAGCACCTCGCTCTCCATCAGGGTGCTGGCGATCTCCCTCGAGGCCTCCACCATGTTCAGCACCACCACAGCACCCCGGTGCTGCAACTCCTGGCTGGGGCTCAGAAGAAGAGCCTGCAGGATCTCCAGCCAGTGTGTGGTCTGCCAGAAACAGGGCAGTGTGACCACGGAGCAGTAGGGAACCCCGGCAGCGAACACTACCCACACACCCTGGGGCTGCCTTTCACCAACCGACCACCAGCAGGCTGGGGGTTCCTGGCCCACCTCCCCCGGCTCCACCAAGAAGAGGCACTGACCACTTGGGGGATGCGGCTGCAGAGCGAGGGCCGCGTGGAGGTGAGCATAGCCAGGCCCCCGGCGGGCGCCCGCCGCAGCAGCTCGTCATCCTCACCGCTGTACAGCACCAGCAGCTTCAGCCGGTCGTTTCCCGTGGCTTCAAAGAGATCCTGCACCTGTGGCCAGAAGCAGGGAGGGACCAAGTCAGATGGGGCAGAGCCCAGCCGGGCCAGATACTCCTGCATGCCTGCCTGGTGTGACCGCCTGGACCAGCCCTCACCTCCTTGCTCATGGCCAAGTTACACATGCACTCCGTGGCCGCCCGGCGGAGCATCTCGTGCTCCTCAAACATGTAGCCCTCGATCATGGGCACGGCCTTCTCCTTCAGGATCTTCTGCCTGCGGGGCCAAGGGCGGAAGCGTCGGCATCACCAGAGCGTTTGCATCCGTCACTCCCAGCCCCGCTTCCCTATACAACAAGACTCGGGCCAAGGATCTCCCTAGGCAATATGCAGAGACTGCCCTGTGCAGGTTTGAAGCCACCGGGCAGTGGTTTCCAGTCTTCTAACCTGGCCGAGGAGACAGCACGCGGGACCTTGGAAAAATGCTCTTAACTAGGAGTTAGGAGACCTGGGGGTGATGATGGCGATGCTAACATCTAACGTTTGAGCACTCACCCTGACCCAGCACTTGGACGATCTTACTTAATCCTCACCGCAGGGACTTCCCTGGCAGTCCAGTGGCTAAGACTCCATGCTCCCAATGCAGGAGGTCCAGGCTCCATCCCTGGTCAGGGAACTAGATCTCCTATGCCACAACTTAAGATCCTGCATGCTGCAACTACGACCTGGCGCAGCCAAATAATAAATATTTAAAAAGAAATCCTCACCACAGTCCTATGGTAAAGGTGCTCGTGTGATTATCACCACTATTTTGCAGAAGAGGAGACTGAGACTGAATAGTCTCACCATTAGTGACGTGGCTAATACGTATTGCTTGGACACACTGCTGGGAGTCAGGCATCTAGGTAGTCAATGCTTTTACCTGTATTTTCTCATTTAATCCTCCCCACTGCTACTCCATGAGATAGGTATATAACCATTCCGTTTCACAGAGGGGGAAACTAAGGCACAGGGGGATTAAGTTACTTGAGAGGTTACACACTAACAACCAGTAAAGCCAGGATTTGAACCCAGCTGGTCTGACACCAGGGCCTGCACTCTTATGGCCTAGGTCCTTGCCCTCTCGCAGAACACTGTACAAGTCATGCCTCTCGGCCTGTCTGGAAAATAAGTAGCTGAGGAGTACTCTCCAAACTAAAGTGCTGGACTTCCCTGGTGGTCCAGTGGATAAGAATCTGCCTGCCATGCTGGGGACATGGGTTCGATCCCTGGTCCGGGAAGATCCCACATGCCGAGAAGCAACTATAAGCCCACGTGCCACAACTACTGAAGCCTGTGCCAGGGCCCCTAGGGCCTGTGCTCTGCAACAACAGAATCCACGCAAGTGAGAAGCCCCTGACCTGCAACAAAGAATAGTTCCCACTCTCTGCAACTACAGAAAGCCAGTGTGCAGCAACTAGGCCCAGTACAGCCAAAAACAAAGTAAGTAAATGAATAACAATAACAACAAAAAAAACTGTAAGTGGTCTAAACCACGGTGCCCTGCCCAGGTCCCGAATCCCCGTGGACCTCACCGGAGCCTCTCGCTGATCCCCGCCAGGTTCGTTAGAGCCATGAGCGCCTCGAAGTTCTGCAGGCCGGAGCAGTTGAGGTGCAACAGGGAGATGAGGGGCCGGACTACCTCGTAGATCTGCATATGCACCCATGCATCAGGGCTACCTGCCCCGGCTCTCCCGACCCCACCGGCCCTGCAAATGGGAGTCCAGTCCCCGAGAGGTCGCCCACACCCCCCCCCCAAGGCCCCGCGGAGTAGCCACAGCCCGACTCAAAGGCCAGGAGGGCCCACTGAGAGGGTGGAGGACAGGCCGGGGCTGGGGCAGGAAGACACGCACCCGCTCGCCCGGAAAGGTCATCTCTGGGTTGGAGGTGATGGTGAGCTTGGCGAGAGCCTGGGCTGCTTTAGTCTGCCCCACGTCGGTGCCTTCCAGAGCCAGTGGGAGCAGAGCCTGTGGGACGGGCCCATCAGCACCCAGGGTGCAGCCAGGACCGTGAGGCCCGAGGCCCTGACTGTGCCGCCCTCGCCTCTCCCGTCTCTCTCCCGGGGCTTGACCACACGCCCACTCACACCCCTCTCACTTCCTAGGCCTCCCAGCAAGCTACCCAGACGCTTCTGGAAGCACTTATTAAGGGCTAGACATGGACTGTGCCAAGCACGGGGCCATGAAGGTCAATGACACAGGAGCCCTCAGAGCCTTGTAGGCACAAAGTCCAGGGCCCTTCAGCATCACTCACGCGTCAGGAAGACATTCCTGCTGGCTGCTAATGACACTTCTCTGTCCCCATCCAACACCGAGCTCTGCTGTGGCAGCCACTGAGTCATGTTTTACGGCCCATCCTGAAGGAGTCTGAGCCAGCTTACCTTGCCCCCTCCCTGAGCAACCACAGTGCCACGGTCCTCGACCTCTTCCACCAAAGCCAGGAAGACCCTGCGGGGAAGTGCCGGGCTGGGCGGGCGGGCCGCGGCTCGTGGCGGGCAGACCTTCCACTCCCGGGAGCAGCAAAGGCGGACTGGCAGGTGGGTGGCCCCTCTGGCTCCAGGAGCCCACTGCACCAGCGAAGGCTCCCTCTGTAGTTTCATCAGCAGCGGGGAGGCTGACGGGCAGGGGGCAGGCTCACCTGGAGAGCAGCTCCCTGCAGGAACTGGTCAGCACAGGGCTCTCGGTCTTCACCATGCACGTCATGGCCGACACCACACCGGCCGCCAGCAGCTTCTTCACCCGAGCCCGCACGAAACTCGGCTTGTCCTGGGGAAGGAGGCAGCTGATCAGAGGGACCTCAGCCGATCAGGCAGGGGAAAGGGGGAACCCTTCTCACGACACATGTTGATGGGCATGACAACAAAGGGAAAGAGGACTTCCCTGGCGGTCTGGTGGTTAAGAAGCCACCTGCCGATGCAAGGGACACAGGTTCAATCCCTGGTCTGGGAAGATCCCACATGCTGCAGGAAACTAAGCCCGTGCGCCGCAACTACCGAGCCTGAGCTCTGGAGCCGGTGCTCTGCAATAAGAGAAGCCACCGCAGCGAGAAGCCTGCACACGGCAACTCGAGAGTAGCCCCTGCTCACCGCAGCTAGAGAAAAGCCCGGGCAGCGACAAAGACCCAGTGCTGCCAAACATAAATACATAAATTAAGTTAAAAAAAGATTAAAAGAGAAAGAAACCTGCTTAAACAGAAGTGCATCTGCTGTGGATGCCTCAGGTCAACGGGCCCCCATACCGCTGGGGCCCCCTCACCTTGGGGTGCTGCTCGGGCACGTGCTGCTTGGCATACTTGGCCAGCTCCACCATCTTGGGGTCCGGCTCCTCGTAGTCATAGCTGTTGGTGCAATTCACCAGCGCCGAGGCCACCGCGAAGAGCACCGACCTCTCCTCGGACTGCCGGGGGGGCGGGGGGCAGACGGGCCGTCAGCGGCCAGCCCAGGGGCAGAGCAGGACCGGGGTCAGCGCTGCCCAGGCTCCCAGTTCTACCCTCGGCTGGGCCCCCTGGGCACCAGGATGAATCCGGGCACCTCCCCGGCCCAGGGTGGCCCTGACTTTGGGAGCTCATGCACTTGACCTCCCCGACTCCTCCTAAGAGAGCACCCTTGCTGAACCACTGGTGCAGGTCAGAAGACCCAGGCCACACAGGGCAGTCACTCGGGCTACCAGCCCCCTGTCACAAACGCCGCTGGCCACACCTGCCAAGAAAGCCCTTTGGGCTCTAATCCTAGTCAGCATCCCTGGACGACTGCAGGAACCCAGGGGCTACCTTGCTGAGCTGGAACAGAGCCTTCAGAGCAGCTGCATCCTCCACAAACTCTTCCTTCACATCAGCATCGAAGGTGAGGTAGGCCAGGCCCTCCACTGCCCAGCGCCGCGTGCCCACGTCCATCTGGTCATTGCACAGCCACCTGGGGGCGTGCAGGGCACTGATGACTACCAGAACGGGCAGGGGGGTGGCGGGGGGAGTGGTAGGAGGGGCACCCCAGGACCCAGGGAGGAAAAGCCAGTGGTTGGGGCATCCCCACCACATATGGAAGCAGTTCACATGGAGGGTCTGCCTGGGGAGGACAGGGCAGTGAGGATTCCCCTCTTCTCTTGAGGTCTGGCCAGGAGGCACGGAGCCACAGCCATGATAAATCACTCACTTTCGACACTGCTTGGCCAGCTTGAGAGTGGAGCCTTCGGCAAACTGCTTCATGCTAAAGTCAGTCCCTCCGGCCGAGCCGAGCTTACAGAGCCCCTGCAAGAGAGGTTGAGAACCAGCTGCTGGCCAAGGGACGGAGGCAGGGCAGGGCTCCCCCCAGCACTCTGCCAGGCTCCCTGGAGGCCAGGCACACCCCCACCAGGCTACCAGCTGGACTGTGCTGTGCTGTCGCTTCAGTCGTGTCTGACCCTCTGCGACCCTATGGACTGCAACCTGCCAGGCTCCTCTGTCCATGGGACTCAGAGGGTCAGACACGACTGAAGCGACAG
>NW_011494727.1:1935373-1946138 GCF_000754665.1 Bison bison bison
GCCACCTGGGAAGCCACAGAACCAGCTGCTAGGGTGGCCACGTGAGAGCATCTGGGAGAGACTGACATGCTGACCACATGCTGGCCCGGGCCCCACCCCCGCCTTGCTCTATTCCTTCCCACCTCACACCAAGGAAGCTCTTGACGGGCAGAGCTAAGATACATGTGGGGAGAAGACAGGTGCCTCAGCCAAGGCCAGGACCCCCATGGGAGGGAGAAACCCAGGACGAGGTGCCCCAAAGAGGAGGACCGGCTTCCTCCAGGGGCAGGGCTGCAACGGGCACACAGGGGTCAGGTGTTCCCTAGACCACCAGCTCTGGGGGCTGCCTGGAAGCCCAGCCTGTTCACACAGACCCCGGACCTGCCTGGCCTAGAGTGTCCTCCAAACTCCTCCTAGAGCCGCTCCCACCGCCCACAGTGGGCAGCCCAGGCTGCCCTGCATTCTTAGAGGTCCTCTCTGTCCAAGCCTCACCTCCTCCTCCTCCCCAGGAGAAGCCAGGGCCCTGCTCTGGCCTTCACAAGGCCCTGAAAGTGAAAATTGCTCAGTTGTGTCCAACTCTGCAACTCCATGGACTGTAGCCCACCAGGCTCCTCTGTCCATGGGATTCTCCAAGAATACTGGAGTGGGTTGCCATTCCCTTCTCCATGGGACTTTCTCAACCCAGGGGTGGAACCCAGATCTCCCACATTGCAGGCAGATTTTTTTACTGTCGTGAGTGATCAGGGAGGCCCTTTAACAAGGCCCTGCACATCCCCCATTTTCACCAAGCATGTGCTGAGGCTGTACTGTGAGACACGGGCCAGCCAGGGCCCCCTGCCTGGCTGCCTGCTGGCTCAGCCCAGGCCTGCCCGTCTCACCACCAGTGCCCGGATGCGGATGCTGTCCTTCTCACTGCGCTTGTACAGATCTTTCAGCAGTGAGACGCCGTTGGCTGTGATGAATGAGGCCCGCTTGGCCTTGCCGGCTGCGTGGATCAGGGTCTCCACGGCCACCAGCTGCTCCTCCTCCTGCTCCGAGGCGCACAGGGCGATCACACTCTCCATGACGCCATTCAGCTCCAGGGCCCGGTTGCCGGCGTCACATGGGCCCTGCAGGAGGCAGGACACTGTCTGGATGGCCCGCAGCTTCCCGGCCAGCCCGTGGCCCTCAAACCAGCTCCTGCGGGGCACAGGGCGGCAGCTGTTGCATCACAGCCAGCACAAAAAGACTGCCCTTCCCTCCGCCTCCTCCACTGGCCAGGCATCTGCAGGATGTGGGCAACAACAGCAAGAAAAGCTGCCAGCGGGAAGACCAGGACACCACCCCTCTGGACGGCAGCCACCGGGGTTCTTCATCCAGGCTTTCATTTGAGCCCCATCCCCACCCCCAATGACCTGCCATCTAACGCAAGTGGCTGTCACCCACGCCACCCTGTCTCCTTCCCTGTGGTCACTGAGGTCCGAACTTGGGCCACTCACTCCATAACTTGTCACCATCAGTCTGCTCCTAGCTGTCAGCCCTTAAGGGTGAGGACTGTGAAGCAGCACCGGTGTGTCAGGATGGACACACAGCGTGTGCTCGGTGCACGCCACGTGCTAGAGGACATCAGCTGCACTAGACAGCTTGAGAGCTTGTGTGTGTTCAGTCGTGTCCAACTCTCTGTGACCCCATGGACCTAGCCCGCCAGGCTCCTCTGTGCACGGGATTCTCCAGACAAGAATACTGGAGTGGGCTGCCATTCCCTATTCCAGGAGATCTGCCTGACCCAGGGATTGAACCTGTGTCTCTTTCATCTCTTGCACTGGCCGGCAGATTCTTTAGCAATGAGCCAGCTGCACTGGAGGAGAACTGACATAAGAAAGAATATCCTTGGGGACTTCTCTGGCGGTCCAGTAATTAAGACTGTGCTTCCACAGCAAGGGGAATGGGTTTGAGCCCTGGTCGGTGAATAGATCTGATACGCTACTGCTACTGCTGCTAACTTGCTTCAGTCGTGTCCGACTCTGTGTGACCCCATAGACAGCAGCCCACCAGGCTCCCCGGTCCCTGGGATTCTCCAGGCAAGAACACTGGAGTGGGTTGCCATTTCCTTCTCCAATGCATGAAAGTGAAAAGTGAAAGTGAAGTTGTTCAGTCGTGTCCAACTCTTAGTGACCCCATGGACTGCAGCCTACAAGGGTCCTCCATCCATGGGATTTTCCAGGCAAGAGTACTGGACTTGGGTGCCATTGCCTTCTCCATCTGATACGCTAAGCAGTGTATAAATAAATAAGAAAGAACATCCCTGCAGAGGGACTCTGAAACAACAAGTGACCCTTGGGACCGCTCTGACTCTCACAAGTCCTCCCCAAGGCCGTTTCTCTGATGGGAAACCTTTCACTGCTGTTTCTCCCCAAAGAGTCAGCGCTCTCGAGGGAGCCCTGGCTACAGGAGGGCTCCCTTACTTGATGTAGTTTTCACAGAGTCGGTGGAAATTCTCCCTCTCGGCATCACACTTCAGGTCATCGAAGAGCTTGCTGAGCAGAATGGAGGCACTCATGCGGCTGTTTGCCGTCACTGTGAGCTCCCCAGGAGGGTCCTGCACAGAGCCCCCCACCTCCAGGATCTTCTTCAGACCTGAAAAGACACCCTATTCAGACAGCAGAACACGAGTTCCAACCCCAATGGGCAAAGGGAAGAGGTCTCGGCTCGCACGAGCTCACAGGGTACAGGCAGGCTCACAGAATCGGGCTGGCGGACCCGCTGTCTGCGGGAGGGCAGGTCTGGGGTCAGCAAAGGACCTCAGAACTTAAGGCCTGTGGGCTGGCCCTGCCTGTGGAGCTGGATGCTCTGGAGCTGGGAGGTTCCTCACAGCTGCAAAACTGCAGGGAAAATAACCTCATGCCTCATAGGATCATTGGGATAACAAGAAAAGATGAGCCCCCAACAGGCGTGCTCACACTGGGACTCTGCCAACCTTTCCTTATACTTCTTTAGGGAAAGGAGAAGTGTGAACTTCTATATTAAACTGTAAGAATTTTCCCCCCGTGTACAGAAGTAACACACACGCAATGAAAAGAACTTGACACAGAAAGCTGGCCCAGCCTCCCTGTTAACCTGCTCACGGGCCTGCTCGACGTGTGGGCGGGTGCACACGCACACGGCTGAAGCGTCCAGCACGGGGCACATGTGGCTTCGGCGCAGACGCACGTGCTGGGTGCAGTCGTTCCTGGGGTCGCGCAGGCCCAGCCATCCGAGCAGCATGCCACACATATGCTTGGTCTATTTATTTACCTACCTATAAGCATATGGCCAATAACTGTGAGTTGCTCAGTCGTGTCCAACTCTTAAGGACCAAGGACTGTAGCCCACTAGGCTCCTCTGTGCATGAGATTCTCCAGGCAAGAATACTGGAGTGGGTTGCCATTCCCTTCTCCAGGGGATCTTCCCAACCCAGAGACTGAACCATGTCTCCTGCATCGGCAAGAGGATTCTTTACCATCTGAGCCACCAGGGAAGCCCTATCTATCTGTATTTCTATTTACTTACTTATGTATATGCTGTGCCACGTGGGATCCACATGGGATCATTGTTGCCCAACCACGGATTAAACCCAGGCCCTCGGCAGTAAAAGTGCAGAGTCCTAACCATGGGACTGCCAGGGAAGTACCTTTCTCTTTTTCAAACTCTGTCACCTACCTTGGTCGATAACCCAGAGGGTAAGGCTGTTGTTGGGGTCCTTGGGAGACTTCCGGGGCACCACTTTAATCAGGAGGGTCAGGGCATTGTCTCGGCCTTGGCCCGAGACCCCCACCTCCGTCAGGAGCTCCAGGAGGTTACTGATGAGGACCTTCAGCTCCCGGGCGGGATCTGGCAACAGGAAGACATTCACTGGCTCTGCAGTGGCCCAGCCCCGTCTGACTCTGAACTTCCCTGGTAAGGCGAGGGGACCTGCAGCTGGGTGCTGGTTTCTAGCCTACCCCAGAGGTGCCCCAGGTCCTTAGAACCTAGAGTGAGATACCGTCAACAAGCCTTTCTCCCGAACAAACTGCAGGTGCAGCCACCTTGGCTGCTCCCCCCAAAGACATCAATACCCACAGGACACAGACTGGCTTCCACCGACTCACCCACGATGATGGCGCCTTCTTTGCCGCGGAAGCCCTTCTTGACACCTTCCTTGAGGGCATCGAACATAACCTGCAGCAGGTGGCAGGCAGCCAGGGACACGGCCTGGTTTTCCACGCCCAGCATGGAGACCACCCGCCGGGTTCCCAGCACGCTCAGGGTGGCCACTGTCTGGTGGGGGAGAGAGGTGGACAGAGCTTCCAGTTGGCAAAGGGCAGCTTCAGTGATTCCTAACTGGGGGTCGCAGAGGGTGGTCAGAGGGGAGAAAACGTGAGTGGAAAGAGCAGCTCCCCGAGAAGGCACAGTGGGTCTGCCTGAGGGTGAGACCTGGGTGACACCCGGATTCTCTTGTTGGGAGGGCTTCCTAAAGAAAACACTCCAGGGACCTCCCTGGCGGTCCAGTGGTTAAGACTCCGAGTATCCACTGCAAGGGGTATTGGTTCAATCCCTGATCGGGAAACTAAGATCCCAAAGGGATCCCAGGAAGGCTGCAGGAGGTGGGCAGAATTCACGTGCTTTTACCAGTTTTAGTTCTGGGAGACCCAGAAACAGAGCCCGATCTTGGCCTGACTAGTTTTCACAGAATGTTTCACATTTCCACCCCTGATCTAGAACTGTGGGCTCCTCTAAAATCTACTGAGGGTCAAGTCCTTGTTCCCCAAGTCCAGCTGGTGCAGGCAAGAGCCAGAGCAGGGACTTGCTGACACCAGCCTGGGACAGGGCTGTGCTGGCTGAACCATGTGTGTGGGACACCCACAGTCTCCACGAAGAACCATCTCAGGGTCCTGCCCTGCATATCCGGTCACTGACTCCATGGTGAAGACGCTGTGGGTCACATGACCCACCACGTCACACACTGTGAGGACCCCTGTCCAAGCAAAATGCCAGCCTGGTGGCGAGGGAAGGACAGGTGCCCTGTTCTTTGCAAGCAGCGTGCTTTTACCACACGGACAAGGAGGGCATCAGTGACCAGGCACCTCTGAGAAGAGCCGAGGGTGACACTTGTGAGCCTTCTGATGCACATGCTCAGGGTGTCCCCGGGCTGCTTACACTCTTTCTTGGCCTCACTTTGTCCCAAATCATGTTGGTCTTTTTGTCATTTTAATGTTGTCTCTCTTGTTATGTGTCTCCTTATACTTTGCCTTGTAAGTTGAGAGCTATGGGACTTCCCTGGGGGTCCAGTGGTTAAGACTCTGTGGTTCCAATGCAGGGGGCACAGCTTCAATCCCTGGTCAGGGAACTAAGAGCCCACGTGAGTGGATGGACAGACAGACTGTCAGAGACAGTAGCTAGACCCTCCGCCACACCCACCCGTGACTGGTGCTCAGAGCAAATGCCGACTAGGGTACGCAGGGCTGCCAGCATCAGATCGGGCTCTCCCGTGTCCAGCAGGCGCTGCAAGAGCTGAACCCCGTTGCTCCGGAAGATCTTCTCAGCTCCAGCATCCTCCCGGGCCAGCACCACGAGGTTCTGAGATGCCTGCGTCAAAGGAAGCACATCATGACACGAACACGGCACGGAGAGAGAAGACCACCTGAACCTCACTGCTGCCCCTGAGCTCGGGGGCCTTGGCCATGAACTTCACCACTCTGAACATCAGCTTCCCCCTCTGGAGGCAGAGGGAAGAGCTCGCTCTGGGAGTTGATGGTTAGCATAAATGGAGTCTTAAGTCCCTGGCAAAGCCTGAAAGGCAGAGTCTGTGACTCAGACGCCTCTGTGCACCTGGCTCTTGGTATGAGACCTGAGCACCAGTAGGTGCTCCAGGGACACCGGCTCCCTCTCCGTGGCCCACACTGAGGCCCCAGGCCCTCTGCGCCCCCACTCAGGCTCTGGGAGCCCAGCGGCACCACCTAAGGAGTGACGTGCCAGCAGACCAGGCCAGCAGGGGCTCCTGGCCATCACACACACACAGGGAGGGCTGGGCAGCACTAGGGGAGTTCCGCCCCACTCGCCCAGATCTCTACCTTTTGCTTTTTCTCGGTGCCCTTTTCTTGTGGGTCCAATAGTATCTGAAACATCTGCTCCACTTTGGCATCCGTTGAGGACATGTATCTCACCTACGACAAACCAGCAAAGCATGGGAGCAAATGCCTCTTGGGCCCAGACAACTCATTTCCTCTTTGTTCTCTCCAGCTCCTCCCCAGGCCTGGCTCCTGACTCCAGAGGGCACAGCATGGATGTCTGGGCCCAGGTCTCGCACCCAGCTACCTTGGGCAGGAAGAGACTCGCCTGGCAGCCTCTCCCAAATTTCCCTGGGCTATTTCCTTCTCTGAGCTGTTTCCTCCTTGGGCAGCAGGGAGTGGTGCCGATGCTGAAGGCAGTGCCATTCAGAAGGGTGGCGTCCTGTTAGCCACAAGAAAACCCACTCCCAGGGGGCCATGCATTGTGTGGCAGTCCGGGTGCACAGCCCATGGCACTGAATCGGCATTTATACCTCCTGCAAGGGAGCCAGCAAGTCATGATGAAGTTGCTGATACTCTGTTTAGGTCAAGGATTCTCTTTTTGATGGATTTTTAAAATAACCTGATGACCAACCTCATCCTAGGCCTTTTCCTTCCCTGGGGTTCTGGGCGTGGATAGCGCACATGCCTAACCCGTGTGTCCCACTGCCCCTCCTGCATCCATGGCAGACACCACCGATCCGTCCCCTCCTAGGCCCAGGCAACCTGCTTCCTAATCCTTCTCAACACAGAGCTCCAGGCAGCCCCTGCAGATCAAACAGAGCTGACGCTGAGAGGAAAATAATTTGCTTCCCCAGGTCTCAATCTTTTGATAAGGTGTCTGCCATCATATTACTTGCTTCCACTGGGTCAGCATATTAACACCTAATTGTCAGGCTAATTCCAACTTGAAAATAGTTAATGATGCTCTTTAGATTCTCTTCTCAATTTTTAAATATGTGAATCATACAAACATCGTCTCTTTATTTTAAAAAATGAACAGGTGAAGCAAAATCTCTTTTGAAAAGCCCCTGCAAGCCCGTTCCTCTCCCTAGCAGTCACACTGTTATCACTGTGATGTCTCTCTTTTAAAAGATTTTCCTTTGTAATGACATACCCAAGTGTACCCATGGAAAAAAACATGGTATTATTTTGGGTGCACATACGGGGGATTGTTTTAACATAGATGATGTCACACTGTCCGTTTTCCACGTCCTTGCATGACCACCTGCCTATTCTCAATAACTACACGTAGGTATCTGTAATAAGGATGTGACTCAATCTGTTTAGCCGTTCCCCTATTGCTGGGCATTTTGGCAAGTTCCAATTTTTCATTACGACGAACGAGGCTGAAACAAACATACACACACCTGCTTGCATACATGGACGAAGCTTCTCTAGGGAAGACAGCAAAAAGAAAACATACTGAATCACAGTATATGCTCAAATTTGACAGATGTACTAAAGGACTCCCAAAGGAGCTGGAAGCAGTCATGAAAAAGCCCACGATCCCCCCAACCTCACCCTATAACTGTCTGTCTCCCTCGTTCTAGCAATGTGTACGAACTTTAAAATGTCTGCCACATGGGGCTTCCCCAGTGGCGAGTGGTTAAGAATCTGCCTTCCAATGCAGGGGACATGGATTTGATCCCTAGTCAGGGGACTATGATCTCACATGCAGAGTGGCAATTAAGCCCACGTACAACTACTGAGCCCGCCCACTCTGGAGTCCACGCACCAATAGAGAGAAGCCCATACAATGCATCAAAGATCCTGCGTGCGGCAACTAAAACCCAAAGCAGCCAAAAATAAACATACATTTTTTTTTTAACGTTAAAAAATGTTTGCCAAACAGATCACTGAAAAGAATAGCACCTTGCTGTTCTTTCAATGTGCTTTTTCGCAACCACTGACAAGGTTGTGCATCCTTCTATAAGGTCATTTGCCATCAGTAGCCCCTCTTCAGAGATATGTGATTATACCTTTGCTCCAGATCCACTTTCCAGTGCCCCTCTACCACTGCTCAATGCCTTGCTCTCCCAGTTACTCACATACCTTCTCCTGAATCTGGCCCGCGATGTTCCGCAGGGCCTCCTGGAAAACTTTGTTCTTGGGCTCCAGGCTCACACATCTCTGCAGATCAAGGACGGCCTGGTCGAGGCGGCCCAGTTTCTCTAGGGCTTGGCTCCTTCGGTAAAGTGCTTTGATGTCCCCGCCGTCCTTTTCGATGGCTGAGCACAAACAGGAGCTCTGTCAGCACCCGAGAGGCCACCATCTCCAGCAAGAGCAGTAGGGAAAGATCTCGAGGGCTAGAGGAAGGTGGGGGTATGGATGTGGGGCTCAGTATTTCAGCCTCAGAAAAGGTCAGAGTAGCTGCAGAAAAGGAGATGCCCAGGGAAGTGGAAGAGAAAAAAGGAGGCAGATGTGTTTTAGGGGTAAAAAGAAAAGGAAAAAGTGAGGGTTGCCCACCCCAGAAGCCCCACGGCTCCACCCAAGTGCCCTCATTCCCCTACCTTTGGTTGCCTCTGTTTCTGCTTTCTCGTAATCTTCCTGAAACAGAAAGAACAGGGCTTGAGTTGCTGGTCATCTCCTTTTTCGGGCAAAACTGGGCAACAGGGTTGTTCTCCAGTCACCTAAAGGCCCAAAGGCCATGTGACAAGTGTGGGGGCCCGAGCACCGGCGGAGTGGGCAAAAGAGGCCTGGGCAGGCGAGGGGAAGAGCAGCCGGCTCCCTCACCAGCTTGAGGTGGCAGGCCGCCCGGTTCCGATGCAGAATGGCCTGGTCCTGGGGCGTTGCGCCCAGACCCAGGGCTTGCGTGTAGGCCGTCAAGGCACCTTCGTAGTCCCCGCATTTGAACAGCTCGTTGCCATCCTTCCGCAGCTGTTCCACTGAGCTAGCCTGTGGAGGGAACGCGTGGAAACGTCGCAGGTGGGCTCAGGGTGAGTCGCGGAGCTACTGGGAGAGGACGCTGAGGGTCGTGGGCGAGTCCCATGGAGGGCCAAACTGAGAGGGAGGAGGCGGCCCGGCAATCGCCCGAGCAGGTGAGAAGTGGAGATAGCCCAGGGGGATGGGTAAATGGGTACGCACCCCGGGGCCGACCGACTGGGGCTCGGGGTTCCCTGGACCACTCACAGTCATCGCGCGACAGACGTCCCGGGCGCGCGCAGGCGCAGTCTCTGGAGTAGGGTGGGTGGAGGCTCGGGAATCCGCCGCCGGCTGCCCCGCCCCAGTCTTGCGTCAGAGGCCGGGGGCGGGGAACGGGCGGGGCCAAGGAGAGGGCGCGCCAGGCGCGGGGCGGTACTCGGCCCCGGTCCGCAGACGCAAAGAAGCCCCGGGCGCGCTTAGTCTGTTCCCGCCGAGACCTGCAGGGGGCGCGCGGTGGAGGACCTAGAGGGACGCCGGTCGCTGCTGGGGCTCAGGTCTCGGCATTGGCCCCGGCCCTGGCCCCGAACGCGGCAGAAATGCACAAGGTCTGCAGTCATCAGGGCCACGAGCAGCAGGCTGTAAAGGCTCAGCGCTAGGAGCGGGCCCGGACCCCTGTGAGAGATAGGAGGGTATCAGGATGCAGGCCCCAGTCGTTCTCGCCGCTTCATGTGCGTTACAGAGCCGCCGAGAGTCTGGAGAAAGCTACCCAGAAAAGTGCAGAACGTGTAAATACAAATTCAGGGAGCTCACAGGTACCCTGAAGTCATTCACGGACAGATTCAGGATTGAAAACCCCGACGATAATACATGTTTGATCAAACCCCGTCTGCAGGGAGATCCAACCAGTCAATCGTGAAGGAAATCAGTCCTGAATATTCACTGGACGGACTGATGCTGAAGCTGAAACTCCCAATACTTTGGCCACCTGATGCGAAGAACTGACTCATTGGAAAAGACCCTCATGCTGGGAAAGATTGAAGGCAGGACAAGAAGGGGACAATAGAGGATGAAATGGTTGGATGGCATCGATGGACATGAGTTTGAGCAAGCTCGCCTGGCGTGCTGCAGTCCATGCGGTCGCAAAGAGTCGGACACGAATGAGCGACTGAACTGATAATACATGATTGCTCCAGATACTCCTTTCAGTATTGACACCCGTCCAACCCCACCTACCACACAACGCCTACAGTGACTCCCTGTTACCGATTCTCACAGCCCCCTGAACTTTTCCTTCACAGATTGTTTTGTAATCATGTATTTAGGTGATTTTATGTTTGAGATCTGTAAACTACAAGCCTCCCACCCCAGAAATTAGGAACAGAGTCCAAGATACTGGAACACCCTGTCAGCGTTCCAGGGCTCTGGGGTTGGCGTTCTCACCTGAAGATGGGAGGAGGCCGAAGGGCAGACAGATTGACCTGGTTCAAGGCCTCAAATTCAGCCAGAGTGCAGCAGAAGCCCCCTGCAGCCTGCGTGTGGCAGCAGTAGGCTTCCTCCGGAGTGTCAGAGAGCCGAGGGCAGAAGAAACCCGGGTAGCGATGGCCGTCAGCATCCCAGGTGGTCTGGCACAGGTGGGGGTGGTGGGCCAAAGCTGAAGGGAGGGGCGAGGGGGGCTGGAGACAGGTAGGAGTGATCTACCCACATCCCACTCATCCCTTTTGGAGAGTAAAAGGGGCCAACTATTATCAGAAAGGCAGGCTTTCTCTCTCCTCACCAGCTCCCCAGAGTAGCCTATACCTGCTAAAAGAGTAAGTACCGGAGGGGGTGGTGGGCAGAGGAGAGCGCTGTACCTGAGAGGGAGGCCGGCTGAGCAGGCA
>NW_011494727.1:1946238-1975702 GCF_000754665.1 Bison bison bison
GAAGAACAGCAGTAGCCCCGCTGACAAGCCTGTCAGCAGAGAGCCTGACCGCCTCTGGAAGCCCATGAGAGGTCACCTCCACTTCCACCTCGGCCCTGGTCCTAGAAACCCTAACAGCTCTATTTTTAAGCCACAGATGCAGACAGTAAGGAAATAAAAATTAAAGCACCATTAACACAAACCTGAAGCTTCTCTGTCACAGACCTCTAGCGAGAGATGAAAGTGACTTGAGTTTCTATCTTCTGTTGAAAAACATGGGGATTGTGGCTCCATGCTGCCTAAGGTTCTCTGAGCTGAAGGGGAAAAGGCTCAGACGGCTGGAGGGCCGAATGAGGAATGAGCCAAGTCAAGCCACTAGCCTAGAGCCAGATATGTTTCTCTCCACCCACTCTTAACTTTCAGGCTGCCATGGAAGCTATGGGGATTCAGCTTGTTCCATTTCAGGCCCCAGAGACCTTGTTTCCAGCGTTTGGGGCTTCCCTCTCTAACTTCTGCATCGTGGCAACCACCAAGACTAGCTGAAAAGCAAGCGAGAGCGCTCTCATTAACTTGTGCCCTGAGTCCTCATGGGCCCCAGCTACCAGCCAAAGTACAAAAGCTGCTAATCAACTGGAGTAAACTTAGCAATCAGCCAACTCCACTTCACAGGGACAGTTCTTCCAGGGTCTTCCGGTCTCAGCAAACCTCATACTTCATAGATACTGTCTGCTGAGACAGGGGATTTCTCCAAAAGACCAGAGGCCACCAGTCCACAGTGCGGTGTTGTTGTAGTGTCTACTGAGGCCTGACAACGTCATGCTCTCAGAACAACAGTGACAGCGCTCATAAGCCCAGGGCCCACAGCAGTGCCTGGGGACTGAAGTAGGAACCCTCGCGGCACAAGAAAGACATGCAGATTTTGTTCCTGGCACCTGAGAGCAAAGAAAACAGTTCCTGCAGAAACAGCACTGCGGCCTGGGAGTCTATCTGAAACCATCACCGAGGCTCCACTGTAAGCTCCAATTTCCAGGTCAGACCCCAGCAGCAGAAAAGGTGATGGCACCCCACTCCAGCACTCTTGCCTGGAAAATCCCATGGATAGAGGGGCCTGGTAGGCTGCGGTCCATGGGGTGGCTAAGAGTCGGACACGACTGAGCGACTTCACTTTCACTTTTCACTTTCATCATGCCTTGGAGAAGGAAATAGCAACCCACTCCAGTGTTCTTGCCTGGAGAATCCCAGGGATGGGGGAGCCTGGTGGGCTGTCTATGGGGTCGCACAGAGTCGGACACAACTGAAGCGACTTAGCAGCAGCAGCAGCAGACCCCAGGGGTCTTCTAGGTCCTAGTGTGAGGCTCCTTTGCCCATAGCAACCAGGCCATTCTTGCAGGGAGAACGATTTTTAGAGCACTTTGAGAATGTTCAGAGCATTGGCAGCTTGAAAATTGTCTTTTCATGGCGGGAGAGGGTCCTCCCCAGAGAAGTTGTCTCTCGCCCAGAGGCTAAGTGATTTGCTCTCCCACCAAGTTAGGACAGTCCTCTGCGCCTTCCTGCTCCGGACACAGTGAGGCCACTGTCTTCTTGTCTGTTTTCCTCCTTCGCCTAGGCTGCGGGCTCCCAGAGAGCCAGGCCATATTCTTCATGCACCCTCCGCAAAGCACACTTAACTAGCAGCTGCGAAGCTGTGGGCAGCAGCTTCCTACACCCAAGGCCCACCCATCAGACCCGGAAGAACCCGTCGGACCAGACTCCACCACCTCCCGGACCTCCGCGGCGCCAGGGGGCGCTGTGGACGCTGGGTCCACGCTCCCCGGGCGCCTGGGACCTAAGGTACCCGCCCCACCTGCACGATGGGCTCCGAGGTGGCCCAGCTCCTGGAGGCTGCTGACTTCGCGGCCCGCAAGCACCAACGGCAGCGGAGGAAAGACCCCGAAGGGACCCCCTACATCAACCACCCTATCGGTGGGCGCTCCGCCGGGGGAGCCACGGCTGTAGCCTCCAGGGGTTGGGGACCGGGAAGGGAACGCGGAGGGCGTGCAGCTCCTCGGGCACCTAGTGGGTACCTAGCTTTGTGCCAGGCACAGTTCGTGTTTAAGACTCACAGCGACCTGGGGCGGTCGGCATGGCTGTTCCCTGTGTACAGTGGACATCCAAAAAACAAAAAAGAGTAAAGGACTTGCCCAAGGTCACCCCGCTAGTGAGGGGCGGCCACCTCTGGCTCTGCAGAACCCACATCACGCGGCCCTGAACCCGCTCCTGACTTCCTGCTTTGCCCCGTCAGGTGTGGCTCGGATCCTGACCCACGAGGCGGGGATCACTGACATTGTGGTATTACAGGTAACTTTCCTCCTCTGCTAGGAGGCTGGGCTGGGGATCAGGGGCCCCAATCAGCTTCGGGCACCCGTGGCAGGCGTCCCAGGATTGAGTGGAGGCCTGTCCACAGGCAGCCCTGCTCCATGACACAGTGGAGGACACAGACACTACCCTGGATGAGGTGGAGCTGCACTTTGGGGACCAAGTGCGGCGCCTGGTGGAGGAGGTGACAGATGACAAGACTCTGCCCAAGCTGGAGAGAAAGCGGCTGCAGGTGGAGCACGCACCCCAGAGCAGCCCCGGAGCTAAACTGGTGAAGCTGGCAGATAAGCTGTACAATCTGAGGGACCTGAATCGCTGCACCCCAGAGGGTACGCTCTCCCCCACCTGCTCTGAGGGAAAAAGGAGGGGTATCCATCTTCTGAAGGCACAGGTTGGTCAGTTCCCCTGGAATAAAAGCCCAGGTGTTCTTGTTAATTCCCTAGACTAATCTTAGTAGACCCCTCTGATCTTTCATACAGTAGAAATACAGAAGCTGGGCCAAGGGGAAGTTTTCAGCACAAATCCATCAGGAACTCAAGGCCCTGCGCCAAGCCCCTCAGGAAGTGGGCAAAATCCAGGGCAGTCCTGGATATCAACATGAGCGGTTTTCTGTCCACTCTTATGCAGGATGGACTGAACACCGAGTCCAGGAATACTTCGAGTGGGCGGCACAGGTGGTGAAGGGGCTCCAGGGAACAAACCGACAGCTGGAAGAGGCTCTAAGGCAGCTGTTTAAGGAGCGGGGGCTGACACTCTGAGTGGTACTTGGAGCCATCGTTTCCCAGGCCAGAGAAGATGCATACTTCAGCCTTTCCATGCCTCCCAAGCTCCCTCCCTGGTTCTCTCAGCACAGATATTAGAGACCAAATACACGTGTCTTTTCTGAGTCTGAAGATCTACTAACTGAGCCCCAGATTGTGGGATGATGTGCCCCATGTATTTCTAATGCATTCACTGCCCCTCTTCAGGCCTTGGGTCTGTCTGTTTTGCACGGTGGGATCTCTGGCCCCTCAGGGACTTAGACTTATCTATAAACGCTGGTCTGAAAGTCATTATGCAAAATAAAACATTTGGATAAAGCTTCGAGTTGCTGCTGCTCCTCCTCCAGCCTCCCCAGTGGGGAACCGATGTGTGTGTGTCGGGAGGAGATATCTGCCCTTCAGTAGGGCAGGGTTCCAACTGTGTGCCCTCCGGGACAGGTCCCTCAGGTTGAGGGCCTGAACCCCTTGGAGCTTGGTTTCCTTATCAGTGGGATAGGTTGTATAATTATCAGGGTTGAGCTAGGTGACATGCCTGACACGTAGATGCTCCGAAATTGGTAGGCTTCCTCGCTGAGGAGGTCGGGTGGGAAAGAAGTTGACGTGTGTATTGACATATGTATTGGAAAGAAGTGCCACCCTGCTTACTGGCAGGTCTTGCTGGGCTCAGCAAAGTCCCCAGCAGCAACGTGATAGGGCCTGTGAGGGGGAGGGTCCCTCATACCCCAGGTTGCCACAGAAACCTGCTGTGGTTGGCACCCCACCCTGTCTCACCACCATCCCATCTCTGATTCCTTTCGTTGCTAAGCGACAGGAACTTCTGGGTGCCCCAGGAACTGACCAACCCTTGGAGCCCGTCAGGGTCTGGGAGAAGGAGCAGAGCTTTTTGAGGCATCCACCTGAAGGGATCAAGTGAAGTGGTGTTGATCGCTGCTGAGCAGCTGAGAGTTATTAGTCCACTCTAAACGGGTACACTTGTGGGAGTGAGGAGGGTTGCTTGGTCAAAGGCCACTTTGTGGTCACAAGGTGATCGATGTTTTCTTTTCACATGTGTTTCCTAATTTGTTCTTTATAATAACTGGATGAGATAGGCAGGGTAGGGATTATTCTCATTTTACAAAGATGAAATACGAAGCTCAGAGAGGTGAGAAGACCTGTTAATGATTAAACAGAGGAGTAGTGTCAAGATCAAGACCAGAATCCCTCTTTTTGCCACCGTGGGCCTTTTTTAACCAAACAAGATTGACCACAATTTGAGGTTAACTCCAACCATGCTAGGACTTCCCTGGTGGCTCAGTGGTGAAGAGTCTGCCTGTCAAGGCAGGGTACAAGGGTTCGATCCATGGTCCAGGAAGACTCCACAAGGTGTGGTGCAACTACTATCCCCACGCCCTAGGGCCTGCACACTGCAACCACTGAGCTCACACGTTGCAGCTACTGAAGCCTGCGCACGCCTAGAGCCTGTGCTCCGTAAGCCCCCACAATGAGAAGCCTGCACACTACAACGAACAGTAGCCCCTGCTTGCCACAACTAGAGAAAGCCTTCGAGCAGCAACAAACACCCAAGGCAAGCAAAAATAGTCTATAGAAACCAAAGTACAACCATCGACATCAGGAAATTAATGTTAATACATCACTACCTTAAATCTTTGATGATAGAGGGCTTCATGATGTACTTGTATGCTTACTTTGGCTTTTGCTGGGCTAGGAATGTGTCTGGGGACCTTCCACGCAGTCCAGTGGTTAAGACTCTGTGCTCTCATTGCCAAGCGCCTGGGTTGAATGCCTGGTTGGGGAACTAAAAATCCCATAAGCCTTGCAGCATAGCCAAAACAAAAAACAATTTTACTTCTAGCCTGGAATTAGGTCAACAGAGATTCCTGGCCCCTCCAAGGATCTGTCCTTAATTGGACTCCATTTCTCTGGATCTGCATGGCCTCATCTTCTGTTCATGGCTGTAGCTGTTCTCTCCGTTCTTAGTCAAAGAAGATTGCCTTTTGAGTATGACTATGCTTTTACATTTTTAATATTTAGCAATCTGAGGCACTAGTTGAGGGGGCAGCAGGACAAGTGTCTACTCATTCAGTTTGAATTCACATCCCCAGGCATTCTGACAAAGGAAACCTGTCTTTCCTCCATCAGTGAGCCTCTCAGGCCTCCATGCTGAATGCTATTGCTTCCATCTTCAACCCTGTCGTGTTCCAAATGCCAAGGAAGCCTCATTCCTACCCCCACATAGGCTTCCTGTGCCTCGTTGTTGTTCAGTCGCTTAGTCTCAGATGCCTTTGCAACCCCACGGACTGCAGCGTGCCAGGCTTCCCTGTCCTTCACCATCTCCCGGAGCTTGCTCAAACTCATGTCCATTGAGCTGGTGATGCCATCCATCTCCTCCTCTGTCGTCCCCTTCTCCTCCTCCTCTCAATCTTTCCCAGCATCAGGGTCTTTTTCAATGAGTAAGCTTTTTGCATGAGATGGCGAAAGTATTGGAGCTTCAGCTTCAACATCAATCCAATGAATATTCAGGATTGATTTCCTTTAGGATTGACTGGTTTGATCTCCTTGCAGTCCAAGGGACTCTCAAGAGTCTTCTCCAACACCACTGTTGAAAAGCATCAATTCTTTGGCGCTCAGCCTTCTTTATGGTCCAACTCTCACATTCGTACATGACTACTGAAAAAACCATAGCTTTAAGTATATGAACCTTGGTTGGCCAAGTAATGTCTCTGCTTTTTAATATGCTGTCTAGGTTTGTCACAGCTTTTCTTCCAAAGAGCACCTTTAATTTCATGACTGCAGTCACCATCCACAGTGATAATGGAGCCCAGGAAAATAAAGTCTGTCACTGTTTCCTGTGCCTACTCTACCTAATTTCAGAGTTCTTTCAGTTCAAGTTTGTTCTCCACTAGCAAGGTCTAAATCAGGAGCCAAAAATGGATGGACACTCTTTGCAGAATCACTTGGTCCTGGCAACTGTTACGATCAATTTCCCTCTGACCCTAAGTAAAATTGAGGCTTGGTGTGAAGAAGGATCTAGTCTGTCCTCTATCATGTTTTTTTCCTGTGAGAATTGCTCCTTGCAGTGTTTGTTCTTTGTACACATTTTTTTGTTAGGGAAAAGCAAAAATTTAGTTCAAAGATCTCTTTGGGATGGGAAGCCTCATTCCTACCACTCACACTATGATTTCCTTCCTGAGTGCATGGGCATCATTAGTTAAACACGGTGACAGACAGTGTGGTATGCAGGTGAATTTCAGGGTAAGGATGTCACTCTCTCCACACAGGTTAAACTCATCCCCTAGGCAAGCCGAATCAGAGTGCAGTGTGGCCTGCCCACCCTGTGCAGGAGGGACCCAGTAAGTCAGCTGTTCTCGTCATGGTTCCAGCTGGCCACATTAGTCCTCCTTTCTTCCTGGAAACAGAATGGTTCTCCATGGGTAGAGAGTTAGAGAGGAATAGAATCCTATCCATTCCCGGTGATTGAAGTTGTTTCTCTCATGTCCTGGCTCTGTTTTTTTTTTTTAATGTGTTTTATTTAACTGAAAATAGATTCGTGTAACAGCCTGGCATTGATATTGTATACTGGAAAGAACACTGAATTGGCTCTGCCACTGGCATGGGGGAGTTCATGTAACTTCTGTGGGGCTCAGCTTATTTGTAAAATGAGAGGGTTGGACTAAATGAGCTCTACATGCCTTTCTGGGACATCATACATGTTTGTAATTGAAGAGAAATCCCGTATTCCTTAACAGAGGATCCTGCATTGAAAGCAGGCTCATGGGTAAATGGTGTCTGCTCCCGGGGCTCTCTTTCCTCCCAAATTCTCCCTTACTCCTAAGGTCCCTGGTTAATTTTTAAAAAAATAAAACACTGAGAAATATTAATTAGAAGTTAAACATTAGGTTATCAAATTATATTGACACAATGATCTCCAAGTTCTTTCCAATTCCAGAGTATGATTTATGGGTTAATGCCCTTACATTCATAATTCCAGGCACTGATCTTTTTTCCTGTCGTGCTACATGGCACACAGGATCTTGGCTCCCTGACCAGGGATCAAACCTGCACCCCTTGCAGTGGAAGCACAAGTTTTAACCACTGGACCACCAGCAAAGTCCAGGTATTAATCTAACCTAGGAAAGAGACCAACTCTTAATCCCATGGTTTCTAACAAGGCTGTTGTATTCTGAACATCACATTTTATAAACTGGATTACTTACATACATATTTTAACTATTTCTGAACTGGAAATGTGCATTCTACTACAAAGGGCAAAAGAGGCATCATTTTTTTCTACCACATACCATAAAGGGAAATCTGTCAGAACAAAGATGGTACAATTATGAGTCCATACAGCGGTAATACTTTAAACAAATGGGATCAAAGTATGTGTAAAATTTAGTATCCTTTAAGAAATGGAAGCTGAAAAGTATATTAAAAAAATTTCAATCAAGCACAAGTAATCCACCTTCCTGAACTGCAAACACTTCCTCAAGTATACATTAGGGATCTGGTTCTGGTTTTGATGTAACCCTCAGAATTGTGAGGCCTCAGGGCCAGAGCTCCATGGGAAAGGGTTACCGCTAGCCTTAAAAGAGCAGGCCCTTTTTCAAGTTATAAGTGCAGCAGACTCACCTGGGAGCTTGTTGTAAGTGTGGATTCTTTGGTCCCTCCTCCCAGAGATTGGTTCAACAGGCTGTGCCAAGGAATCTGTTTCTCCTCCTGTGCGCTGAGGGAGGGTTTTGTTTCTTGTTCTTGTCACAAGTCAGTCTCAGGGACCCGTGGCTCTGCTGTAGAGATGCCCCTCCAGTGTGCCGGCTGAAGGAGCAGCCCCGCCAGCACAGGCCGGGCAGCTGGATTTTCAACAAGTAATTCTGGGGATTGTGGACCACACCTTGAGCAACGCTGCCTTATGGGGTTCTAAGAGGCCAGCATGTAGGAATGAACACTTCAGTCCCTGGCAGATGAATAACCTCTTTGCACATCTAATACCTCCAAAGAGAATAGCCTTTATTTTACTAATTTCCTAGGGGGTTCACAGGTTCTCCCTTAAAACCGGATTACAAGTTATACTAGTAAATGACACCAGCTATAATGTAATTGCTTAGCATCCTTAATGAACATGATTGTAGCTCATATTTACTGAGCACTTCCCTGGTGACTCAGACAGTAAAGTGTCTGCCTACAATGCAGGAGACCCAGGTTCAATCCCTTGGTTGGGAAAATCTCCTGGAGAAGGAAATGGCACCCCACTCCAGTACTCTTGCCTGGAAAATCCCATGGATGGAGGAGCCTGGTGGGCCACAGTCCATGGGGTCGCAAAGAGTTGGACACGACTGAGCGACTTCACTGTATTAAATGTACCAGGCACTCTGCTCAGCACTTCATTCTTTGTGTGACACAGAATGTGTCACATTCTCTGATAATCTTCATTCCTTCACTGTGACACAGGATGCCACGTGGCCTGGCCGGGCAGCAATGACCCTGGGTGACCCAGAAAAACTCAGCTGGTCACTGCTTAGTAGGCCCCATGACTTGCTCTAAGGAGCTCAAAGCAAGTTATTCTCCCGAAGTGATCGTACACACCAAGTTTTGAAGTGCTGCAAATATTTTCTCCCAGTCATTTGTGTTTTAACTTGGTGGTTTCCATCATAAACAAACTTTACACGTATTTTTGGTGGTAAAATCTGTTTATCTTTTCCCTTATTATAGCTTTCAAGTTTTCTGTTCAGAAAAGACCTTTCCACACTGGAATATAAAAATATCCTATATTTTCCTCAGTAATTCTGGAGTTCAATTTTTTGTTTTTTCCCTCTGGTGCTACTTTTTGTGTAAACTGTGAGGTAGAGAGCTCCTGTTTTAACAGATAGGCAGTTATTGTAGTCTGTATTAAATAATCCATCTTTTTTTCCCCACTTAAAATACTCCTCTATCCTGTACTGAGTCCCTTACACCTGGGTCTGATGCTGGGCTCTCCCTTTGGTTCCAGCGGTCTGATCCTACCCCAGAGCCCCCCGGGGAAATCTAGTGCCTTTTACCCAGCACCACTGCCCCAGCCACCCTCTGATCATTCAGAATTTTTAGTAGTCTCACACATTTACTCTTCCAAATGAATGCTGTTGTCGTTCAGTTGCTAAGTCATATCCGACTCTTTGCGACCCCATGGACTGCAGCATGTCAGCTTCCCTGTCCTTCACCATCTCCCAGAGCTTGCTCAAACTCATGTCCATTGAGTCAGTGATACCAGTCAACCATCTCAACCTCTGTCATCCCCTTCTCCTGCCTTCAATCTTTCCTAGCATTAGGGTCTTTTCCAATGAATCAGCTCTTTGCATCAGGTGGCCAAAGTATTGGAGCTTCAGCATCAGTCCTTCCAAAGAATATTCAAGGTTTGATTTCCTTTAGGATTGACTGGTTTGATCTCCCTGCTGTCCAAGGAACTCTCAAGAGTTTTCTCCAATATCACAGTTCAAAAGCATCAATTCTTCAGCGCTTAGCTTTCTTTATGGTCCAACTCTCACAATTCATAAATGACTGCTGGAAAAACCATAGCTTTGACTATACAGACCTTTGTCAGCAAAGTAATATCTCTGCTTTTTAATACGCTGACTAGGTTTGTCATAGCTTTTCTTTCCAAGAAGCAAGCATCTTTTAATTTCATGGCTGCAGTCACCATCCACAGTGATTTTGGAGCCCAAGAAAATAAAGTCTGTCACTGTTTCCATTGTTTCCCCATCTATTTCCCATGAAGCAATGGGGCTGGATGCCATGATCTTAGTTTTTTGAATGCTGAGTTTTAAGCCAGCTTTTTCACTCTCCTCTTTCACCTTTGTCAAGAGGCTCTTTAGTTCCTCTTCCCTTTCTGCCATAAGGGTGGTGTCATCTGCATATCTGAGGTTACTGACATTTCTCCCAGAAATCTTGATTCCAGCTTGTGCTCCATCCAGCCCGGCATTTTGCATGATGTATTCTGTATATAAGTTAAATAAGCAGGGACAATATATACCCATTTTTAAACCAGTCCATTGTTCCATGTCTGGTTCTAACTGTTGTTTCTTGACCTTCATACAGGTTTCTTAGGAGGCAGGTAAGGTGGTCTGGTATTCCCATCTCTTTAAGAATCTTCCACAGTTTGTTGTGATCCACGCAGTCAAAGGTTTTAGTGTAGTCAATGAAGCAGATGTTTTTCTGGAATTCTCTTGCTTTTTCTATGATCCAACAGATGTTGACAATTTTGGAACCTGTCAAATTCCAAAAAGTATCTAATCTCACTGGAATGCATCGAATTTATGGGATGATCTGCAGAAAACCAGAATCTTTACAGAAATGTAACATGCATCGTTTGAGTCGACATACAGAATGCTCTGTTAAGGTCTTGAGTTGATCCTCTCGGATTGTATTGGATGGCTACTTTGGAACTTTTGCTCACCGCTCCTATCTGCCACACTGCAGGGGTTAGTAGTGCCAGAACACGGCTAAGGAACTGTATGGCCTTGGCGAATCTCTGACTTCACTGGGAATGTCTGTGGTGGTTGGGTCTTTAGAATGCCACTGACTGTGGGTTTCAGATGGAGACACCCTTTATCTAGGTTAGGATGTTTCTTCCTAATCTTTAACTTACTAAGAGTTTAACAAGGGATGGATTTTAAATTTTACCAAATATTGTTTAATAAGGGATAGATTTTAAATTTTACCAAATATTGTTTCAGCATCTGTAGAAACTATCATAAATTTTTCTCTAATAATCAAAGCTGCAATGAAAGCTGACAAGCAGCCACGGTGCTTCCTAATTTAGTCTATGTCTTCCTAGTTCCCCGCAAAGACTTCTGTAGAAGGATGTGATGGAGAAGCTTCAGGCCTGCAAGGATGATGTTGAAAGCCTTCTCAAGTTGGAAGCTTCACTTTCTTTCCAGGGAAAGGAAATGTGCTGGATCAAACGCCCCTGTGATAGGAAGTGGCTCCTGGGGAGAGTGGTAGACAGCATGCAGGAACCAAAGAGGAGTCAAGCGGAGTGGCCCCTCCCTCACCCCACAAATCAACACGCAGACCAAGTGCCCAGTCTGAGATGGGGGTTTTGGTACCTGAAGTGTCTTATGCCCTGCAGCCATGACAGTCATGAGTCCTTCCTGCCACACGGCAGCCCCTGGCCAGGGTGTGCGGCTCAGGGAGCACTTCAGAAAGGAGCCGTCACACAAACAGCCATTCCTTCTACTCCTCCACCCGACGGCTACCCCTTGGTCCCCAGCCCCTCCTCCTGGTGTCGCTCCGCTCCTGCTCGTCACATCAGGACATGTGTCCTTACACAACTACGGGACTCCCCTAGAGTCAGCTGCTGGCCACCGTGAGCCTGATGCCAGACTCTGGCCCACTCAGCCTCCCCTGCTTCTCTTCCATCCCATTTGGGGGAGAAGGTGGGTGCCTGAGCCGGTGCCCCGTGAAGTGGACACACACCCCCCCAAAGCAGAGGCCGGCACTGGCCCCTCTGAGCAAGGGCCTTCACCGCTGCATTTCAGCGGCGCTGCCCTACCTATCCACCCAACACTGGGCCTGCGGGCTGCCCCCCTGCACAGAAGCAACAATAAAGGGAAAATGAGGGCAGAGCCCAGTCTGTCGTGGTTCTGAGAGGTAGATCGGGACAGGATACCGGGTGTGGCTTGTCCAACCCGATCTCATGTGAGGAGGTCAGTCTCCATGGATGAAATTTCCCTTCAGGCCACAAGGAGACCTAGCCCAAGCGGAGGCGAAAGGTGGTGATCTCCATGGGCTCCACGTAGACGTCAGTGCTATTGGAGGGCGAGGCCAGAGGGTACAGCAGGGTCAAGGAGGTTGGCTGCAGGAAAACCACATCCAGGCCGTGGAAGAGGCTGCCCAGGGCCACCTGTGGGGAGGGAGAAGGCGCAGGGCAGTGCTGGGAGCTGACCCGCCACGTGCTGCTGCTCTTCCTCTGCGTGACCTGCGTGACCCTCACTTCAGCATGGGCCCCTCCACACACAGCAAGTGCCTACACGTGCACTCAGTCTGCGGAACCCTGGAAGCCCTGTGGACCTCAGGGCGGGAACTGCTGCACTGAGCTGTGTGGTCTCTGACGACAAGGACTTTATCTTTTCTTTTTCTTCCCATACCATGCGAGGCTTTGCAGGGTCTTAGTTTCCCAACCAGGGGTTGGACCTGGCCCACAGGAGGGAAAGTGCTGAGACCTAACTACTGGACTGCCAGGGGAATCCCAGCAGGGACCATGTCTTGATTTACCTCTCAGTCACTGGCACCAGCATGCAGATGCATTGATCAGTGCTAGTCTTTGCTGGCTTAAACAATGACTAGAGTACGATGGCTTTTGGTTTTTAACTCCTGGTGTTTCTGTTTGCTGAACGCAGGTTCATACACATGGAACCAAAGCTGTCTACCTGGACACCTCGTCTGGAACTGCCCCTGCCAGGCCTCAGAGGCTTTGAAAACACGTCACCAGCTTCTCCCCCTTCTCTCCATGAAGTCCCAGCGTTAACCCTGCCCACTTCCCCACTAACTGCCTGCCTCAACGAGCTCTCTGCCCGTTGTGCCTGGTGCTGTTTCCCTGCCCTCTGCTCCCTTCCCACACCAGGGCCCTGCTCACCTTGCCTTGGCTGGTGGTGCAGTTGAAACCCAAGTTCTTGGCCTCAAGGCCACAGTCAAAACCCTTGCGGTGTAAGAGGAGCGCGGTTTCTGCCGAGGGCAAGCCATCCTCCTGGTGACAGACACACGGGGCAGTGCATGTGTGTGCGCGTGTGTGTGGGTGTGGGGGCATGGGTGTGGGGGTGGGGAGGGGTCTCTGCAGGGCTCACAGGTGGGGCAGCACCTCTGCCAGGAAGGCAGGGTTGGATGGAGAGGAGTCTGGATGAGAGGCAAGGTCCACTCAGAAGATCCAGCGCTGAACCGGACACTCACCTCGGCCTGGAGCGTCCGCAGGTTGAGCAGGTGGAAGTCACAGGGCAGTGAGGAGGCCAGAGGGTGAAAAGAGCGCAGAGCGGGGCCAGGGGCCTGCCTCCTGGCCACGGGCAGGGCGAGCACAGGGGTGTTCAGGTACATGGAGGTCAGGTGGCTGAGGAGGGACGGGAAGCTTGCAGAGGCGGCCTCGCGGACCTGCAGGACGGGCCAAGGTCTGGCTGAGGACGCGGCACCGGGGGAGGGGAAGGACGCTCCTTTGCAGAGAGCGTCCCTGACGTGTCTGGGTACATGGGGTGCCTGACTCCAGAACCCTTCAAGCACAGTCGCTTCCTGCCTCACGCAGCTTAGGACGCGTGACCTCACTAGGCCACCGCACCTCTAACTCTGGGGGCTTTTTGCTTCCTCATGCTCCCATCAGCAATGTCTCCTACCATGGAGATTCTCAGAGTAGAGAGGAGAAGGGAAGACAGACAGATGGACACTTCACCATGGAGGCTGGGCCTCTGATGCAGAAAGCCTCTGGGGCGACCCCAGTTTCAAGCTCGACCCACCCTGATGCTTGAACCCAGCGGTCCCCACTCCTTGGTCAGCTGACGGGGACGTCACACTCACAGGCCTGAGCTCAGCTTTCTAAATTCATGTTCTTAGCGTCTCTTTCCTGTTGCCCAAATCTCACCCTTCCCTCAGACACGACCTCCACTACCCCTCGGCAGGGCCCTCACAGCCACCTCCAGGTTCCTCCCTCCCAGGGCTCAGTTCAAGCCAACGACACTGCTTCCTGCGTCAACAGCCTCGAAGCAGCCACCCTGAAGACCCACCCGGGCCCCCACTGCGGGAGTGATACGCCTCGAGCAGAGTCCGAATAGCATTCCTTCAGCTCAGGTGCCTACTGGCCTCCAGGAGGAAGTCCAAAGCCTTCACCAGGCACTCCAGGCCTGTTTTGTCTGCCCCAAACCACCCTCCATGGCAGCCCACACTGGCCACTAGAACTTTTTGCAGTCATGGAAATACGCTACATCTGCACTAGCACAGCAGGTACCCCTTGGAATATGACTAGTCTGAATGAAGAACTGAACCTGCTATTATATTTGGTTTTGAATACATTTAAATGGCCGCACATGGCTAGTGGCTGTCACACCGGACAGGTGGCTCTGATCCAACTGAGTGAATTCACAGCTCTTACCCTTCACATTCTTTCTTGCCTCCCACCCTGTGCCTTGGTTCAAATGTGTAGGGCGGACCCCCCACTCATCAGAGATGCTCATGGATGACACCTCCTCCAGGAAGCTGTCCTGGATTCCACTATGTTCTCTCATTCCTCAGGACCCGGGGACATACCCATTTTCTACTTTTAATAAGCACACACACAGCTCATCCCCCACCCCTACTCACGAGTCAATTCCTAGAGTGCAGAGTCGGTATTGTATGCATTTGCTGCCCTCTCAGCCCTCACAGCACAGCGAGAGCCCAGCAGCTATTTGACGAGTGAGTGACCAAGCCCCAGATGGGGGATTGGGCAGCAGGCTCTGCCACCAGGGATTCCAACTCCAGCTACACATCACTAAGGCTAGTGTGACACCGCATCACTGGCCCTTACCTCTCGGTTCCTGTTCCTGCTGCTGTGAAAGATCAAGCCCCTAAACATGGCTGCCAGTTTGGAGAAAAAGCCAGGCTGGTGGGGGCAAAGAAAGCCGTGAGATGATTGGGGCAGCAACAAAGAGGGGAAGAGGACACAGGGGCGGGTGGGAAGGTGAGAGATGAGCACGAGGAGGCACAGACGACAGGGAGCTATGGAGAGGGAGGTGCCAGGCTGCGTGAGATGGAGCAGCAGAGCGTCAGACTCACTTCCCGCCGACCCGGGATCAGACCCTACTCTGGCTACATCTGCGTGCCTCGAGGAGGCTCCCAGGCTGGGGCTGGAACCCAGAGCCACCCACGGGCCTAGCCTGACCTGGGTCCCAGGGGGAGGCCCAGAACTCACCTCCCTGCCTGGGGTTCGCCGTTCTAACAGGAGGCGGAAGTGGTTGCAGGTTCTCTTGTTGTCCTTGAGCCCTTGGCCGAGGCCCCGGTTGTCATCCTGCATCAGTCTCCGGTCCAAGATCACCTCTAGCTGGCCTAGGGGAGTTCACTGTGAGCCCCCAGCCTACCTCCCTCGACCCCAAGCAGATGCCAGCCTCTGGAAGCAGCCCACCCAAGGCCCAAGGAGAAAGCCTGGCTGGAAGGCGAGTCATTCAGGGAACAAAGCAGCCAAGAAACTGGGAGCTGGAAGGGGCCGAGGGAAGGGCTGTGACCCTGGCGGCTCGCTGCCCGTGTGTGTTCCGTGGCTCAGGAGTGGGGCCAGTCTGGGTGCCCAGGCAAGGACCCGTCTCTGGGCTGCCTACATACAACAAAGGTAAGCAGCAACCACAAAACCCTATCAACCGCCAGGGGAAGCTGCTGCAGAGACCCTGCCCCGGGCCAGGCTTTGTCAGGTTGGGCAGATTTTGCTGTGACTAGAATACATGCTTCCCACCGTGGTTCTACGCAGGACAGACCCCAACTCTGTCCACCACATCCGTCAAAGGAGGGAGCGAGAGGACAGTCAAACAGCAGGTGATCGACCACCTCTCCTTTCCTTTAAAAATATGCCTGGGGGAAGGGCTCAAAGCGTACATATGCGGGAACGAGGATTTTTTTCCAGCACCTTTTTTTTCAAGACTCTCTTGAGGTGAGCCCATACAGAGCTCTACTTGTCCTCCGGTATCCCCTTCCTAACTTCTGTGCCTCCTTGGTTTTTACCCTGAGCAACCACAGAAAGACACCCCCAATCCTAAAACAGATCCCTTGCATGTAAAACCGCCACTGTGAGTGCACCGTTTTCCAAAAGGGCAGGGGCACTGAGGCGGGACACTCGGCTGAGTGAGGAGTCTTACAACCCGGGTGACCGTGGGCAAAGGGGCAGCAGCAGCACAGGCCTTCCAGCAGGGCGCCAGGTCCCCACCGTGCTCGCTGCAGGCCCCGCAGAGCCTGGATCGGGCATCCCTGGCTCAGCCTCCTTGGCTCAGCCCTGCCAAACGTTCCAGCCCAAAGGTGGCCAGCCTGACGGCCTTGGAAGGCCCCAAGTGCCGACTGTTCGCTTCACCCCAGGACACAGGAGCCGCCTGCGCTGCCCGGGTGGCCGGCTCCAGGTCGGTCCTCTCAGTCCTCCTTCTGATTCTCGAGACCACCCTTCTCTCTTTTTGGTCATTGTCTTTTAATGACGGCTAGCAGAAAGACAGGACACATTCTTCTCTTCTGCTGAATAATTCATCCTAACCCTGAAGACACTGTTCCGCCTGTACCTACCCTGGCCCTCCCAGGAGAAGGCGCACACCCACTTCAGCTGACGATCCCCCTCAGTGCCTGCTGCTTCTGGAGGGGATCCAACAGGCCACCCCCTCCCGTCACCCCAACAGCTGCCGGCAGCGGGGAGAGGGGGCGACAGCAGGCAACTGCCTTCCTGTCACCCCCCACTGGGCCTGTGGCTGACCAGGAGAGGGAGAGGCCCACGAGGGGACAGGCCTCGGGGGCAGGGACGGGCTTCTCAAGCTTGCCCTCTGCACCTCTCCCACCACACACACAGCGCCTGCTCCACTCACCATCGTGGAGGCTGGAGACGCCCAGGGCCTGGGCCGTGTGCAGCGTGAGGCGGTTCTGGGCGTCCTGGAGGTAGGCCATGACGGGCATGGGGTAGAAGTTGGCCTGCAGGGGCAGCTTCTTCAGATACCGTCGGGGCTGCACCTGCGGGCGAGGCCAGCCGATCAGGGGCGTTCCGGCCCCCTTTGGGCCCCCACCATGCTCGGATTCCTCCTTCTCTATCAGAGCAGATCGCCCGCCAGGGCCTGTGATGCAGCCATTAAACACTGTCAAGCTCTGTGCTCCGCGGGGTCTCTGAGCCCCAGGCCTGAGGTGTCACCTGAAAGCCGTTGAGGTCCGTGAAGAAGATGCCCTGGCTGTTGATGTCCGTGCGAATGCGCAGGGCCAGCTCCTTGTTGACGTAGTCGCGGATGTCCACCAAGGACGACACATCCAGGGACAGCCCCTCCACCCCTGGGTGCAGGACAGAGAGAGAGGCTGAGAGGAGTGAGCCACAGCCAGAGAGGGTGCCCCAGGCGAGTCCCAGCACTTGCGGCCAAGCTCTACTCCAAGAAAGCTAAACAACGTGCTTTCTGGGGACAAATGTGCCAACAGACACAGAGAGCGGGCAGGAGCGAGAGCGCGTCCCAGCCCGTGGAGCCACACCTTCCTCCCCATGCTCCCCGTCTGTGGGGCTCACCCGGCAGGTTATACAGCCGGACCACCTGGTGAACGTGCTCATAGCAGGCAACCACCTCTGAGAAGAAAGGGCCTTCTGTGACGCGCAGCACGGGTGGGTCCCTGGGGACGTAGGGCTGAGGAAAGAGCAGGGGGCAGCTGAATCCCCGGCACGAGAGCAAAACAGGGAGGAGCCGGCCGGCGTCAAGCAGCAGGACTTGTTGCCAGCAGGCTCTGGGCTGAGACCCCGGCCGAGCCAGGCCCAAGCCCCGGGTGGCGCTCCTCGGACCCCTGCCCCCCATGGGGGCAGTGGGTGAGGTGCCCTGGCTCGTGAAGCCTCCCAGGGCTCCCTGGGGTTTGTGGGGTGTCCTCAGGGTACCTTGGCCTCGCCGTCAGGCAGAAAGAGGTAGGCTCCACTCTTGTCTTTGGACGAGCGGGTGCCATAGACGAGGAACTCCATGTCCACCCGCTGTTCCTGCTCTTCATCCACCCTTCGGACACTCTGCCAAGAAACACAGCCCTGACCCCTGGCCCCACACCAGCACATCAGGCCTGCCCCCTGGGAGGGCACGGACGAACCTCCCCAAGGAGCCCAGCGCTGCTTCCCTGTGCTGTTGGCTCGGGGCTGGCACTGCCCCCTCCCAGGTCCACCGCCAGCCAGGTGGCAGTGCTCACGGGCCGGAGGCAGCTCGCGTGACCCGCTCCAGCGCCCAGCCCCTGGCCCTTTACCTTGAGGAGCCCGGTAAGGCCTGAGAACCAGACCTGCATGTAGCGGTTGCTGAGGGCGAAGTCACTGGTGCCCGAGTCAATGACACGGAGAGGGAATGCCTCATTCCTGCTGACAGACAGCGGCCGCCCGTGTAGGTAGACGCGCACGGAGGAGGGCAGCGTGCGGGGCCCGTCCAGGCCCTGCTGCAGCTGCAGCACGCCAAGACCCAGCGCTGGCAGGCGGACAGGCACAGATACCTGTGGGCACGGGAGGGCTGATGGCCTCGGACACGGGACTGAGGTTCTGGCCTAAGAGCCCAAGCAAATCCTGCACCCACTGGGGGGGGCCTTTGTCACCTCTCAAAGGGCAGGTGAGGCGACTTGCACCTCATCAAGACTTTCATGAGTCTCCAATGATACTCGGAAAATCACAAAATGGTAACCACACGTAAGATTTCAAGAAAAATCTGCTGAATGAATGAATAATGGGACAACGTAACTGTGTCCTTCCTACTGTCACACTACAGCAAACGTCACCTTCCTTTCAAGGACAGACCCAAACCCCAGGAGTGACCAAACTCCAGGCAACTCCTCTCCTCAAGACGCCAGCCCCCAACATGGGGAGTAAGAAGGCTGCGAGCAGGAAGTTGGGAAGCCAGTGTTAAGAGACAGCCTGAGGCCCCGGGGAGAGGCCGAGGATCAGCAGAGAGGGCTGTGGCGGGGCCCCACATGCCGAGCCCCCCTCACCTGATAGACGTCAGGGACCATGTCGGTGGCAGAGCTCCAGTGCGCGCTGACCTGCACGGCCAGGGGCTGACCCTCCTCCGAAAGCACACGCACCCGGGGTGAGCTCACCAGCAGGGACACCACGCTGAGCCGCTCCTGCTCCAATGGGTTGAACAGCACCACATACCTGTGAGCAGAAGGCAGGCTCACCCAGGCGGCCCCTGCTCTGGGGGAACAGGAGCAGGAACACGGCCAGGCCAGGAATCCCTCAGAGTGCGGCGGCAGCTGGGAGGGGTGGAGAGCCAGGCTCACCTGGGTGAAGATTCCAGCTGGATCACTGTGCGCTCTGGAAGGGCGTCGTGATTTAAGCGGGTGTCATCCTGGAATTAAGTCAGGGGGAGGGGAGAACCATCGCATGGCTCAACCTGACTCAGAGACTTGCCTCCCCAGGCCCCAACCTGTCCTGATGGGGACCAGCGGCTGTGCTGGGCAGGGATCCTTCACCCCAGGACAGGGAGGGAAAAGAAGAGCCAGGCCCTTGCACCACAGCTCTCGGCCCAGGCCGCACACCAGAGGTCCCCTCGGGCAGATGCAGGAGCGGGGCTCACCATCTGCAGGAAGGGCACCTCTGGGTCAAAGTGGTAGGTCTTCTTGTCCCCCAGCACCAGGTAGTGAGCTGCGTTCATGATGACCTGCTTCAGGCTGACAAGGGAGCGCAGAAGCCTGGGAGGATGGGCAGGAGAGGGACCAGGGGAGAGGTGACCACCGAGAGACTGTCCACCAGCCAGCAGGGTGAGCCCCCAGCAGGCCAGCCCACGGACCACCCGGTGCATCCTCATATTGGGGATGGTGGGCAGCGGCACAGAGTGGATGGGGAAGAGGAGGGGACTCCCACCTGACCCCATAGTCCACCACAACGGCCTCCTTGGCTGTGCCTGTGATGGCGTCGTGGTGCTGGAAGAGCCCCAGTGTGCGCCGAGCGTCCGTCAGAAGGGCGAAGTTCGAGAGCGGGAACTGGCTGGCCAGTCCAGCGCGGCGGGCGTGAGCCACAGCCAGGCTGTACAGGATCTCTGCGCCCCTGCCCAGACAGACAAGTTGGCCTCATGCCACACAGCTCGCCTGGGCCCACCCTCGCTCTGCAAGCCCCACGCCTCTTCCTTCCTCCCCTTCTCTGTGTCCTGGTCTCCATGCCCTTCGCGTCCCTGCTCAGCCAATCCAGCCCCTCCTTGAACCCTTCTCCCTCCAGCCTGGAAGCGGCGTCTCACCGCAGGTGTGCTTCCAGGACGCGGTCCAGGTTCTTGTAGAAAGGCCGTGAAGTGTAATAGCCAGTCCAGTAGTGGTCCTCCCGGTCCGCGTAGGAGAAGAAATCCCCGCTCAGCACAGGGAAACCTGGAGGCCGGGCCCCCGGCTCCACCCCTGTCCTCTTGTATAGAGCGTCAAAATAGTCGGAGAGGGTGCCAAACTGGGCCTGTGGGGACCCCAAAACCCCCTTCCATCAGCTCCAGAGTCTATTGGGAATTCTGGCTCCCCGTGCCACAGCTGGGGGTGAGGGGGAGCAATCTGGTCTATGCAGAGGGCAGTCCCTGGACCTGGCCTGGACCTCACAGAAGCTGGGGAGCCTGGGAAAGAATTGTGACAAAAAAGGAAAAACACACCCAAGAATTGCAAATGTGCCCCTGCTCTGGAGTGGTATTGGGGAGCAGGAGACCTCACAGGAAGGGCTGGGCTGCAGCCCCGCCAAGGCCCCCTCCCCAGCTCAGTGTCCCTTCACACCTGCACGTGGAGGTCAGGCTTGCTGTTGAGGAAGTCGAAGAGCCGCTGGTAGTTGAAGAACTGGGCGTCCCACTCCTGGGGCTTGTCGTAGCGGAAGTCATCGCCCAGCGGCACCAGGAGCACATTGCTCCGGAAGAGCCGGGACTTCTTCCTGTACTGGTCCAGGAGCAGGCCTGCCCTGCAGGTGGGGAGGGGAACCGGCTCATGCGGAGCCTCACCCGGATCCTGAGGGAAGCCAGCCCGAGAGGCGCCCGCCCGAGAGGCGCCCCCTCATACACCCGTCATGGACTCACTCGGCTCGTGGGTGGGAAACCCAGCCCCAGGGAGCCTGGGGTTCTCTGGGCAACTAGAGAGTTCTTCCAGAGGCAGGGCTTCAGTTCCCTGGCTCCAGTTCTGCCCTGGACGCTGCACAGAACAAGTCAATCCTCCATGCCCATGTCGGTCCTTCAGACAATCAAGATGTGCGAGGGTTCCCCTGGGCTTCCTCATCAGGCTCTGCAGTCCCTGCTCTTCCATCCCCACTCTTTCGTCTCTCTAGTTCCTACAGAGCAGCTGGGAATCCACTCACCGGCAGGTCTCTGAGTAGCCCATCATCCAGGAACCCGGAGTGCAGGGCCCAGCACTGACCACGCACATCCAGGGGAAGGCAGGCCACACTCCCGGTATGGCCAGAGTGGCCGTGTGTTCACACAGGCGTGTTTGGCAGCCCCCACGCTCACCCCACCGTGCTGACGTTAGGGATCATGTTTTCTGTGCGTGTGGCCCAGCAAGACCTTTTCTCATCCTGAACTTTCCTATCCTGTTTACGGACGCTAAGGGTAGAACCTTACAGTTATATCTAATGTTAACAGAAGTCTTATCTGGTTGGATTCAGCCCACATTTCAACCTCTTGAGATCTTCTGGGATCTGACACTCCAGATTTACTTTGTCACCAGTCAGTGATGCGGCACAGCCCCAGAGTGAAGAGCCCAGACCCGGGGGCCGGATGACACCAACGCCAGCTGTGCAACCTCGGGCAACTTACTGAACCTCTCCTGGGCCTCAGTTTCCATCAAATGAGGAAACTGCCTATCATCAGTGCCCACTATCATAGTACTGTGACATTTAAAATGAACTGAATTGATATTTGTTAAACACTTAGAACAGTGCCTGGCACATAGTAGTAACTATATATAAACGTGTCATTTTCTTTCTCATCCCAATCACTAATATAATCAATAGCAAAACAGCCCTGTTGCATTAACACCGCTCTTTTTAGACAAGTCTGGTGAGTGGCATGTCATGGGTGTCACACTTCAACCAGCCACTAATGTACTTGGTCCAGTTTGTTCTTTGCCATCTTGTTCTCAAGGAAGGACTCCTCAAATACCACCTTCCCCTAATTTATCAGCCCTGTAAGCCTGTTAAAGGAGAAAATGAGGCTATCTCCCATGACTTGCTCTGTAAACCTTGCCTAGCCTTAGATCACAGCTGCTGCTCCAAGAAAAAGTGTGCCTTAAAAGCCCAAGGGTTTTACTTGGAAGCAGCATTTAGATTTTTGGATTCTAGAAACAAAAGACTACTTTCTTTTGCTTTTGGTCACATGTTTCACCTCTTGGACGTCATGGAAACTGGAGTGTTGCAACACAAAAACCAGTTCAACTGGTTACATTCTTAAGGCCAGTCCAGTTCTGGCTGAATCATTGTTTAGCTCTCTCTTAACCCACCTTTTCCTAGGGAAGCCATTTCAGCAACATTTTTAGGGGTCCCCAAGGATTTTCTCAAAGGGGTCTGTTTTCTGTGGGGCAGGACAGAATGTGCATCTGAATGAGATTCCAGGTGCACAGAGCCTGAGGAACCTGGCTGACTTCAAGCCAAGGCAGAAGGCCTGAGCTTAACGAAGGCACAGCAGGCTCAAGGTTGGAAGGCGCTGCACTAATCTGAGAATCATTTGCCTCTGAGGCAGTCCACTGGCTCCAGCATTAGTTTATGAGGACACTGGAAAACACGCTCATTTGGGAAAATAAAACCCTTCTGGAAAAGGTGGTACCTTACAGCCACTCTGGTTTTTCAGGAAAAAGTACTAAAAGAATTGTCACTGCAAGGGCTGTGGGCCTGAATTCACCAACAGACCCTGCCCCCATTTTATGAATGTGGAACCTGAAGCCTGCCTTGCAGCACAGCCCAGACATGTCTGCACAGGGAGAACGGCACCACCACACCCAGTCCAGGGCAGGGAGCAAGTACCTCTCGGCCACATTGGCCTCCGTGATAGCCCGGGGCGGCACCTTCCAAGGGCAGCTGATCCGCCCACCAGGCAAGCGCTTGAAATCGAACTGGCAGCAGATCTTTGGATCCGGGCCACACGTATGGGGGACATCGTAGCTGTAGAAAGGCATCATGTGGCAGAAGATGTCTGTGCTGGCGTCCGAGTCTACAGAAGACACGCCAAAGAGTCAGGTCGTGGAGCTGGGCTCAGGGAAGCCGGCGGGGGAGGTAACTACTCCAGCTAAAGGCAGGAAGTACACTCAAGGCTGCGAGGATATGCTGGCCAGGGTCAGGACCAAGCAGGGCAGGGGAGCCCATGGCTCCTCCGGGGGACAGATAGGCTCCACAGCGGCCAGAGATATCAATGCAATCCCCTACCTAACCTGAAGGCGAGCGCTTCTGATGGTCTACACCAGTGCTCTGAAGGACTGGTGGGTCTTATTTCTCAAACCCCTGACCTTCCCCCAGGAGAACTACCACTGCGACCCCCTCTACCCTACCTGGCCTTACCCCAGGTCTGCCTCCACATGAACTCCAGGCTGTGGCTGGCGGCAAAGTGCTTCTTGATGGCGTAGTGTACCCTCTGAATGAGCATGCTGGTCAGGTTGGCACGGCGCAGCAGGTAAGGCATGGTGGGGCTGTATCCAAAGGGGTCCACCGCCCAGCCTGAGCGCGGGGTTGCACCTGGGCAGGGGCACAGAAGTCAGAGGCCTGAACGCCCCAGGGCCTGGCCACTGGGTCCTCGGCCCCACAGCCCCTCCTGCCATCACCCTGCAACCATGCTGGTGCAATCAGCCTTGAAAGGAAGCATCCTCTGCCCACCCCAGGCCTTAGAGCCCCACTGCTGTCCTCTGGCACAGTGACAGGGGCAGACTCCGGCTCCTGAGCCCGGACTCACCCAGGTTCTTCTCCAGCCACTGGTGGCCCTCGATGAGCTGGTCAATCAACGCAAAATAATGGGAGTTGGCCTCATCCGGCATCACCCAGCCTCCTGTTGCAATCTCCAGCTGCCCATTTCCCACCAGCCTGGAGTTAAGAGCGCACACTCAGCCTAGGGTAGAAACCCTCTGCCCAGTCCTGCCAACCAAGGAGGGGACCTGTGTGCACTGGGCTCCCTGAGCCAGCTTACCTGAACCCAGGACCAACCACGAGAATAGACATGTGCCCTCCTTTCCCTCCAGCCAACCTCCAGCCATTCTGGCTCTGTTCATCCCTGGACTCAGTCTGCATTTCCAGGGCCAGGCCCTCCATTTTCTCTCCCCTGTGCTCACACTACTGTGACTTTTTCTAATACTCAGTTCAGTTCAGTTCAGTCGCTCAGTCGTGTCTGACTCTTTGCGACCCCATGAATTGCAGCACGTCAGGTCTCCCTGTCCATCACCAACTTTCGGAGTTCACCCAAACTCACGTCCATTGAGCCGGTAATGCCATCCAGCCGTCTCATCCTCTGTCATCCCCTTCTCCTCCTGCCCCCAATCCCTCCCAGCATCAGAGTCTTTTCCAATGAGTCAACTCTTTGCATGAGGTAGCCAAATTACTGTAGTTTCAGCTTTAAAATCATTCCTTCCAAAGAACACCCAGGACCAATCTCCTTTAGAATGGACTGGTTGGATCTCCTTGCAGTCCGAGGGACTCTCAAGAGTCTTCTCCAACACCACAGTTCAAAAGCATCAATTCTTCGGCGCTCAGCTTTCTTCCTAATACTAGTGACCCTGAAATCTGTTCCTGCCGCCTTGTCCCTGGCCCCTCTACCACCACACCTCATCTCTGCCGTCTCCTCTTGCCTCTCCCTGGCACCCACAGCTCCAGAAAAGGACTTCACACCCATCCTAGGACCCAGAGGGCCCTCCTGCCTCCCCAGTGGGCACTGGCCTTCGGACTGCTGCTCTCTTTTGGGCACTGATGTTGTCCCACCACTTGGCGAAGAAGGAGACTTCTGCCCAGATGAAGCGCCGCCGGGGGTCCTCCTGCAGCTTAGACACCATGTTGTTGAGGATGTGCTGGGTCTGTTCTGTGTAGTACTTGTCAAAGGTCTTGAGCCAGCCTGGGGGAGCCAACAAAGGGTCCCCTGAGGATGCCACCATCTTCTCCAACTGTCCCTCCCTTACCTTTGCCACTAGAAGGCCCACCCAAGCCAAAGCAACCTTGAGAAAGAAAAATGGGACTGGAGCAATCAGGTCCCCTGACTTCAGACTACACTACAAAGCTACCAAAATAAAACAGTATGGTATGAGCACAAACCCAGAAATCAACAGAGTAGGATAGAAAGCCCACAGATAAACCCACACGCCTATGGTCACCTAACCTATGACAAAGGGGGTAAGAATATACAATGGAGACTAGACAGTCTCTTCAGTAAGTGGTGCTGGGGAAAGTGGACAGCTACATGTAAAAGAATGAAATCAGAACATTACCTAACGCCATACACAAAACAAACTCAAAACGGATTAAAGATCTAAACCTAAGACCAGATACTATATACAACTTTTAGAGGAAAATGTAGGCAGAACACTCCCTGACATAAATCACATCTTTTTTGATCCACCTCTTAGGGTAATGAAAATAAAAGCAAAACAAAAATAAGCAAATGGGGCCTAATTAAACTTAAAGGCTTTTGCACAGTAAAGGAAACTATACACAAAACAAAAAGACACCAACAGAAGAAAATATTTGCAAATAAATCAACCAACAAGGGATTAATCTCCAAAATAAAAAACTCATGCAGCTCAGTATCAAAAAAATAAACAACCCAATAAAAAAAAAGGGGCAGAAAATCTAAATAGACGTTTCTCCAAAGATATACAGACAGCCAAAAAGCATGTGAAAAAATACTCAACACTATTAACTAGTAAAGAAATGCAAATAAAAACTACAATGAGGTTATCACCTCACACCAGTCAGAATTCCCATCATCAAAAAGTCTACAAATGCTAGACAGGGTGTGGAGAAAAGGGAGCCCTTCTACACTGCTGGTGGGAATGTAAACTCATACAACCACTATGGAGAACAGTATGGAGGTTCCTTAAAAAAACCTAAATAAAGGTTGTATGATTCAGCAATCCCACTCCTGAGCATATACTTGGAGAAAACAGAATTCGAAAAGATACATACACCCCAGTGTTCACTGCAGCACTGTTTACATTAACCAAGACATGGACGCAACCTAAATGCCCATCAACAGAGGAGTGCATAAAGAGGATGTGGTGTATACAAACAATGGAATATTACTCAGCCATAAGACAGGAATGGAAGAAATACCATTTGCAGCAACTTGGATGGACCTAGAGATCATGATACTGAGTGAAGTTAAGTCAGACTGAGAAAAACAAGTATCATATGATACTGCTTATATATGGAATCTAAAAAAAATGGTACAAATGAATTTATTTAGAAAACAGAAAACAGACCCATAGGCATATAAAACAAACTTACGGTTACCAGAAGAAAGAGGGGAGAGGAATAAATTGGGAGACTGGGATTGACATAAACACACTACTATATACATAAAATAGATAGCTAACTAGGACCTACTGTATAGCATAGGGAACGCAATACTCTGAAATGACCTATAAAAGAAAAGAATCTATGAAAGAGTATACATATGTATAAATGATTCACTTTGCGGTACCCCTGAAACTAACAGAACATTGTAAATCAACTGTATTCCAATTAAAAAAAGAAAATAAACAGGGCTTCTCTGGTGTCTCAGTGGTAAAGAATCTGCCTGCCAATGCAGGAGAGATGGGTCCGCTCTCTGGTCCAGGATGATCCCACATGCCTCGGGACAACTAAGCCCATGCACCACAGCTACTGAGCCTGCGCTCTAGAGCCCGGGAGGGCAACTACTGAGCCCAAATGCCCTAGAGCCTCCTGTGCCCTGCAACAAGAGAAGCCACCACCACGAGAAGCCCTCACGCCGCAACTGGACGGTAGCCCACACTTGCCACACCTAGAGAAAAGCTCACCTGGCAACCAAGGCCCAGCGCAGCCACACAAATACATTTTAAAAAAGACAGAAAGCTCTCTCCTTGGCTCCCGGGTCGCGCTGGGCACTCACTCACCTGGGTCGTTGTGAGAGTGGGGGACCACGAACACCTGCAGGTCCTCGGAGTCCCAGTCGTGCGGGCTGTAGGAAATGTCGAAGCCTTGCTTCCACACGCCGCCATCCACGTTGTCAAACGGCAACTCCTCTGATATAGTCAGCATCTGCCAGGCAGGAGGAGAGCAGCTCAGTGCCCCGGCCACGGCCACCGGGGGTCCCTGCCGGCTCTGACTCTTCTTACCTGCAGCTCTGGCTTCGGGCCGCGGCCCCCCAAAGCAAACTGGCAGTCTTGAGGGGAGATGGAGAAGAAGCTGGGCCGGGGCTCTGGCGGCACCACCCAGGAGCCGTTGGCCACATAGTAGGGCAGCAGGGCAGGTGGGCCCTCCACGTTGGCCGTCAGCTCCAGCACAGAGTCTTTGATGTGGCTGATGATCTCATGGTTCTCCTCCAACAGCTGTTCCAGCTGTTCAATGCGGTTCTGTAGCACAGATATCTGACTCTGCCCCCAAAAAAGCAGAAAGCAGTCACCCCTAGCTCCCTATGTCACAAGGAGGATCACTGCATGCGGCTCACCGCCTGAGGCCTGACTATGATCCTTCCTTCCCAAATCGAAGGCAGGACCAGGAGCCTAAAGGGCCAGAAGGTAACGGGTGTGGTTTGAATCACTACTGAGGGCTGCAGCCCACTTGGGCTGGGAGTATCCTCACTCTCTAGCTTATGCATGGCAAGGATTTCACCTCCCATGCCTATTCTTGACAATCATGTTGCCTACCCGGAGCACCGTTTGCTGACAAGGACTGCACCGGGGCTTAGTGGGAGGGAAAGCTGCAATCCACAAGCAATGTCTGCCAATTCAGGTGGACAGAGCAGCAGTACCCAGGGCCATTTTTACCTCTCTCCTTTCTTTTTTGCCATCATTGCCTACAGCTTTCTAGAAAATCTGCCTGTTGACCTGGGTTGCCATGACTCTCCAGCTGGAGCAATAACCTGATCCTGGATAATTTATGCAGGCAGAAGTTAGCAGCCAGGACTGACTCACCCGGGGGAAGTTCCCACCGTTCTGGTGTCGAGCAGGATCATGTTGTACTCGGTCCAACATGAGGTAGAGCGAGAAGACAGCCACGCAGAAGATAGCAGCCCCACACACTGTCACCTGCTTTTTCAGCTTCATACTGGCCTCCACACACACCTGGCTGGAGAGACAGCAGATGTAGCTCCGGCAAGCAAAAATCCCGTGGTGGTCTTTCCACCAAATGTCCCAATGAGTTCCTGCTCCTGTGGGACACCAATTTGCCTGACTCCAAAGAAACAAAAGCTTCTCGTGCTCTGTGACAACCTGGCAGGGTGGCATGGGGAGGCAGCTGGAAGGGAGGTTCAAGAGGGAGGTGACATATGTATACTTTGGCTAACTCCTGTTGATTCACTGACTCAACGGACATGAGTTTGAGCAAACTCCTGGAAACAGTGAAGGACAGGGAAGCCTGCCCTGCTGCAGTCCACAGGGTCGCAAAGAGTCAGACACAACTTAGAGACTGAGCAATTCCTGTTATGACAGAAATCAACAAGACTCTAAAACAATTATCCTTCAATTAAAAAATTGTTTAAATATGGGAGATATACATTAAAAAAAAGAAAGCTTCTAAGCACGGAATCCTAACACTGGCTATGGACCCAACCTGGATTGTATGCTCCTGGCTGAGACACAGAAAGCACTAGTAAGACTAAGCACATTTGAGGGCAGTCCTGCCTGGTCATGGTAGCAGCTCTGTCCCTAGGGTGGACGTGACACTCTCTCCCACGTGGATGCCATTAAAAAACAACCGGATCACAAAACTTTCCAGCTGTGACTCCTGAGCTACCCATACGACTTCTTGTTATAACCAGCCGCCCACAGAGCTTGCCTACAAGAAAGACACAGCCAGTGAAAGGAGGCAGGTGTCCAGGCTCCCTGGCCATGAGTCTCTAATTTCAGAGGAATAAACTGGTATCTATTTTGATTTAAAGGATACAGCCAAAGCTCCAAGAGACTAACAAGAAAGCCTTTCTCCCTGCCTGCTTGGATCAGACTGGTACTCACCAAAAACACTTCCTGGCACAGTTCCTCTTATTCAGGAATACAGAATGAATTAAAAAAAAAAAAAAAACAAACAAACAGCAGCAGCCACGGCTTATGTTTCTTACAAAGTCCTCTCTCTGTTCTAATACCCACAGTGGGCAACTTTCAGTCTCTGCTACAGACCCTAGGGTCTGTAAGCCCGCGGTGATGGATGTCGAAGATCCCCTGGGTGGGGAGACGCCAGGCACAGCTGCGGGGCTGTGGGGGCAACTTAAGAGTATCAGCGCCCTCCACCACCGCCCGTGGCCCGCACTTGCCTGCGGGGCTGAGAGAGACCTCTAGCCGCCTAGCCGCCGGGCAAGCGGGGGCGGGAGCGGCCGCTCCAGAGCCTTCTTCCAACCCTGGGGCTGAGACGCTCTGTCGCCTCGGCAGCGTTGTGCCCTACTTAGCACGATCTGATTCCGCTCAGGAGCCTCCGGGCAATATTTTTAGCCCTGGTAGGCTGGGTCCAGGGCACAGGAGGTGGAGAGCTGGGGAGAGAAAGTGGGATCACCGAGGGGGGCCGGCACCTGCCGCCGGGTCTTCGGCCACTGGCCAGCCCGCCCGCCTGCTGCCCGCAGCCCTCTCCC
>NW_011494727.1:1976332-1988663 GCF_000754665.1 Bison bison bison
CGCAGCCGCAGCCCGGACCCCGGACGACCGCGCGCCGCGGAGCCGCGAGGACGGACGCGTGACTTGATGTTTTCTGACTCTTCCTAGATGTCAGCTGAACTACCAATAGCAGAAACAGTCCTCCTCCATTTCACCAACCGAAGGGTGGAGGGCGTTTTCCGGCCCCCTCTCAGCTCTGGTGTAGGTATCCTTCACTTGATGCAGTTACGCTCCTTGGGCAAAGGAGTGCTGCCTCCTGGTGGTACCGTGCGTTAATCACAACTCCCTCTCTTGAGTTGGCAATTAACGAACAAGACCCATGCGTTCCTCGCTTGTACTTTTACTGGACATCTGGGTTTATAATTTTGCAGCATACTAAACCACACTAGTGAACATCTCTATGAATTCCACATTTGTCTTCTTTTAAAATTATTACCTCGGGACGTGCCTGGTGGTCCAGGGGTTAAAAATCTTCCCTGCAGTGCAGAGGACTCAGGTTCGATCCCTGGTTGGGAAAATAAGATCCCACGTGCCACAGGGCAACTACTGAGCCCAGGAACCACAATAAGACCTGGTGCAGCCAAAACTAAATAAGAATTTTAAAAAATTAAAATTATTACCTTAGGACAAATTTGCAGCTGTGAGGTTACCTGCTCAAAAGATTAGGACTGATAAGACTGATACTTGGCATTCTATTGCTCCCCAAAAGAGTTGTGCCAGCTTCCACCATCAATTACAAACTTGAAAATTGCTTAAGCAACTTTTTCGTTGATTAGCCAGATTTTCAAAGCCACTTCATTGTTTTAACTCCCATTTCATTTATTACCATCAGAAACATTTTTCTAGGTTCATTTGCTGATATGCCTGTTGCTAAGGTGTTAGAGGTAATCTGGGTCCATCATCCTCTGTGTTTCTGTGCTTTGTCCTTGTGGTCTGGGAAATTTATCTTCCAACCTGCCTATTGAATTTTTCATTTTGGCAATCATAAGCTTATTTTCAAGAGCTCTTATTGGTTCTCTGGTCTTTTTTTTTTTTTTTTTAAGTGAGACACAACAAAGTATGTGGCACAAGTCTTAAGTATATTGTTTGATGAGTTTAAAACTCAGGTATAAATGAATATACAGGTTTAATCATCACTCAGGTCAAAACACAGAACTTTCTCATCACTCCCAAAGGTTCCCCTCTATCAAGAGGTCAAGGACTTCCCTGGAGGTCCAGTGGTTAAAAAGCTGCCTTCCAATGCAGGTGACATGGACTCGGTCCCTGGTTCTGGAGGATTCCGCAGGGCACATGCTGCAGAGCAACTAAGCCTGTGTGTCACAACTACTGAACCCTTGAGCTGCAGCTAATGAAGCCCAAAGGACCTAGAGCCTGTGTTTGGCAACAAGAGAGTAGACCCTGCTTGCCGCAGCTAGAGAAATCCCAAGTGCAGTAACCAAAACCCAGAGCAGTCAAAAATAAATAAATAATTTTTTTAAAAGGTCAAACATTCCCTAAGTGCAGCATGGTAGCTAACAGGGCCACAAATCATTGTGCACAAATCTCTGCATACACCTAGCAAGATGTGTCCACCATACTTCCATGAGATCCAGCTAGTAAGGAGATGATAAGCCCCGATGGATCCACACTGCTATTACTCACACAGGCAGCAAAAGCAAGGCCAGCCTGGTGCCAGCTTCCCCGGCCACAGGATGACACTGAACCAGAGGGACCAGATGACAGGGAGCTTGATGGTAGGTCTCTCTGTAGCTGAGAAGCCAACTATTAATAACTCAGCTGCAATCAGACAACTTAATGCCCTGCCGCTACACTCTAAGTTGGGGGAGAAGGGTGGGGCAAGGTGGAAAGGCCTACACTTCACTAAAACTAGGCAAAGGGATGAGAAATGGCTTTGTGGAATCTCCCAGAAGAAGGTGGCTCTTCACCAGGCTGCTTATCTCCCCCTGTTCCAGGAGGAATCATAGTGTGTTTTGACAAGACTCAAATTAGACAGTGGTCAAGCCTTACCTCCTGTGGCAAAGTCGTCAGGGCAGTGTATCAGAGCCGTTTCTAAACAGTCTGCCTTCCACCACCCTGACCTTTCATGTATCCAGCAAAGAATTCTTTTCAGGAGCATCAGTCACCCCAAGAGGTAGTCCAATTCATTGCACTGGTGGGAGCTTGCACCAATAGGAGCTTGCTGTCTATTTATCTTAGGCAACATAAGTTGAGAGGGACCACAGCTATGCGTCCCAGTAGGATAATCAGACCCACTTGCAGGTTAGACCACAGCCAGTCTCCTTATCTGTAGCCAAACCACTGTATCCCAGATGCTACTGGGGATCAACCGTAGAGCCTCCCTGTTTATGTCTCTATCAAGAGATAGAGTTAGGACTTCCCTGGTGGTCCAGTGGTTAAGGGTCTGCCTGCTGGTGCAGGGGGTACTCACTGCATCCCTGGTCTGGGAAGATTCCATACGCTGCAGGGCAACTAAGCCTGTGCACCACAGCTACTGAAGCCTGCGCATCCGAGAGCCCGTGCTCTGCAGCAAGAGAAGCCACCACATTTTCCTGCCTTGGGTAGGTATTGGGCTATCCTGTCTAGGGCAGTTTGAACTAGTTAGTTTTTCTAATGAGGAAGTCATCGATAGAATAATACCAAGGTGCTTCTAATGGGATTCCAGGCTACTCCATGTCTTGGTCTATCCACTGGTGGCAAATCACAGGGGAATTCAGGTAGACCTGTGACAGCACTGAAAAGGTGTATTGTAACCCAAGCCAATAAAGACAAGCTGATTTTCATTATTTGGGTATAATGGAATGTTTAAAAAGACATTAGCAAGGTCTGTCCTCTCAGAGCCCAGTAATGAGAGAGAGTTTTCGGAGGTCCTGGTGGTCCAGGGGTTGAGAATCTGCCTTGCAATACATGGCTCATGGGTTAGGGTTCCCATGTGCTCTGGAGCACCTAAGACCCCTTATGCTGCAGCCAAATGAACAACTAAATATTCAAAAACAAAACAAAAAAACAAGAGAGTTTGTCTTTATGGAAAAACTATCACTTTCCTCTTTTGGGACCCCTTGTATAATAACCAAACCCACGCAGCCTTATAGCAGCTTTCTCTCCTTACCCTGGCCTGTAATGTGTTACCTTGACCTTTGCCGAGGTTTCCATTCTAGGAAAATGATTGCACGGTAGCTGAAGAGTTTCGCAGAGACATCCCCAAGAGCAAGAGAAGATTTGGTTTCAGCCTTGGGCTGCCAGGGTTGAGCAAACGTTCAATCTGAATTTGGGGTGGCAATTTCATCATCTACATTTTACCGCAGTTTTTTTTTAAATTAATGGATAGGAAAATCTGCCATACAAAAAGAGTTTCTGTGGAACAACCAGTTAACGTATTTAGGAGTATACAACTTCACTCCCTGAAAGATTTGAGACAGCTTTCAAAAATATGTGTAGTACTAAAAGATCAGGGCCTTCCAGATGAACGAGCAGGTAAAGAGTCTGCCTGCAATGCCGGAGACACAGGAGACTAAGGTTCAGTCCCGGAGTCAGGAAGATCCCCTGGAGGAAGGCATGGCAACCTACTCCAATATTCTTGCCTGAAAAACCCCATGGACAGAAAAACCCCATGGTCCAGTCCCCCCTGGACCACGGACAGGAGCCTGGCGAGCTACAGTCCAAAGGGTCGCAAAGAGTTGGACACAACTGAACAACTAAGAACGCAGGTTTCATCATCTGGGTATGCATGTCTCCATAATGAATCCAGACTGAGGTCACAGCGGACCAAAAGGAAGTGATTACTTGGCCACGCTGGCACTCAGCGTGGGGCCGAAAAGATCACATCCCCTTTTTGGAGCAAAGACAGGGCTCCGTGGGCTGTCAGGTCAAGTGTGGGCTAGAACTCTGGCGCAAGGATCCAGACAGCTCATTACTCACACCGACAGCAAAACCATGACCAGCATGGTGTCAAGTTCTCACCTCCCTAGTGCTATAGGCTGACACTGAACTGGAGGGACAGATGGCAGGAGGCATGGTGTTAGGCCACTCTGCAGCTGTGGAGCCAACTCTAAACTATGGCCAAGCAGTTGGAGGGCCTCGGGCCTTACTCCGTGAAGGGAGGGGGCCAGATAGAAAAACCTGCACTCAACTGAAACTAGAAAGATGGATGGGAAATGGTCTCCCACAATATAGGAAGGCTCCTCTCTAGGTTGCTATGTCCTCTTGCTCCAGGAATAATAGTGGTATGTTCTGTCAAGACTCCAGTCACCATGCACAAACCTTGCCCACGTGGTCAGTGTAGAGACATGCAAGGTTATAACGACACCAAGGCAGTGCTGACCACTTCTGCTGGTACCCCTCAGACAACCAGTTTTCATTTCTCTATAGCTTAGTTTTGCCTGTGCTTGAACTTCCTGAAATGGAATCACAAGCACTGCTTCACGCAGAGTTTCTTTACTCTACCTGTCTTTGAGATTCATCAGTGTTTGGTACATATACTTATAGTTTGTTCTTTTTTATTGCTATATAGACATTTGGGTGATCTCTAGTTTACTCTGGTTCTAGCTTCTCTCTCTCCTGAAACTTCAGTTACCTTGGAGTCCCACATGTTTCTTAGGCTCTGTTCTATTTCTTCTTCTCTCTTTATTGGATTAAAAGTGAAACTATTAATTGCTCAGTCATGTTGGACTTTTTGCAACCCCATGGACTGCAGCGCTCCAGGCTCCTCTGTCCATGCTGTTCTCCAAGCGAGAATGCTGGAGTGGGTTGCCATTCCCTTCTCCAGGAATCTTTCTGATCCAGGGATCAAACCCACGTCTCCTGCATTACAGGCAGATTACTGTCTGAGCCACCAGGGAAGCCCTTAGTTTAGATGCTATAAATCTGACTTTAAGTTCACTAACTGTCTTTTGGTTAGGGAACAAATCCTGGGACTGTGTGTTTAGTCTGTATATGATTTTATCCTTTAGTTCTATGAATTTTTAAAATTTGTAATTTCAGAGATGACATTTTTCAGTTCTACCTGCTCCTTTGATTTTTTTAAAATAGATTCCAACCCTGTTGAAATTCTCTGTATTTGCATCTATTTTGTCCACTTTTTTCTCTGTTTAACATATTAAGCACAGTTATTTTGAAATCCTTACCTGCCAAATCCAATATTTGGATCATTTGTGGGTCTGCTTCTATTGTTTTTCTCTTGTATATTGGTCCCGTTTTTCTTCCTTTTTGCCTGTTTTATAATGTTTATCATATGTTGCATTTTGGGTATAAAAGAAGGGTAAAATATTATGTTATTCCTTTCCCCAACTTCTCCCCGAGGGTTCCCAAAGGAGCTAGTTACCTTGATGTGATCAAGCATTGAGCTGAGTTGGGGCAGAGTTACAGTTCTGATAAACCTCAGATCTGGGAAAGCCTGGCCAGTCTCTGTCTCTCCAAATCTTTCAAATTCTGCTCTAAAGAGATTTTAAAGTTAGCTCTTTAGCCTCCCGCAGTTTCAAAACCTGGCCAGTATCTTGAGGGAGAAATCAGTTTGTTTCAGGGCCCCTCCCTCTAAACCTCTGCCTTTCCAGCCCAGCCCCTGCCTGGTTGCCCACACTGCTCCAGAATGTTCCATGGGGGAAACTGGCTTTGTATTTTGGTTCCTCTAGGTGCCAATCCATAGCACAGTCCCTGTAAGCACCTTTTCTCCCCCTGCTCCCCAACAGCACTTCTTAATTCTGATCATCAGAGATGTCCCAGATCAGCAAATGTCTCAGGGAGTAGAATACCTGTGCATCATCAGTTCACCTTGGAGGGGCTTTCTCCTCCTTGAAATTTTTATTCATATAGTCTTCAATTTCTTAACACTACTTGCCATTATCTTTAAAAACTGCTATCTTCGTCTGATGTTTCCTCTTCGCTGTTGCAATGGGAGTGGGGGCTGTGAGGACCTACCACATCCTACCCTGAAGCAGAAGTTCTTCATTTCCACTTTTCACCACTTCTAATGGAGACACAGTTTGAATTTTCACTTAGTCACACTCTAACTCGATTTCCTCTTGTTTAAACAAGTATTAGGCCTTTCACCTTTCAACCCTTTGAAACTGGATATCAACGGCTTGTTGAACTTTCTTGAAAGGTGGTCATTTTTACCTCAAAATTCTTACTGCTTTGTCCTTTGGAGCTAAAAGTCTTCCTAGTTTCTGTTTTTCTGTTTGTTTATACTTCTTCTTTTTCTTTTTTTGGCTGCACCGCACAACATGCAGGATCTTAGTTCCTCAACCAGGGATTGAACCCACTTCAGGAGAAGCACACAGTCTTAACTGCTGGACCACCAGGAAAGTCCTTCTTTGTCTTTTTTACCTTCACCGTTGCTGCTAGAAAAGTTTCAAATAACCTTTTAGGTTTCGGGGGACTTAAGGGAGGAAGTGAGGGCCCCTCATTGCTCGGTAAACTTGTCTTGAGAGATGCAAAGCATTTTCTTTCTCTCCAGCCACTCCCTCCGCTCTGGGTGGAGCTCCAACTTTCCCTGACACTCTCCTCTTCCCTCCTGTATCTCATCTGACTGTGGGACACAGACTCAGGGTCTGTAAACATTTATAAGCGAATGACTTCCCTGGTGGCTCAGCTGGTAAAGAATCCACCTGCAATGTGAGAGACCTGGTTCAATCCCTGGGTTGGGAAGATCCCCTGGAGAAGGGAAAGGCTACTCACTCCAGTATTCTGGCCCAGAGAATTCCATGGACTATATAGTCCATAGGTTTGCAAAGAGTCGGACACGACTGAGCAACTTTCACTTTCACAAACCTCAGCTGCCAGCCTTTACTTCACTCTGAGCTTCCAGACTTACATGTCACACTTAGATCCCCACAGGCCCCTCAAATGCTTCTCCTAACTCGCCATCGTTCCCATGGCTCTGATCCTCTGCCTGGGCTCCTAGTTCAGAAATAACACCTCCATCTGGTCTGAAGCCTGCACATTGTCCTGGTCTCTCTCCCTCCTCCCCAAGTCTCACATCCAACAGCTACCAACGACACCACGTCGGTTCCGCCCTGGGAACGCTGCCCGTCCTCCTCCTTCCCCACGGCCACGGTACAGGCCCTCTGGTCCTCCTAAGACCTGCCCTCCAGAGGACTGCACATGCTGAGAGCACCTGATGAGCACAAATGGATTTATTATTTCTGCCTGGAAGAGGAAGCCCTGGAAGGAGCAGGGATGCAGGGCAGGCCAGGAGCTGCAGCCCTGCTCACAGCATAGAATCCAGAGGCTGGAGTCCAGGACGTCGAAGAGCTGTCCAGCAGGGTGAGCTGGAGCCCCGTTGAGGAGGTATGATCTTGCCCGCAGGGGCCGCTGGCTTGAGCAGTGAGGCCCAGCCTCACCGGTGCCGCTTTCGGATGCTCTGTAACTCCTGGTAGATGACGCTGAAGGTGGGCCGCTGCCCTGGCTCGTAGGCCCAGCACTGCTCCATGAGTCTGAACACAGCGTCAGGGCACAGCTCAGGGCAGGGCAGACGGCCCCCTGTGAGGACAAGCACAGCATACCAGGCATAAGGAGGGGGTCTGAGGGCCCCTGGCAGCCCCTGGGGACATGGCAGCTTAAGCTGCAAAGTTCTCCTTTTTTTTTCTTGCAGCGTTTTTAAGGAGCCCCCTGTTCTTTCCCAGAAACACAGAGATTCTAATCTCAAGTCACTGTGTGCTAGCTGTGTGACTCTTGTGAAATCTCAATTTCCGTCTGTAAAAGAGACCTTTTAATCCTGACCTCACATGTTATGAAGAGTAAATGAGGGGCTTCCCTGGTGGCTCAGTGGTAAAGAATCCACCTGCCAACGCAGGAGACATGGGTTCAATCCCTGGTCCGGGAAGATCCCACGTGCTGCAGAGCAATTAAGCCCATGTGCCACAACTTCTGAGCCTGTGCTCTAGAGCCTGGGAGCTGCAGCTACTGAAGCCTGCGTGCCTAGAGCCCATGCTCCCCAACAAGAGAAGCCCCCACAATGAGAAGCCCAAGCACTGCAACTACAGAGTAGCTCCTGCTCGCTGCAACTAGAAAAAAGCCCACACAGCCGCGAGGATCCAGAGCAGCCGAAAATAATTGAATACATAAAAATTTTCAAAAAAGAGTAAATGAAATAAAGGTATAGCCTGGCACATAACAGGGGTTCCCTGGATGATACCTCAAGAATTGTCCTTACTGTGCCCCAGTGGGGAAGATAGACAGGAGACCTGGAAGAGTCCAGCTGGAGAGCCAGGAAGAGGGCCTGGCTCTGGGGCCGCTGTCAGGCCACCGGGTTCCCTTACCCTTTTCCACGAACTCCCGGGTCTGCTGATTGCTGAGGTTGGGGTAGGGGGAGGCCCCCAGGCTGAAGGTCTCCCAGAGCAAGATGCCAAAGCTCCACACATCGCTCTCGGAGGAGTAGCGGCCTGCGAGGAGGTGAGGCAGCGTGAGTGGGCTGCGCCCACCGGCCACAGAGGGGCAGGCGGTGGCACCCGTGCCCGGCCTCGGGCCTTGTGGCCAGCGTGGATCAGGCCCAGGTACCGTAGTTAAGGGCCTCCGGTGCAGTCCACTTCACGGGGACTTGTCTGAGACCCCCTGAGGCCGCGTAGATCCCGTCGGCTTCCTCCCGGGACATCCCGAAGTCGCTGATTTTCAGGACATTCTTCTCTGTCACCAGGCAGTTCCGAGCAGCCAGGTCCCTGGGCAAAGCAGGACACAGGGCTTGTGTGGCCAATGTCCGTGTGGCATCTGCCAGCTGCCTGGCCAGGGCGCACTCGACACAGCCATGGGCCAGAGCTGCCCCTGCAACGATGCCTGGTCCCTTTGAGGCACACCCCACCTCTGGAGCTGGTGGCTGCTGGTGAAGGGGCAGGGGTGGGGGAGGGGTGTTGGGACGGCCTGCCATGCCCACCCCTCACCCCCTCACCGGTGAATGCAGCATTTGCTCTCCAGGTACTCCATGCCCGCGGCTGCGTCCCCTACCATCTGCAGCAGTGTCTTCACCCGCAGGCGGGCTCCCTCCGTCCGAAGGAAGGTCAGGAAGTCGCCCCCTGGGAGTGGGCAGTGTTGGTGGGGAAAGCTCGGTGAGCCTTTGGATGGGGGTTTGAGACGGAAGAGACCTAGCCCAGCTGAGTGCCCCACCCCCAGAAATCAGCCCCCTTGGCTCACCCTGCACAAGCTCCATGACGATGTAGATGGGCTGTTTTTGGGTGCAGACGCCAATGAGACGCACGATGTTTGGGTGGCTGTACTGCTTCAGGATCCTGCGGGGTTGGGGGTGCTGCTTATGCTCCGCCTCGGGCAGGGGTGGGAGGGATCTTACACATTCGCCTCCCTAGCCCCTGGAGCCCCAGGAAAGGCCAGGTGGCCCGAGGGAGAACAGAAGACAGGCAGCAGAGGAGAAGAGCAGCTGACCAGGACGTGTGATTTCGGGTGGGTCCCCGAGCCTGGACCCCGCCAAGCTACGGGGGGGCCAGGACGCTTAAACAACACAGCAGAAGTCAAGCCCTTTGGAGGTCAAACGTCCTGCCATGCACTGGGAAAGTTGTAGTATGGGGGACCTACAGGGATGGGTGTTCTATCACCCACCTCGCTTCCTGGAGAAACTTGGCCTTGAGGTCAGGGGGGAGTGTCTCGCGACAAGATTTCACCGCCACCAGGGTGTTGTCTGCTCGCAGGCGTCCGCTGAACACTTCGCCAAAGTTGCCCTGAAACAGTCTGGGGTTCCTACCTGTCTTCCCTGGACTGTGGGCCTCTCCTGCACCCAGGAGCGCAGCCCACCCTGTCCCTACCCGCCCTTGACTCAGCACCACCCCCCCTCCCCATGCTTAGTCCTGCTCATTTTGGCTCTCAGTTCAGGGGGCCAAGCAGACATAGGGGACAGGCAGAGAAAGTCACCTCTGATTGACTACAGTCACTGAGACTGTGACGTGGAGGGTTCAAAAATCACTTTTGCTTGGGTTGGAAAAGCATTCTGAGTTTTAGGACAGTGGCTTCTTTCCTAAGAACGTATTGTATGTATTTATATTCGTTTATATTTGTTTATCTATTTATTTTTGGCCATGCCATGCAGCAGGCAGGATCTTAGTTTCCCGATAGGAATCAAACTTGTGCCCCCTGCATGGGGAGCATGGAGTCTTCACCACTGGCCCGCCAGGCCACAAGCTGATATTTTATAGGTAACATGAACAGAGCGTGTCTCACCTCCTTGAGGTGGGCGGTGGGTGGGGGTGATGTGCGTGCGTGTGAGGGGAGTAGGGTGCGGAGCTGGCAGCAGAAGCGTCTCTGGGGAGTTGTCAGGGCAGGCACTCTCCCCTCGGTTTCTGGCAGGACGGTGTATTGGCAGTGGATGGACGGTGGACAGGGGTGCAAGCTGGGAGTCAGATTGAGGGTGGGAAGGCAGGCGGCCAGGAGCTGGCAGAGCACACTCGACTCACCCGTCCAATCTGCTCGCCTAGCACCAGGTCCTCGTGGCTTAGCGCCCACTTGTCCTGAGGAAGGGAGGTGGTTGGAGGGGTCAGAGGTCAGTGGTGGGCACACGTGCTGGGCCCTACAAAGGACTGAACACCCCCCACCAACGCTGTGTCTTTCATTGCTTGGCATCTTGGTTTGTTGCTCTGTAAAATGGGGACTGGACCCAGGATCACACCTAGATGACTCGGGGACCAGACAGGTGCACTGAGTGTGTGAGCACCAGCCTGGTATATGAGGCCCAGGAAACAGGAGTGATCTTGACGTTCCAAGCCTAGCGGGAGGCTGGCTGGGCTCCCTGTATGTATTAATATGCATCCTGTATGTGTGTGCTAAAGTCGCTTACAGTTGTGTCTGACTCTTTGTGACTCTATAGATGGTAGCCCCACTGGGCTTCTCTGTGCATGGGATTTTCCAGGCAAGAATACTGGGTGGGTTGCCATCTTCTTCACCAGGGGAATCTTCCCAACCCGGGGACTGAACCCACATTGCTTGCGTCTCCTGAACTGGCAGGTGGGTTCCTCCCACCTAGCACCACCTGGGAAGCCCACATATGTAGATGAATTGCCGGGGACCTGAAAAGCCCTCGGCGTTAGGATCCTCTGTGGGCCTAAACCCGCAGCCCCCAGCCCCTGCCCCAGGCTCACCTTGGGCACGGCCCTGTTCAGGATGATGCCACTCTTCTTGGTGAGGGGCTGCTGGGAGCGCAGCAGGTGGTCGATGAGCAGGGGGATGCTGGGAAAACCATCTCCTTCCAGTCGGTACAGGTTCTGCAGGGGTGGGGGGACCTGGGGTCAACGGCCTCCATTGCTGGGGGCAGGGAGTCACTGAGCCATGGGAGAGGAGAGGAAGGAAGAGCAATGGAGAGAAAGGGACTGCCTGGGGCGAGAGGCAGAGATCTGAGGGTGCACAACGAGCCTGCTCCCCCATCTTATGGGGGGATGCAGGCTGAAGGCTTAACTTCTGTTGGTTTTTGCAGGGATTGGGTGGTCTCTGCGGCCCGTTTCAGCTCTGCCGGGGAGGCGTCTAAGATATAGCAGCTCCTTTCTACCGCCTCAAGGTCATTCCCTGCTGAAGGGAAGGGGAGGGGAGGAGAGGGAAGGGAAGGGGAGGCTGGGGTCCACTCACGTCAGCGGACTGGATGATGAAGTGCCGGGGCTGGCCGTCCCAGAGCACCGACAGCACATACTCCTGCTTGCCCTGGCTCTCCCGGACGAGGAAGTCCCCGGAATGTGTCAGGAGCTCAGCCACCTCTGTCCGCGGGATGGCCCCGTGGTACCACACCTGCTCATGCAGGGGTTTCTGCACCTCTGGAACGAGCTGCAGCGGAGGGGGGAGCTGGAAAGGCATGGGGGAGGAGCAAGGAGGAGTCGCTAGGCCAGCCAGTTGGTTGTGGGAGAGGCGTCTCTGGCTGTCTGCCTCTCACAGGCCTCCCGTCCTCACAAACCACCGAAGTGCCACATAGAGCCTCCTGCAACCCTCAGAACCAGCAATAAACTTGCCCAGGCTGGCCGACCTCAAACCAAGCTTTGCCTTGAACACCAGTCTGCAGCCTGCAACCACTCCTGGAGCAGGGAGAGCCCTGGGGTGACCGTGCCACACAACGTGGGTGATAGAGAAGAAGGGGTAGGCAGAGGTGACAGGATCTGGACTCCCAGGGAAGAGAGGGGTGCCCCAGTAAAAGTGGCCTGGGAGGAGCCTTCAGTAACTAAACTCTGGGACTAAACCTAGTGGCCTAGGGAGACATCCCTGAGAGCCCTGGCCTGGCCCACCCCTTAGGGAAGGGTGGAGCTGTGGATCCACTCACCGAGAACTTGGGACGGAAGATTCCCGAGATGTGGCTTTTGAGAATCTCCAGGGTGGGCGTCCTTCCCCCTTCTCGCTCCTGCTCCTGAGGCCAGGGACAGACGTCAGCGGGTGGCCGGGCTTGGGG
>NW_011494727.1:1988988-1994842 GCF_000754665.1 Bison bison bison
GGGCAGTGATGGAGGGGAGAGAGGGGGTCAGCCTGCAGCTGAAGGCTAGGGGTGAGCCAGGCAGGCTGGATGGAGGGCAGGGAGGACCAGGAGGTCGCTGTCAGCAGGCCCCCTCACCGCTCCCGGGGGTGGGTGGTCTGCTCCTCATTCCAGAGCTCTCGCTGCAGCTGAGTGACTGCTTCCTGCCGACTGAGCACCGTCTGGGTGGCTGCGGCCAGGTCATCTGTCACCGAGGTCAGCCTGTGCCCGGAGGAAGGGCAGTGTGAGAGCCATGCCCCTCGGCTGCCTCCCTGCCAAGCCGAGTAAGCCCGGCAGGCTGGCCGCAGCGCTGCATGGGCAGCGTCTACCGCCCCCCTCGGTCCCCAGGAGAGCCCCCACACACGTGTGCTGCACGCTCTCCACTGTCAGTTCGTTCAGCTGCAGCTCCCCGGGCTCCAGCAGCTCAGTCTCCTCCAGCAGTGACTCGTCAAAGGTGACACAGGGTGGGATGTCAGGGGCGGACCTACGGCAACGGTGCCCGTCAGTGCCCGACAGTCCAGCCACCCAGGCGCCCGGCCCCCGCAAGGAGGGGCTTACCCGTACTGCTGCAGGAAGCCTTGGTACTCAGCCTCCGGCTGGATGCGGGCCACCGCTGCAGCCATCTCCCGGTGAATGGTCACCACCTCGTCTTGCACCAGGCTGCTAATCTCCAGGTACTCCTGCAGGGTCTCCTTCCTGCCCCCAGACCAGACCCTGGGTCAGGGAGACCTCAGGCTGGACGAGGCTAGAAGCTTGGGGCCCATGGCACTGGATATGGGCTCACCTCCCCCCTCCCCCATCACTGACCAATCAAATGACCACAGGCAAGTCACTTAGCATCTCCCGGAAGTCATAACAAGGCCCCAGTGACCGCAGATGAGTGGAGCGTTTGGTGTGAGGAAGTACTCGGGAAATGTGAGCTACAAATGTGTCTGCTCTGGGCAGTCAGCCCCACAGTGGGGCTCCGGGGGCTCTGATAACCCCCGAAGCCATCACTGTGCTGACCCCATATTGATACCTCCAGTCCCAACACCTCCCAGAGCTTCAGTTGTCTCATGTAACCATCCATCTATTCAACACATCCCATTGGACATCTCTTAGACACCCAGACTCCACCAGCTGAAAAATGAACTCCTCTGGCTGTCCTCTGAACCTGCTTCTCCCAGTGCCTTCTCCACGTGGCCTCTGCCTTCCAGGGGCTCTGGGCCAAGCCCCTGGAGCCATCCTTGACTGTTCTGTCCACACCCCGCTTCCAGTCCATGAGGAAATTCCACTGGCTCCACTTTCAAAGTACTTCCGAGACCGGACCACTTCTCCCCTCCATTGCTACTGCCTGGGTTTAGTGGCCGTAGTCTGTGGTCCGGATCACTGCAGTGGCTCCTGTCTGGTCTAATCCTGTCTTGCCCCCTTAAGTCTATTCTTAACTTGGCAGCCAGACTGACCTTAGTAAGACGGCTCAGATCCGGCCACTCTTCTGGTCCACTCGGAGCCAAAGTCCTCACAATGGCCTGCTGGACCCTCTATTATCCTCCTGCAGCCCCTCGTCTGACTTCCTGTGCTCTGCACAGGCTACACTGGCTTCCTAGCTGTTCCTTGATTTCAAGGCATTCTCCCACCTCGAGCCTGCGGTTCCCTCTTTCTAGTATGACCCTTCTCCAAACATCTGCTGGCTCACCCTTGCACTTTTGAGGGTTTCCCAGACCATTCCCCTTAAAATAGTAAGCTCCCGGACTTCCCTGGTGGTCCAGTGCAGGTCTGCCAGTGCAGGGGACACAGGTCGATCCCTGCTCTGGGATGGTCCCACATGCCTCAGGGCGACTACTCCTGTGTGCTACAACTCCTAAAGCTTATGCTCTAGAGCACGTGTTCCACCAGAGAAAAGCCCTCGCAGCACAACTAGAGAGTAGCCCCTGATCGCTGCAACTAGAGAAAGCCCTTTGCACAGCAGTGAAAACCCAGTGCAGCCAAAACTAAGTCAGTAAAAATAAAAAATACATATAAAGAACTGTCTCATAAAAAAATCCCAAAAAACAATAACCTCCTACCCTGCCCCCCTGCATCCCCATTTTCTTATTTTTCTCCATAACATCTATCACCTGTAACAGGCTTTCTGCTTTACTTGCTGATTTCCTTTTCTTTTTCCACAAATGAATAATCCTAGAGGACAGAATTTTGTCTCTATTTGAAAGTCTCTATTTGAAAGAATTTTGTCTCTATTCTCTGCTGGATCACCCAGGAGAGCCTAGAATGGTGTTCAATACATATAATGAAAGTGAAAGTGCTAATCACTCAGAAGAGTTTCGTCCGACTCTTCTGTGACCCCATGGACAGAGGAGCCTGTCCATGGGATTCTCCAGGCATGAATACTGAAGTGGGTTGCCATTCCCTTCTCCAGGGGAATCTTCCTGACCGAGGGATCAAACCCAGGTCTCCCGCATTGCAGGCAGATTCTTTACCATCTGAGCCACCAGGGAAGAGCCCATACACATAATAGAACCCTGCAATAAGGGCCCCAGAATAATATAATTTGGATGTCAACTGACTGGCCCAGGGCTCATTTGCACGTGATTACAAGACTGTCAGTTTCACAGGGTGGGGTTTTCTGGACCCTGCCTCTGGGCGTTAGGGCTGTGGCAGGCTAGGTGGGAGCAGGGATGGGCGGGGCTGTGGGCTCACAGGATGCAGGCCATCTCCTGGTGCAGGTCTTGCAGGGACTGAAGCAGGCTGGGCAGCATGAGCCGGTGGTGGTGCTGGTGATGCAACTGTGCTGCTCGCACGCCCAGCACGTAGCGGTTGTGGTGAGCAAAGAGCTTCCACAGGCTGCGCACATACTTGTCCTTGGCCTTGTCACGGTCCTTGTCTACCAGATCGGGGGAAGGAAGTGAGGGTTACCCAGAGCAGAGGCCTAGGCAGCGCCCGCTGCCCCGTGATACCTGTGGAAGGGCCTGGGCTGAATCCCCACCCTTTTCAGGGAGGGAAGCCTCGGACCTTTGCCGGCCTCCTGGTACTTGCGCCGGGCCTGGGCGCTGTCCCGTGCCAGGGCTCGGTACTGGCTTTTCAGCTTCTCAATGTCCTGGCTGTGACTCTGGAGAGAGAGGAGGGATCGGTGTAATTCAGCAGGTCCCTGGAGGATTCCTGCCTAAGGTGCAGCCCTGGATGGGGCCTGTGGTCCAGGTGGGCAAGTGCTCCAAGCCCATACTTCAGGAAGGACCTGGAGACCCCTGGGACTTAGCCGTTGCTGTTGAGGTTAAGGTCAGAGGAGCTAGGCTAAGGACAGGGAGGCTCTGGGGGTGGCAGAGAGCTGGACTGGGCAGGCGACAACTGTCCCTCCTTGGCCTAGAGTGGTATCAGGTGGCAGGCGTGTGTGTGGGCTGTGCAGAGCTCCACGCTTAGAAGGACCTGTGCTTGGCTGAACGCCGTTGATGCCATCTTGAAATTCTTAATTATTTGTTGACAAGGAGCCCTGTATTTTCCTTTTGTACTGGGTCCCCAATTATGTTCCTGGTGGCAGGAACAACAGATGGTCAAGATTGGATGAAGACCCTAGTTCCCTGCTGATGCGCTGGGATACTCAGAACAAACTCCACCCCTCTCCTCTGAACCTCAGCTTCCTCATCTGCCACAGAGCGAAGTGCACAGACTAGATCAACCTTTTCCTTCAGGGCCAGAGCGGAAACATTTTAGGCTTATAGGCTGTGCAGTCTCTGTTAAAATTGCTCGGCTCTGGCATTTTAGCTCTTCAGTGCTATTGTTTAGTCGCTAAGTCACGTCCGACTCTTTTGTGACCCCCATGGACTGTAACCTGCCAGGCTCCTTCTGTCCATGGGATTCTCCAGGCAAGAATACAGGAGGGGGTGGCCATTCCCTTCTCCAGGGGATCTTCCTGACCCAGAGATCCCATCCGCAAATGCAGGCGGATTCTCTACCACTGAACCACCAGGGAAGCCCTAGCTCTTTAGTAGCCATAGTATGACAAACATATGGGCAAGTCTGTGTTCTGCTTACACTGCTTACAAAAAGCAGGCTGACACCTGAATTAGGTGATCTCCTGGAGAGAGGGATGACTGGGTGAAGACTGGCCACCAGGGGCCGCTGTGGGGCCACTGCAAAGCTGGGGTTTGCGCTGGGAAAAGGGGTGTGGTGCAGACGGCTGCCCAGCACATTGAAAAAGGCTAAAGCCTCCATGTAAATAGCTCCTATCAAACAGCCTCTAGACCGAGGAGCTGGGCAGGATTCAAATGCGGGCAGGCCCACTTCACAGCCCCAGTCCTTAACCTCTGAGTCAGGGGACCACGCTGCTGCCTCGTGGAGTCCCTGAGTCCCTGGGAGGAGTGAGCCTTGGGCCAAGTGCCATCCCTCTCTGTCTCCCTCAAGGGCCAGCTGGTACAGTGCAGGAGATGAGCACCCCGCCTTGGTCCTGAGCTCCTCCCAGGCAATGGCTGGATCACTCATCCTTGTGCTTCCCAGTGCTCCTCTGCCCTGGCACACAGTAGGGGGACAGAAAAAAAGAACAGAGGGGCCCCCCGCCAAAGGCCAGTCCTAGCTGCAGCGGGAAGGAGGGAAGGAAGCTGGACCTTGCTCTGGGGGCAGGCCTGTGGTCAGACACTTCCACTTCTTCAGGAAATCCAGGGGTTCCTTGCAAAACCAGCCCTCTGAGGCTCAAAATGTAGGCAGGGAAGACAGAAGCCCACCCACCTTGGTGAACTCCTGCTGCAGCTGCTGCCACTGCTCGTTGTAGGTTTTGCGCAGTTGCTGGCGCTCCCGGATCAGCAGGCTCAGCTTGCTCAGGGGCCCTGAGTTCAGGTCCTCCGCATGCTGCCTCAGCACCCGGCTCAGGCCCTCCGTCTGGCTGGTGAGCTCTGTCCAGGACTGCAGTGGGGAGGGGCAGGCAAGGCAGGGAGTGGGGAACCTAGCTTCCGAGGTGGGCCTGCCAAATCTCCAACCCTCCCCAGCGGGGGACTCCGGGAAATGGAAGGGGCAGGCGGACCTACCCAGGCACCCATGGGAATTTGCTGGTGGAGGGCGGGAAAAGGGGGGGAGTCTAGAATCCCACCTGACTGATGAGGCTGTGCGGGCCGATGCCCCGGCTCTGGCCCCCGCTATCCTGCAGCGACATGTGGTGAAGCAGCCCAGCATATTCCCTGTCGCTCTTGACCCGCTGGGCCATCCATTTCCTCATGCCCTCCAGCAGCCGGAGCTCGGCCTCCTGCATCTGCTGCACGGCCCCGTGGCCCTGGGGGTTGCACAGCTCCGAAGAGAAGCCCATAGTGTCGTCCTGGGGACGGAGAGAGGAGAGGCCACCACTGGGGGTGAGTAGCTGGAGATGCACGGGGCGGGGGCGGCGGGACAGAGAGGCGAGGGGCTGAAGAGCCACAGACAGGCAGAAGGTAGACGCTTGTCCCCCTGGAACGCAGTGATGGGTACGAAACACCGCCTGGCCTGGGAAAGCTGTCGGTGCTTCCCGTCCTGCCCCTCCCCACTGCAGTCCCAGGTGGAGGCCTGATGCCGGAGGTCTCTTCCCCAGGCCTGGAACAGAAACCTCCCCCAGTCTCCCTCCCTGGATCTTTCCACCCAGCTCCTGCTGCAGGTGCAAGATGTGCACTGGGCCCTCGATAGGGCCAAGGCTGCCCCGGCAGGCACCCCAGGCGGCCACCCCCCACCCCCACCCCCAGCCCCTACCCTCCCGCAGCCCCTGTTCCACCCTGTCCCATGTCCCTCTCTCTGATCGCCCGCCAGGCCCCTGCCCAACCACCTCGCGGGTTGGCCGCCACCTCCCGGGCCTCGGTACAGGTAGGTACAGGCATTACCGGTGCGGGCAGCTTCTCCTGGGCCCCCG
>NW_011494727.1:1995132-1996376 GCF_000754665.1 Bison bison bison
CCCCCCCCGGGGCCCGGGGCAGCCGAGGGCAACAGCAGGGTGGACAGTGGATGTGGGAGGGTGGATGGTCCAGCTGCTGCTACCACTGTTAAAAATACAAAAAAAAAAAAACAAAAAAAAACAGCATCTAAAGTGAAATAATCACAAAGTGAAAATATATCCTCAAACAGCCCCTGAGATCCCCACAGGGGAAAGCAGCATCGGGTGGGAGGCGGGAGAGGCCGGCTGGGCCACCGTCCCTCCCCACCACCCACCCAGGGGCTCCAGGGCTGTGAGTGCCAACAGCCCAGAAAGCCCCGGGCTCAGAAAACAGGGACTCGGGCCCTGGGGGGAGGGGAGAGTGTAGAGAGGGGAGGGTGGTCAGCACAGCAGCCTGGGGCCGGGCCAGCCTTGCTAGGCAGGCAGCCCGCCCGCGGTAGTGGAGGTGGGCCAAGGGCCGAACGCACGTGGGCACACATGTGCGTGCCCCGGAAGTGCCTGCCCTGCCTTGGTCCCTTCCTTCGCTCACTGCTTTTGCCTGAGGCTCACCAGATATGCAGAACAGGGTCTGGACGCAGAAGCCCTTAGAGAGGTGGCCGCCTCCTTCCGATACCCCCTAGGCCAGTCTCCTGCTGCCTGGATGGGGCCCATTATTGCTTTAGAGGGACGGGGAGAGGCAGGAGCCGCAGCTCCGGTCAGGAATCCCGGGAGGGCCGCCCCTCTTCACCGGGGGCTCTGGCTGGGGCCTGGACCTTGGAAAGCTGCCCAAAGGTTTCATTCCTTTCTCCACATGGAGGGCTGCTGCGGGTGGGGACAGGCTCTCCCCCCATCCCCCCACCCCCAGCTGGCCCACCTCAGGCCGCCAGGGGGCCCAAGGGTAGGGTGGGAAGCCGTTTCTGCCCCTCTTGCCTCCCGGCTGGGCTCCAAACCCAGTCCCAAGATAAAAAAATACTTTGGTGAATTAAAAAGTGCCCAAGGAGGGGATGGGCTCGAAGGGGCGGGCAGTAGGCGCTCGTCAAAGGGCGCTCTGGTCTTTGATAAAGGCGGTCCTCTCGCCCCGGCCCTCGTCCTCCTCTGAGTCGGACGGGCACTCCTCCTGCCAGGCTTCAGGGGGTAGTCCCTTGTAGGAGATGAGGCCGCGGTCCATGGTGTACACTTTCACCCCTCGGAAGCTGAAGCCCGAGCGCAGCTGCAGGACCAGGAAGACGGTAACGAAGACCAGCACGATGAAGGCGCAGCTGAGGCCGGCCACCACCTCGGGCAGG
>NW_011494727.1:1996476-1997537 GCF_000754665.1 Bison bison bison
GGGCTCAGGCGCCAGCCTCTATTTGAATAAAATTTCCTAGTAAATATCCCGAGGAGAGGCCTACTTCTCAGGCATGGATCCTCGTGGAACTGGCCTGGCTCCTCTCCCCACCACAGGCAGGGGTTTCCTGTCCCACGGGAGACCTGGGGCAGGAGAGGGGCCTGGGCCAGAGTGTGTGTGTCAGGGGTGGGGTGGGGGGTATGGCACTTTCAGTGTGGGACTCAGGTTCTCCCCAGCAAAGCCTATCTTGATTCAGTTAGGCCCCACCAGAGGCCTCAGCCCTACAGCTGCTGGCCTAGGTGCTTCAGCCAAGGGACACCCTGAGCAACTGGACCCCGGGCCATCGCTCTCCACCCAGCTGCAGCCAAGGCCTATGGCGGAGGAAGTAAGTGCTCAGCTGCTTCCACTCTGGGGCTTCATCTGTCCCACCCCTGGGGCTTGTTGCCAGCTACTGTCCCTTCCACACCTCCTAAACCCCTCGGGAGATTGCCTTTGGGCAGCTAGAGCAGGCAGGACACCATGTGGGCACATAACTCTCCCCATCCTTCACCCCCGCCCCATCCTGGATGCAGCCCCGCAGTCCTAGGAAGAATATCACACACTGGAGACCAGGTCTGGTTTGCATAGTCTGCACGTTTAATCACTTTAAAACCTCTAACATTATCTCGTGTCCATTAAATAGAACCAACAATGCTGGGCCTGTTTAAATTACAAGAAAAAAAAAATCACTGTGCACCAACCCAGTATCTTACAAAACCAGCTGGGCTGGCCACGGGAGGGTGGGGGTAGGTGTGGGAAGAGGAGGGGGCACCTCTGGGCAGGTGGCTGGGTGCCAGGAGGGGCTGGGGGAGAGAAAGAAAAGGGAGCTCCCAAATGGGAGGGGACTGATTGTCCTAATGGGAGGGGTGCAAAAGGCACGTCAGAAGAGGGAGACATGGGGGGCAGGACAGGTCAGTGCTTTCTCCACCAGGGCACAGTGTTGGAGGGGGCTCGGTGCCACTGCCTGCCCACCCCTGGCACTTGGAGAACTAGTGACCCATGAGCCCTTGGCACGACGAGCC
>NW_011494727.1:1997793-1998765 GCF_000754665.1 Bison bison bison
GTGACTCGCGGCTGCTCTGGCTCTGGCGCGAGCACGTCTGCTCCACCGGGTCCAGGGAGGCGTGGCTGGGGCAGCTGAGGCAGTCTGTGGGGGCGGGGCCCTGGCACGTGGCGCACGAGGCGTGGCAGGGCGTGCAGACGCTGGCCCGGATGATCTCCACGTCGTTCTCTGTGCTGTAGTGTGTGTCCAGGACTTGGGGAGCGAAGCCTGGGGGACAGTGCTGGACGCAGTTCTTCTGGTGCAAGGAGAAGCCTTCCTCGCACACTGCCGGGCCGGGGAGGGAGGGAAGGTGGGCGTCAGCCAGGCCGCCAAGGCTGCTAGGCCCTGCAGCCCTGGACACAGTCACTGCTGTCCCCAGGAGCTCCCAGACCCAGAACCCAACCCAGGGCCCCAGGATGTCCCTTCACACCCCCTTTCCTCCTTTAGGACAGGCACCCTCTATCCCCCCAAGTCTCAGGTCCCCAACACCCTACAGCGCCCACGACTCACCCACACAGGCCTGACTGGAAGTGAGGGTCTTACAGCCGATGCTCTCAGGGGGTGTGGGCAAACCCTCAGGGGCCGTGCCATAAAGCACGAGGGTGAACTTGGTCAGTGTCCCTATTGAGGGGCGTGGCAGAAGTCAGGAGGTACCAGGAGCATGCCTGCCCACCACCCCCAGACCCCGCCAGTTCTTCTCCTGGAACCCCAGCCCTCAAGCATCCCCCAATACCATAGTTGTTGGCTTCACTGGTGTTTTCAATCTCTAAGACCCACTCGCCAGAGGGATCCTCGTCCCAGGAATGGGTCGTCATGAAGGCCCAGTCGTTAAACCCATCTGCAGAGTAGTCATGTGGCCTGGGGAGGAATGTGCACATGGCTGCCTGAAGCATCTGGGGGACCCCAGCCAGGGGGTGCCAAGCCCACAGCACACGGACCACACACACTCCCCTGGTGCCACACCAACCCTGCTGGGCTAGAAATGCCTGCTGG
>NW_011494727.1:1998973-2001966 GCF_000754665.1 Bison bison bison
ATGTTCTCAGCTGGAACATTCTGGAAACATGCAAGGGAAAACTACATGCAGACTACACATGGGGAGGCACACAGATGTGGCATGTCATGGGTAGACTCAGGGATTCCTGCAATATGGGACAATCCCATAGGACATAAACCATCCCTCCCAAAAACGTCAGCGTTTACCCCATGCAGAAGTATTTGTGGACCATCGGGGCTGTGTGAGTCCATGAGTGAGTGCACGTGGACCCAAGGGACAGGACAGGCTGGGCGGGAGAGAGGGCAAGTACCTGGCAGCCAGCAGGGTGGAGCGGGTGCCCATGGGGCTGACCAGGTGGATGGCAAGGTCACCGCGGCGGTTGTAGGACAGGGTGAGCCGTGCCTGAGCATGCTCCAGCCGCGTGATGTGGCTGGGCTCCCCCAGGCAGGCGGTCACGGTCTTCCGCACCTCCAGCCGCTTCCCGATGTCCCTGCAAGGAGCACGTGATGGGCTGTGAGAGGGGGGCCAGCAGGCACCACGGCGACCCTTGGGTCCACCCTGCCCCTCCTCCCAGCCGGGATCCAGCCCTCACTTGGGCTCAGTGAGGATGTCGATGGTGCATTTCCGCTGAGGGGCCACCGTCGTCCAGTTCTGGGCCAGAGCCACCATGGCGCCGGCGTCCAACAGCCCGTAGCCGTACGAATGGCTCACTGTGGGGCACGAGGGACGGGGTCAGCTGGGGGGCACAGAGCAGCCCCCCAGGACCCTCAATCCAGCCCAGGGAGCACGGTGCCCTCACCTTTGCGGCCCACACCATTGGTGGCCCAGTCGTTGGCGTTGAGGTGGGCTGGCTTTGAGGTCCGGACTACCAAGTGCTGCATGTCCCGCCAAGTGAGGTTCTTACTGCAAAGGAGGGACCGAAAGGCTCAGTCTCTTCAGAGACTCCGGCTGGAGTTCGAGGGCTGCCCTGCAGGGGGCGCTAGTGGGGACAGGCTCGCCCCTCGGTCCCCACCACTCACTTGGCCTCCAGGGTGAGAGCGATGATGCCTGCTGCCAGTGGGGCAGACGCAGAGGTGCCCGTGTGAGACTCTGTACACTTCTGCCGCAGGTCAGTGGTCACCTACAGGAGGATGATGACGTTGGGCATGTGACGTGGGGAGGACACCAGAGGGGCCACCTGGCTGCCCTCCCTCTGGCCACAGGCCCTGGGGAGCCAGGGCCAAGATGCCTTGTTCCCATTTGCTGCCTTGCTAACTCACTGCCAACAGGACAATGCCTGTTTCTTTCTGGGCCTCAGTTTCCCAAAGAATAAGAGGGCTGAACTAAAGGTTGGAGATCACTGAGAGCAATGCAGGGCTTCCCTGGTGGCTCAGTGGTATACAGAATCCGCCTGCAAATGCAGGAGACATGGGTTCAATCTCTGGGTCGAGAAGATCCCACATGCTGTGGAGCAACCAAGCCTGTGCACCACAAGTACTGAGCCCACATGCCAAAACTACTGAAGCCCAAGCACCCTAAAGCCCATGCACCACAAGAGAAGCCACCAAAATGAGAAGCCCTCCCATTGCAACTAGAAAGTAGTCCCCGCTTGTCACAACTAGAGAAAAGCCGGAGCAGCAACAAAGACCTAGGACAGCCAAAAATACATACATAAATGAAATTATAGGTCACTCAGTTGTGTCCAATTCTTTGCAACCCTATGGACTGTAGCCTGCCAGGCTCCTCTGTCCATGGCATTCTCCAGGCCAGAATGCTGGAGTGTGTTGCCATTCCCTTCTCCAGGGGATCTTCTCCACCCAGGGATCAAACTCATGTCTCCTGCATTGCAGGCAGATTCTTTACTGTCTGAGCCACCAGGGAAGCCCAAATAGATTGTTAAAACAAATAAAAAAGAGAGCGATGCATGTTTTTAGGGAGAGTTTTATCAAGGGCTTCACCAGTGGCTCCGTGACCCTCAAGAGTCTTAGAGAGGTCCCCTAGCTCCCATCCCATGATGCCTTCGCCACCACCGCCCAGCCACGTGTGGGTAGAAGGCAGATAGGGTCAGAAAGGCGGCCCCGGGCAGAGCCAGAAAGCGAGCAGCCCCATTTCCCCAGCCCCCTCCCGGGAAGAGACTCACGATCTGCTTCTCATTCTGGTTGCCACTACTGTAGGTGGTGGCCAGCGTGGACGAGCAGGCCTCACTGTACCAGGGCACGTTGCCGAACTGTGTGGCGCTGCTGATGGACAGCGTGTAGATGCTGTTGGTGTAGCCGTCGCAATTGCAGCTGTCATGTTCCCGGCCCCCGTTCCCCGAGGCCCAGACAAAGATGGAGCCCAGACCCCCGCGGCCCTGTGGACAGAGCAGGTTGGGGTCACACAAGAACAGGACTTAGGGGAGGGAGGGCCTGGTGGGAAGATGCTGCTTGAGACTAGGAAGGCTGAAGCATCCTTCTCCAGCGACGCTCTATCCAGCCCCTTCCCCCAAGGAGACCCCTGGTAGATCTCTCTCATCTCTTTTTACACAGAGACCCAGTCCACTACCAAAATCTTCAGAGTAGTGATTCTGGAGAGTGATGCTGCGTGCTATGCTTAGTCACTCTGTTGTGTGTGACTCCATGCACTGTCTCCTCTGTCCATGAGGATTCTCCAGGCAAGAATACTGGAGTGGGAGTTATGGGCAATTAGCATTTACTTTTCTCTTCCTGTCCTTCACGTTTTAATAAACGTGCTTTGTATAAATTAAACACAAGAGTAAATAAATAGCAACAGAAAAACACAAAGGCGAAGCATGGCAAAGACAGTGCCTACTTTGCCCCCTGAGGCCGGGCCTGGTTTCCAGGGCTGGGACAGGACCCCCACCTCACCTGGCTGACCCCCCGGAAGAAGGCCTCCTCAGCCAGGTGGGCTGGCCCATCCACGGTCTTGCCGTCGTCCTCGGGGCCCCAGCTGGCACTGTAGATATGGATGTGGTTGGGGTTCAGGCCCAGCGAGCGTGCCTCCACGGCATCTGTCACTTCGCCATCCAGCATGCGCACCCCTGGCCACAGAGG
>NW_011494727.1:2002066-2003572 GCF_000754665.1 Bison bison bison
ACAGAGGGGGGCAGGGAGAGAGAGGCTGCGTGGGTCCAGCTGTCAGGGGCACCCCCAGGAGCACATCCAGCCCTGCACCCGGAAGGGGAGGGCAGAGGCTGGTGCTAAGAAACCCTGAGCCCCTGGCTTCTTGGGTGGCCTCTGCCTTTTGAAGACAAGACCCAGGGGAAAGGGGAGATCTCTCCAGCCCTCAACCACACATTTTGGACTAGGACAAATCTCTGGGGTCTCAAAGGAGCACGGAGCTCAAGGCCCTTCAGAGTGGAAGATGAGGTTTTGGGGCAACTCCTGCTAAGAAACGGTCCCCCCGGGACTTCCCTGGTGGTCCATTGGTTCAGAACTCGCCTTGCAATGCAGGGGACATGAGTTTGATCCCTGGTCGGGGAACTAAGATCCCACATGCCACAGCCCAGCTAAGCCAGCGCTCCACACCTACTGGGCCAGTCCACCACAACTAGAGTCTGTGTGCAGCAGTGAAACATCCGGTGTGCCACAATTAAGATTTGATGCAGTCAAATAAATATTAAAAACAAATAAACACTCCTCCCGCCCTGCAGCACAGGGCCACCAGCAGAAGACGATGCCTTCAGCTCTTTGAACTGCAACTCTTCATGGCCCTGTGGCCCTCCCAGGCTCCTCTGTCCATGGGATTCTCCAGGCGAGAATACTAGAGTGGCTTGCCATGCCCTCCTCTGTGGGGGGTTGCGGGGAGAGTGGCCTTCCCCACCCAGGGATCGAACCTGAGTCTCCCACATCTTCTGCATTGGCAGGCAGATTCTTTACCCGCTGAGCCACCTGGGAAGCCCCTCTGAGTTGCTAAGAACCCTCTATAGAAGAGCCATGTGGTCAGAAGGATGTACGGCAGGAAAGTGAGGACACTGGTTGGATGGGAAGTGAATACAGAAGAATCCACCAGAAAGGGTGGTCCTGAAGACAGGGTGGCTAAGGCCCACACCCACCTCCAATGCGGGCATTGTAGGCCACGCCTACACCACAGACACCATTGTTGGCCACCGCAGCCACCTCTCCTGCACACCGTGTGCCATGCCTGCCGGGGTCAAGAGCACAGCATTAGCAGTGGACCAAGCATGGCAGGGGCAGCCTGAAGAGCGGGAGGGGCCACACGCCCCTCCACCTTAGCCTGCTGTCCCACGTCTATGCACAGACAACCCCCCACCCCCACACACATACATAGACACTCTCCACTCTGACCAGACCCTCCCGCAGCGCCCCAGCTAGACCAGGACTGCGGAAAAGACTTCAGCCTCTCGGACGGGGCTCGTCTGCTTCCTTGATGGAAATGAGAAGGGAGACAGAGGCCAGGGACCGGTTCTTACCTGTTGTCATTCATCTGTGTGTACCGGGGCTGGGGGTCAGGGTCCTGATCATTGACATCGAAGCTGGCCCCAGGATCCTGGAAGGGAGGTGGCCATCATAGGGTCAGCCTGGACACTCCAGCAGAGCAGGACCGTCCCTGGACTCCCCTCCCCGCCTCCTCACATAATT
>NW_011494727.1:2003851-2004562 GCF_000754665.1 Bison bison bison
GAGACACCCACCCCCATTACCCAGCACTTAGGAGACGAGGTTGGTTGCTAGGTAAGGTCCCTTTGCCGTTCCACAAGCCCCTTCTCCACCTGCCCCTGCTCCTGAGATGCCACCACTGGGCTCCCTGGAATTATCAAGAACTCTGGGAGGGCACTCCCCAAGGCTTAGCAGGATGGGCAAGAAAAAGACAGAGGAAGCAGACAGAGGAAGACTGACAGGAGGCCTCAGAGTCAGCCTTGCCTGCTCATGGAACCCTGAGTGGACAGATGGACGGGTGGAGGCAGCCGGGGAGGCCACGTACCAGGTACCACTGCTGGGGAAACTTGGGGTCCGTGGGCTCCTGGTATATGTCCCGTTTGGCCCGTCGCTTTGCCACCTGCTGCTCCAGCCACTTAACCTGTGAGGCAGTGAGGGGAAGACAGTGTGGGAGGAGGATGAGGGAAGGGGAAGGCTGGCGGCGGGAGGGGCTGGGGCTGCACTCACTTGAGGTTCCCGCTGCAGCCGGTTGTGCCGCAGGCGGTGAGGAGACAGGGACCGCTTTGTCACCGCTCGATGCCAGAAGTGGTAATAGTCACCGAAGATCTGTAACAAAGCAGGGAGACTGAGCTGGGCTTTCCATCTGTCAGTTCCCGGGGAGGCGAGGGGTGGGGGTGGACAACCAGTTGCAAGGGGAGGATCAGGATGGCAGGCTGGGTGGTGGGCATCCAGTCC
>NW_011494727.1:2004662-2008125 GCF_000754665.1 Bison bison bison
CCAGTAAGAAGGTGCAGGGGGCTGAGGGGGCCTCACCCACCCCCACCTCCCGGGACGCACCAGTCCACTGAGCAACCTAAGCTAGAAGCCCAAGGGAAGGACGAGCCTCAGCTCTCTTCCACGCCAGGTGCAGGAACAACTGCCCCCACAGGCCCCACCCCCAGGTGACGTCCTGTGCCGAGGCCAGCCAGAGGGAGCAACACCTACCTGGCCCAGGTTGAGGAAGCCATGCTTGCGTGCCACACGGTCAGCGACGGCTGGGCCTCCAGGAATGTGCACGGCCCAGGTGTTGGTGAAGACCTTCTCTCCGCGGGCATCGGCCACCAGCAGGACCAAGGCTCCCGCTGCTGCTACCACCCAGAACAACCAGGGCCTCAGCTCCATGGGGGGGGACAGGTGGCCGGGACCCCGGAGCCCCCGTCTCCTTGGCCTGGTCACAGGGCCTGGGCTCCGGCGTACCTGCTCACTGCCTGTGGCCCGGGGCTGACTGGTGGGGGCATGGGGCCGGGACGGGCAGGGCTGTGCAGGAAGGAGGCAGGCTGCCGGCTCTGAGGGGAACAAGGGAGGGAAAGGCGGAGAGTCAGTCCCTCCCTGGGCATGCACTATAGCTGCCTTCCCACCCCTCAGCTCACTCCAGGCCTGAAAGGGCCTCTGGGGGGTGAGGAGTGAAAACCTGGCCCCCCAAGGTCAGCCAGATAGATGGAGCGACGGACCCCTTCCACACGCAGGAATACGGAAGTGGGAAGAAGAGGATCGAGGCTCGAGTCACTCCAAACCAGAAGCAACAACTGAATAAATGCTTCCCAGAATCTAAGTCCAAAAGGTGGGGTATAAAGCAGCAGGTACCCACAATCCTGTTTTTGTTTTGAAAGAAACTATTTATACACATACACGTATATTTATATAAAACCACAGGACATAATCTGGAAGGACACATGCTGACAATGGTTTTCTCAAGACAGTGATAATTACAAGTAACGGTTATTTTCTTCTTCGTGTCACTGTATATTTTACAAATGACTCAGGTATATTTTGTAAAAGGATAAAATGTTGACTTTTAAAGTTTTTTAATCGGCGGCATCTACACAGCTCACTAGGGCTTCCTGGTTCAGACCCAGCCGTGGGGAGTTACCTGCAAAGACTCATAGCCTCTGGCAAGAAAGAGGGGGGCCGCCTAAGATGGGGTGTGGGCTCCGGGGGCTGAGCAAGGGAAAGGGGATCACAGTGGCTTCACCCTCCCTCTATGGCCCAGGCCATCAGCAAAGTCAGGGGGCCCAGGCTCTCTTTTTACACAGTTTCCTCGGAGACGACAGGGCCACCCAGCCCTGGCCTGGAGGCCTCCAGCAGCCCCCTTTGGTGGCTCCACGCCCACCAGCCTTGCATCATCCGAGCCCAGGCAGCCAGGGCAAACACTGGCTGCTGAGCCAGGAGTGCTAAGGTGAGGCTGAATCAATAGTCTGCGTGTTGTTTTTCCTCCTTCGGCAAACAGAGAGCGGGACCTCTCTGCCTGGGGCCACATAACTGTCCCCACACAGGGCCTCTGGCTAGCCAGAAGCCTACCCCTGGGGTGGGGAGAAGCTGGGGAAGGTCCTGGAGGTGTCCCGCCTCAATGCCAAGCTTGTCGAGACTGCCCACACAGCCCCGGATGCCCCCACCCCTCCTGGGGCCCGGCCCCACAGGACATCACTCTGTTGGACAGCAGAGTGAAGCTCCCAGACCATCCAGGGCCTAGGGAGGCGGACCAGAAGGCTCACCACTGGGAAAACTCACTTTGCCCGGGGCTGCCCTCAGCACCCCCAGCCTTCCTGCACGCTCCTCCTGCACTCCCACCCTGCAGGCTGGAGAGCTTCAACTCATAATTCCTGGAGTATTTTCAGTTTACACCAAAATAACCTGACAGCTGATGGCAGGAGGCATCCACAAGGCAGCTCCTCCTCACCCTCGATGGGCAGAGTCCATAGGGTTCCCGACGGGCCGGGAAGCCACTGCCCCATGATGCCTTGGGCGACCAAGTTCCAGAGAGCTGTCTGAGCAAAGGCTGGGCAGCCCTTGGGGAGGGTGAGGGTTGAGGGTGGCGGGCGCTGAAGGGGCCCCGTGCCCTCACTTAACAGAGGATGTAGAGCCCTAGGGGCAGGACCTTACAGAAACAAGTTCTCGTCTCCCCTTTCTGACACAAGAGCTGCCTCTTGGGTTCAGATGTCAAGCAAGGCCACCTCCTGACCACAGTGCTATGAGCCATACTGGAATCCCCCCATACACACATCAAGACTGGGTTCATCTGGGTCTAGCCCAAGTTCTGGCATATTGTGGGCGAACCGCAGCTGCTTGGTGATAAAGGTGATTATTTAATTACCTTGCAGGACCCAAAAAGGAAGCGGGCTTCAGGCACAACCAAACAATCCTCCAAGAAAGGACTGGCCTCCGTCTGCTCAGCATCCCCAGACACGCTGAGCCGTGGATATGGCTTCCACAGAGCCTGAAGCCCCAGACAGCCCTGCCTCAGCATCCTGGAAGCAGGGAGGATGGCCCCCACCTCAAAGAACAGGCGCTGAGAACAATAAATGAATGGGCTTCTTCTCCCCACCCCCATCCTAGACTCTGACTCACCCTCTGAGTCCCTGTTCAGCTCAAACTGGTAGGCTTGCCGTATTTCCAGCCTCCTGTGAAGCCCTCTATGGGGCTCCACTCCAGGCTTGGCCACAGAGAGACCTGTGGGTGCTTTTCCTGGCTGTGTTCTCTTCTCCCGCCCCAGGAACCTCCCGACGCAGCCAGCCTCTCCAAGGCATCCGAACTGAACCTCACCCAGGTCCAGCTGCTGTTTCCCAGGCATCAGGGGGTCTGGCGTGGTCAGGGCTGCCTGGGAAAACTGGTTCCTTCCTTCCAGCAGAGACACCAAACCAGCTCCTGTGGCAGGAGCTGATGGCTCCGCTGAAATTCTGAATCCCAGCCTTTGCTCAGCTACTCATTTGCTGTGTGATCTTAGGTCACTTCCTCTCTCTGTCTGGGCCTCAGTTTTCCTAGGTGGTAAAAACTGCTAGACCAGAGGTTTTCAAACTTTTTTTGAAAGCCACAGAATCCTCTTAAAAAAAAAAAAATCAAATCTTATGTGGAAGCACAATATAGGACATCGTAAAACTTGGGCGTCTCTAGAACAGGAGTCAAGCTTGGCTCCTCTCCTCGGTTGTCTCCACACCTGGCCAGCGGCTGCCCAGCCCTCACTAGGCCACATCACCTGGGTTTCCCTCCCATTTCCCGAGGCAGAAAGAATTTCGACACCCTCCTGTGGAGGAGGGTCTTCATCCCCGGGGTAAGGGGTGAGCGGACGGCGGGAAGGAGGCACTGACCTGACAACCGACTGCTGTTAAGACCTGTCTGGCACGCAGGCCACCCCACGGGGGCAGCAGGGGCCTCGGCCAGGCCTTCGCGGGAGCCAGCCTCCCCACTCCCGCAGACCCCGCACCTG
>NW_011494727.1:2009365-2025586 GCF_000754665.1 Bison bison bison
GACCTGAACTCGGCACCCGGGGCAGGGTTTGGGAAGGACTCGAGGCGTCACTCTGAGCCCAGTCTCGGCCTAATTCTGGGGGAGTTGGGCTTCTCCCCCACCCCCCGCCACTTCCCCACACCTAAGCCACGAGTTTGGGCACGACCGGGTTAAGTGCCCTGGGATGACGCACCTGGAGTACCCTCCTTGAGGTCGGGCTTCACCGCGTCTGGGCAAACTTCCTCGTGGCCTACAGTTAGAAGACTCACTACTTTATTTGCATTTATATAGACAGGTGGATGAGCAGAACAACTAGCCCATCCCCTTTTAATTTTTTTAAACTTTTTTTTTTTTCAACTCCAACTGCCTGCCAGGCACCAGGTCAATCACTTTATATTATCTCCTTCTTATGTACATTATTTAATCCGCTTAATCCTTTCAGGCTGACATTATTAATCCCATTTTACAGATAAGAAAACTGAGGCACACAAGGTTTAAATAATTTGCTGAAGGTCCCACAACTAACAGGCCTCAGATCCCAGAAGAGATCTGGAGCTTTGGCAGAGCCTGCATCTGAGCTCTTTGCAATATACCAACCGGCTCCTCTCCCTCCCTGGGTCCCTGCCCTAGAAAACGTCTGTGCTACTTGGCTGAGGCCATCACTGCTTGAGCTGAGAAAGAAAAGAGGGGAAGTGTGGCCAAGACCTCCACAGGCTGGGTTATTTTAAGGTCACAGAGCAGTAGCTGCCCATCCCTTCCTGTCCTCTTTGAGATAACCTGGCAGAACAGTGTTATCCTGTGACCTCTTCAGTACAGGTTTGGGGATGATGAGGAAAATGGATTAGGATATTCTGAGCTCTTTCCCATGTGTTAACTTGCTCCATGCTTACCATGGATCCTGCAAGGTGGATATAGTTTTCCTTTAGGCAGCTTTCATGTATCACTATCTGTGCTTTACACAGGAGGAAACTGAGGCCCAGAGAAGTTAGTAGCATTTGTAAAGTAACTCAGTAGGTGACAGTCAACCCCCAAACCTGAGTTCAAGTCGTAGTGGCCCTATTTTAAACTGTGCCAACCTTAGACAATGATTTGAGCAAACTCTGGGAGATAGTAGGGAGACAGAATAGGAAATGTTGATCTACTCCAGTATTCTTGCCTGGGAAACTCCATGGACAAAGGAGCCTGGTGGGCTACAGTCCACGGGGTCGCAAACAGATACGACTGAGCACATAACACTTTTACTTTTCGGGAGATAATGTAGTTCAGAGGAGCCTGGCATGCTGCAGTCCATGGGATCGAGAAGAGTTGGACTTGACTTAGCAACTGAACGACAGTGACAACACCTTAATTCTCAGAGCCTCAATTTACCCCTCTGTAAAATGGAAATAATATTGAACCAGTGAGATAACATATGATTTGGGTACCTATACAAACAGCACAAAACCTAGAAACTCGGGGAAGAATGTGGGGTCCAGAAATTTGAGCGGGAAGGTGAGTCCGGTTGGCCCTCTTTCTGAATGGGAACTGCTCTTCCCACCACAATCATCAGGGAGCAGAGATTCCTCAGGGCCACCCCAGGGTAGCCCCAACCAGCAGCCCCAGCTACAGTTGGGAAAACAATGCTTCTGCAGTCAGACCTAGGCAGGAAGTGAGTCACGGTTCTTCCTAAGTCTGTGAGCAAGAGAGCCCTGTTGAGGGGAAACAGGGACTGGGCTGGCCCCACCTAGCCTCTGAGTCCCTCTGTGCCCTTCCCACTCGTCCCCTGGCCTACAAGAAAAGTCAGCCCGGAAAGAAAGCAGGGCTGTCTGCCTCTCGGTGCCCCACCCGTCCTGGAGGCTGGCCCAGGGAAGCTGCAGTGGGTCTGGGGAGGAGGAAGGGGCACTGAAGCCCCAGTTTCTCCCACCAGCCTGTGCCTCCAACACTGCCTTTGGGATAAGGAGGATTCTTTAAACTGTTATTCAGAGGGGCATCACTGAGGGGAGGAGAGGACTGAGAGCCTGTCCCAGGGCATCCCCACCTTAGTCTTGCTCCTATTTTAGGGTTGTATTTTACAGCAATTCGGTTGTTAAAAAAGAATGTGGAGGGACTTCCCTGTGCTTCCACTGCAGGGGACACAGGTTCGATCCCTGGTCAGGGAACTTAAGATGTCCTGCAAGCTGCTCGGCCAGGCCAAAAAAAAAAAAAGAATGGAAGCCACTCCCCTTGAAAAAAACCCTCTGGAGAGAATCCCGCCTTGCCACAGCTGGTGACTGCTAGTCAACTTCTTCCTTTATCTCCTGGAGCAAGTCCTAAAGGCAGGTTTTGTTCTCTTTATCACTCCCAAGAATTTATCTGAGGCTTAAGGCCTGAAGGACCTAAACTGCCTGCCCAGGTCCCCTGACTTGGGGCCTCAGTAAGCTCACGGGCCTCTGGACAAGTTATCAGTTTTACACAGCAGTTATTAGGACAGGGACACCAAGTGACAGAAGCCTGGCAGTGGGGGGTGGGGGGTGGGGGGGACAACCTGTGGGGTTGAACAGGACCTAGTGGGTAAGGCCAGAAGGAGGAACGGGCTGTGAGCAGTTCCCACCTTCCTAGCAGGGGGCCGGAAGAAGGGTCCAACCAGGCCTTTCTTTATCCCTGGATTTGAGGCTAACCAGCCAGGTGGCTTGACTTCCCAGGTGGCTCACTGGGTAAAGAATCTGCCTGCCATGCAGGAGACACAGGAGATTCGGGTTCGATCCCTTGGCCAGGAAGATCCCCTAGAGAAGGGCATGGCAACCCACTCCAGTATTCTTGCCTGGAGAATCCCATGGACAGAGGAACCTGGAAAGCTATAGCCCATACAGTCACAAAGAGTTGGAGATGACTGAGTACACATATACAGCCAGGTGGCTCAGACAGTAAAGAATCTGCCTGCAATACAGAAGACAGGATTTGATTCCTGGGTCAGAAGGATCCCCTGGAGAAGGGAATGGTTACCCACTACAGTATTCTTGCCTGGAGAATCCCATGTACAGAGGAGCCTGATGGGCTAAAGTCCTTGGGGGTCACAAAAAGTCGGACACGACTAAGCAATCTGGGGAGACCTCCAAGAGCAACTGGTGTCCTATGATAAAATCCACCCATTCACCCTTACCTCAGGCACTCCCATTGTCCCCTTAGAGTGCTCCGGGGCGTCCCTTCCTCTCAAAATCTCTTCCTCCCTCTCTCAGACACCTCAAACAAAGCCTTCAGGATCAAACAAAGCATCCAGGATCTTAGTTCCCCAACCAGGGATGGAACGCTCACCGCCTGCAGTGGAAGCTCAGAGTCTTAACCACTGGATGGGCAGGGAAGCCCACCTCCACCAACACCCGGAACATCCACACGTGCCTGGAAGAGCAGACAGCAACATTTAATTGGGGTTTTCTCTAAAAGACCGGGAGTTGAAAGCTTTCTGTTGTTTTCTTTTTGCTTACCTGCATGCTCAGAAATTCCTGCAATAACTTTTAGAATAAGATAATTAAAATATTTAAGTCATGCAAAACTGAATAAAGCATGCCCATACTTCACCAACTAGCTCCAGAACACCTGGGGTCCATCCTGAGCGCTGCTGAGACAATAGTCAGGCTCCTCCTGTCCCGTCACAGGGCAGGGTCCTTCCAGGTCTAGCTAAACCGCTTTGGGAAAACCTCCTTTATACGACAGGCAAACTGGATGTCTGTGTGGGAGGGGGGAGGAGTGAGGAGTGATCTGGCGGTGATGTATCTGGTCACGCTGGGACAGGATCGCAGCTCGACCAGCCCTTCTCCTGTTCCTAATTATTAGGCTAGGTCCACGCTTACCTTTTACCTGCAGGTTCTGCCGCATCCCCAAGTCACTGCTCAGCTTAAAGGTTCCCTTCTGCCGGCTCTGTGTCTCTGCTTTGCCCTCACTGCCCAGCCAGTGCTGCCCACGATTGGGCAACAAATAGGTGCTTTGGGTGCAGTCTGAATGCTAAGCCCTGGGACCTCAAGCCGAGCCCCTTAGGACTTGCCTTTAGGAAGCCAGTGACCACCCCTGGGGAAGATAGAAGGATACGCACCAGGAGCTTCCTGAAGCTTCGCCTTCCCTCTTGCCTTGCAGCTCCAAAAAGCTCTGCCCTTCCTTCTCTCTCTTGATACAACAATGTAAAAACAATCAGTTAACATGACTTCTTATTGAATTTTGCTATCAGTTTTATTATCAGAACAGGATTTCTCTACCTCGACACTATTGACATCTTGAGCCAGATTATCTTTGTTTGGGAAACTGTCCTGTGCATGCTAGGGTGGTTTAGCAACATCCCTGGTCTCTGAACACTAGGGGCCAGTAGCACCCCCACCCCCATTATTGTTAGGGGAAGCACACCGACTGAAACCGCCCACCCTGGCCAGGCACCATAGTAACCATTTGCGTGAGTTATTTTACAACAGGAGGTCCTACTAAGGAACACAGAACTAATAAGCCACCACCAACAAGAAGCGTTTGGGAAAGGGTCAAAGGAGATGCCACATGTCCTTCCATCTGCCAGAAGCCTCCTCGCTGGCATCCATCTTGGCTGAGCAAAGCATGTGCGACCAGGAAGGACCCTGAGTCAGAGTGACTGGCCAGAGACAACCCGGAAACTAATCCCATCACCATAAAACCTGAGACAGCGAGCCACGCGGCAGAGCAGTTCTCCTGGCTTCCCTCACCCTCCTGCTCTCCACCTGGCCTCCTCTTCCCAATATAGCCTCTTGCTTTGACAGCTCGTGTGTCTCCTTGGACAATTCATTTCCGAGTGTTAGACAGGAACCCTCTCTCAGGCCCTGGAATGGGTCCCCCTTCCTGCAACATTATGACAACCAAAAATGTCTCATGTGTGTTTAGTCGCTCAGTCGTGTCCGACTGTTTGCGACCCCATGGACTTAACTTTCCCCTATGGAGCCCGCCAGGCTCCTCTATCCATGGGCTTCTCCAGGCAAGAATACTGGAGAGGGTTGCCATTTCCTTCTCCATAAAATGTTTTGAGACATTGTCAAATGTCCCCACAGCGGGGTACAAAACTGCCCCTGACTGAGAACCACTGGTTCAGAGTGAGGAGTGGGAGGACTCGGGAGAGGGTTGGTGTGCCAGGGTTCCGGGCGGCATGGGCTGTGTACCAGGAACTGCACCGAGACAGCTGGCAGCAAGAGAGAAAACTCCCAACCCCAAACCACCTGGCAGGGAAGGGCAACAATGGGGCCGTTTAGTGTTCAGGGCAAACAATCTTATGTATCTCCCCAGCATCTGAGGACATGGCTCTCAAGAACGTTAATGATAATGCTGAATTGCGGAGAGGAACCATCACGTCGATCACACTCTGTTTACTGAGGTGGGGAAGCGGGTGAGACAGCTCTGCATTAAATATGTATTTGGAAAGCAGACAGAAGTGGTGGCTGAGGGAAGAAGGGTGGGGCGGAGGAGACTTTGGGGAGTGACAGATCTGTTCATTACCTGGATTGTGGTGATGATTCCAGGGTATTCACAAATGTCAAAGTGGATCAAGTCATCAGAATAAAAAAAGAAAAACAAAAATAACAAACAAAAATGGATCAAGTCGCATGTCTTAAATATATGCAGTTTATCATGTGTCAATTATATGTCAATAAAGTTATTTTTAAAATGTATTTCAGGACTTCCCTGGTGGCTCAGTGGATAAGAATCCACCTGTCAATCCAGGGGACATGAGTTCAATTCTTGGTCTGGGAAAATTCCTCTTGCCACAGAGCAGCTAAGCCAGGTTGCACCACAACTACTGAGCCCACGTGCTGCCAACTACCGAAGCCTGAGCACTCGAGAGCCCGTGCTCCCCAACAAGAGAAGCCACGGCAACGCGAAGCCTGAGCACTGCAGCTAGAGAGTAGCCCCTGCTCACCTCAACTAGAGAAGAGTCCATGCACAGCAACGAATACCCAATAAAAAATAAATAAAATGTGTTCATTGTTTAACATTTTAGTGCTTGAAAAGCATTATTTTGGAAGCGTGCTACCATGAAGTAGTCATTTCTTGACTGTGCCAGATGAATGGTGGGGTGGGACAGTCACTGTAGTCCTTAAAAAGGAAACGGAAAACAGGAGAAAATGATCATGGACCTCCAGGCATATCTAAGAAGGAGGGGAAAATGATGGCAAGAACATTCAGCTCCAGTGTCTTTCCATGAAGCCAGCGAGAGCCTGTCCGCTGGCTTAGAGGAAACACTGGAGAGTTTTTCTGTTGGATGATGCTATCAGACCAACGTGTCTGGAACGGTATTGTCAGGGGCTTGGGGAAAAGAAATAACAACTCTAGTGCTGGCTGCCAGGAAAGGAACAGATGAATCTGGAAATTACAGGCTCCTCCACTGCCTTTAATCCCTAAAACAAACATTGCTGGGGGAAAAGCCAGTTAATACCTGGAGGAGGGCCGGTGTTATCCCTCAGTGGGGCTGCCGCAGCTGGGGAGCAGAAAGCCTTTACAGGAGTTGGCTGCACAGGAAAGGTGCCAGCAGCCACTGTGCCCAGGGGGTGTCCTCTGCAGGGAGGGGTGCCAAGGTGCCCAGGAAGAAGAGCTGGGGATGGCCAACAGTGAGGGGCATCTCGGCAACAGTTCAAGTGCCTTTCTTATTTTAAAAACCAAAATGTATTTATTGACTTGGCTGCATTGGGTCTTAGTTGCGGCACGCGAGATTTTTGGTCTTCCTTGCAGTATGGGGAATATTTTTAGTTGCAGCGTGTGGGATCTAGTTCCCTGACCAAGGGTGGAACCATGGGCCCTTTGAACTGGGAGCATGGAGTTTTAGCCACTGGACCACCAGGGAAGTCCCTGAGCTTCTCTTATAAACTGGTTTAGTTAGCCTGCTGTCTGCCGCCCTCACAAGTGGAACACTGGAGGAGATCCTGCACCCAGCAGGTGCTCAATCAATGTCCGAGGATTGAAGGAAGGAAATGCCCAGAGCACAATCAACCCTGCACAAACGGAGATTTTTATGGTCACACATAACATCCCTGTCACAAAGGTCTGACCTTGCTCCCCCTCTTCACTCTAGGCTCCTGAGAACTTCAGTGGAGGCTTCAGTGGAGACTTCCCTGCTGGCCCAGTGGCTAAGACTCTGAATTCCCAATGCAGCGGGCCCAGGGTTTGATCCCTGTTCGGGGAGCTAGATCCCACACACTGCAGCTGAAGATTTTGAGTGCTGCAATGAAGATGGAAGATTCAGCATGCCACAACTAAGACCCAGCACAGCTCAGTAAGCAAATAAGAAGTTCAGATCATGGTGAGTACTCTGAAACAAAATAACAGAGGGTGGTGTATTAGTACCTGGAGGACGGGAAGGTACTATCCCTGGGGCGGTCTTCTTTGAGGGAAGGCTTCTCTGAGAAGGTGATATTTGAGCAGAAGCTCAAATAAGAGATAAAGGTGTGACGATCTGGCAAGAGGGCATCCCAGGCAGTTAGTGGAGGAAAATAGTGCACGAGCTTGGTGAGTAAGCTTGTGCACTTGGAGAGCAGACACTTCTCCGGAGCACTGGGGGAGAGGGTGACAGAAGGAAGAGAGGGATGAGAGTGGTCAGCTAGGCTAGACCACGCTGCGTGTAGCAGGCTGGGTGGGACACTGAACTGAACAGTGGGAAATTTTACTAATTTACCTTTTTCAAAGACCCTCTGACTACCGTAGGAGAGAAGACACATCAGGGCAGGTGGGTAAGAATGGGAGCCCAGGGACTTCCCTGGTGGTTCAGTAGCTAAGACTGTGCTGCCAAAGCAGGGGGCCCAGGTTCTGGTCAAGAAGCTAGATCCCACTTGCCGCAACTAAAGATCCTGCATGCTGAAATGAAGATCAAAGATACCGAGTGCCGAAACTAAGACCTGGGGTGCTGCCAAATAAATAAATATATATATAAAGAGTGGGAGCCCCATGACAGTCCTGTGCAGGAGGCACCATTCGTGACCCTCCCATGTTACAGCTGCGTGAGGGTCTGGGGATGTCAGAAGACTCTCATAACCCAGTAATCCGGTTTGTGGGCTCTTGAGCCATTAGCAGGTCTAGGAAGGATGGACAGGAGCCATAACACGTGTCTGCCCTGGGAAGGCAGAGCCTCCTCAGGCCAAAAGCTGGCCCTGGGCGGCCAGGCCTGGAACCCCACTGCCCGACCTCTTTGGTGGTTCAGGTGCTTCTCCCTGAATCACATCCCTGTCAGCATCTTTAGCTGCAGCCTTGGCAACAAGGGATGCCCGAGTTCCCAGCCAGGACTCCCAGAGCACCCCCCACTCACTCCCCGGCAGGCACCCTGCCAAGTGCTTTCCTCTCACTGCCTCCTGTATTTGTCTTGGCCACCCTGGCCCGGGCACCGGTGTTAGTCCCATTTTATTTATTTCTTTTTTAATTGAAATGGCCCATGTTTAAGCCATATCATCTTATTTATCCATTTATTTTTGGCTGCACTGGGTCTTCGTGGCTGTGCACAGGCTTTCTCTAGTTGCAGCGAGTGGGGCTCTTTTCTAGTTGTGGTGCTTGGGCTTCTCATTGCAGTGGCTTTTCTTGTTGCAGACCACGGGCTGTAGAGTTTGGGCTCAGTAGTTTTGGCACACAGGCTTAGTTGCCCCATGGCACATGGAATCTTCCCTGACCAGGGATCGAACCCATGTCCCCTGCACTGACAGGTAGACTCCCAACCACTGGACCACCAGAGAAGTCCTGTTATTCCCATTTTACAGATGAGGAACCTGAGGCCCAGAGAGCCTGCTTGGAGTCAGTTAGGAAGAAGAGGATCCAGGATTTGAACCTGGGGAACACACACACTTCAGCCTCTCAGCTTTCTGCTTCTAGAAGAGGGAGACTCTGATTCCCCAGGCACTGTCATGTGGGTGGCTCAGCCATGGTTCACCTTTGACTTTTCTTGGAGGAAGCTTGTATACCTGCCCTCTCCCAGCTGTGATTTTTTTAATTAATTTGTTTTACATTAATCCATTCTCAACTTTTGAAAAAAAAAAAAATTGGGGGCTGGGTCTTCATTGCTGCTTGCAGGCTTTCTTTAGTTAAGGTGAGCAGGGGCTACTCTCTAGCTGCGGTTCTCGGGCTTCTACTTGTGGTAGCTTTTCTTATTGTGTAGCACAGACTCTAGGTTCTTGGACTAGTAGTTATGGAACACAGGCTTTAGCTGCCTGTAGCCTGTGAGGCTTTCCCGGACCGGGAATCAGACCCATGTCCCCTGCGCTGGTAGGTGGACTTCTATACACTGTATGATGAGAGAATTCCTCCCCCACCCCTTCTTGTCTTGTCCCCCCCGACCCCTCGTCATAATGATGTTTCTATAACATGTGCACTGCAGAACCAGAGCTGTTCTTCCCCCAACCAGCCCAGCTGTGGGCTCAAATGCAGCCCTAACGCTGGCTTGAGTGCCACCCCCAGTCCCTGGGCAAATTACTTAACCTCTCAGGGACTCCATTCCCTCATTTGTAAACTGGGCTGAAAACTGCCCAGCCCATCAGGCGTTAAGTGTATTAAGTCCTCACTCAGTGCAGCGTCTGGTCTGAAGCGGTGTCTGCTGTGAGTAAATTCCATCCTCCTCTCTGAGGCAGGCACCCTCTTCCAGTGGGCTGGCCCTGGAGGCTTCTAACTGTTCCGCATTGGCCCAAACCCAGGCATTCGTGGGTGAAATCTCTGCTCTCCCTGTGGTCCTTCTTTGGTGCCGTTGGCTTTTTTTTTTCCTCGGAGGAGAGCGGCGGGCCTCCTTGCCTTGCTGTGGTGTGCAAAGCAGCCTTTGGTGTGGCCTGGTCCCTGGGTGGCCCATGAGATGCCTTGTAACCATTCTGCAAGATGCTGGCTCCTTTGACCTCTTGCCTTTGAGGTTGAAGATCAGCAGACGGTCCTCTGAGGCAGTGTTTCTCAACATGGTTACATGCAGAGAATGTGAGTAGTCCTGGGGCCAAGGGACCAGGCAGATGACGTTGATGGGGTCCTTCTGGCAGCTGCCACTGCACACCCTGATGCCCACCTGGGGGCTGAAGGCTGTAGAACCCATTTCAGGCACATGAGTCGGCAGTGCTCTCTAAGGGGAGGCTGGCGTTCTGGCCACGTCGGGGACAAGTGGCTAGACTGTCCCACCACCTGCCACATCACTGTGTTGCTAAGTTCTCTCCTCATAGAGTCCTGGGCAGGGCTGGTCTTCCTGACGTTCTTGTTTTTAGAAAGAAGAAATGTTTTCCAGAGAGCATTCTTAGAAGGTCGTTACCCTGGGAAGCAATAAGGCTCTTTATCATGGACACGGGTCTCTAATCTGAGTCTTGTACATTCCCTTTATGGGAAAGACACCTGAGCAACCTCCCCAGTGCTCATGGAGATAAATTATTTTTGTTTTATTAGATATCTCCTTCTTATAGTTCTCATGCAACCACCAGGCCAAAACCATTCAAAGTGAAAACTATGTGGAAAAATACACATAAAGCAATCTTGCTTCTACCTCTGTCCCTTCTGTTCAACCCCCTTCCACACTTGGGTGCCAATTTTTATTAGATCTGATTTATCCCCCCAATATTTCTTTCTGCCAAAAAAAAAGGAACATAAATTATATGCACATAAGCATTTATCTCTCTCTCTATTCTTCTAAGATTTTTTTTGATGGGGACCATTTTTAAGGTCTTTATTGAATTTGTTACAGTATTGCTTGTTTTACACTTTGGTTTTTTGGACAAGAGGCATGTGGGATCTTAACTCCCTGACCAGGGATTGAACCCAAATCCTTTGTGTTGGAAGGTGAAATGTTAACCACTGGACCACCAGAGAAGTCCCCTCTCTATTCTTGTACTTTCTTTTTTTCTTAATCAAAAGGGAGTATATTACTTTTTTTTTTACTTTAGCAGTACATTCTGGAGAAGTTTACATAATAAAAATAAGCAAAGGATTAAAATATACACACTACTATATATAAAATCCCTGGGTCGGAAAGATCCCCTGGAGGACGAAATGGCAACCCACTGCAGTATTCTTGCCTGGAAAATTCCATGTACTGAGGAGTCTGGCAGGCTACAGTCCATGGGGTCGCAAAGAGCTGGACATGACTGAGTGACTGAGCATGCACACACACATATATACAATAGATAACCAACAAGGACCTAATGAATAGCACAGGGAAATATACTTACAATCTTTGAATAATCTATAATGGAAAAGAATTTTTAAAAGAACATATATATATGTATATATATACATATATATATGTAATTGAATCACTTTGCTGTATACCTGAAACTAATACAACATTGCAAATTAACTATGTTTCAATTAAAAAGTTTTTTAAAGGGCAAAGAACACAAAAGTAAATAAACCAAACTACAAACCTAATGCAATTCAAAGTGAAAACTTTAGCTTGATGGGAGGGGTGATGCTGCTTGGCTGAAATAAAATTGCTGCTTGCCGTGATTTGGGACTGACCAATAGAGTAGGTCTCCTTTCGAGTTTGTCATACCTATGGATGCTCCATGTGCTGGGGATGACTCAGTTCTCCCAGTCCTTTTCTCTATTTGAATTGCTGCAATACTTCTGTTTGCATAGTGGGCTGTTACATCATTTGGCCTCCACTTGGCTTCAATGCATCATTTACGCATTAAATCCGCCTCTGTTCTTTTCTTGTTAGCCAGCAGCAATCCAAAACGGCTGGTTGATGCCAACGCCATCATAAACACAAATGCAAACTCAGGCAGTGAAATCCTGTGTCAACAGTAGATGATAAGGTGGTCATGCCGGCAGGAATGATGATGAAAATAATCATAATGACCAACATTTACTGAGTACTTGCTCTGAGCTGGCACCCTGCTGAGTGCTTTACATGCTGAGTCTTATGTAATCTTCCAAACAACCCTATAAAGTAAGCACTACCCATTTTACAGACGAGAACATTTAGGCTAAGAGGGATTAAATAATTTGCTCAAGGTCACATGTATGGGAAATGGGACAGTCAGAATTTGAACCTGTGTCAGTCTGGCCCCAGTAATCATCACAAGGGCTGGGAGCTGGGGCAGGGACCTTACTAACCTCTTTGCCATTAGATGCTGGCCATAACTGCTCACCCGGCTAGGTGTTCCTGGGCCGGGCCAGGTAGGACGTGTAGGGTCTGGGGCAGAAGGTGGAAGGGGAGGTGTGGGTGGCAGTCCCTGTGGGGGCCTAGACTCTCTGGGATCCTCTCCCTGAGTCGTGGGTGAGAGTGTGTTGAGCCTGTTACTTCCCTCTCAGTATCAAAATGAATAAACACACACACACGCCAGAAACACCATTTCGAAGATAATGCTCTGTGTCCATGACCGGTGACTGTGACAGTGACAATTTGTCAGGTTCTGGCAAAGGACTGAGAGTTCCGAATGTTCTTCTACAGTCCTTGGCTGGCTGCGCTGGCCTGGGGTTGGGCCAGGCTCAGGGCGAAAGAGCAGACTCTGTAGCCATCCCACCCCAGGGCCTCCTCAAGGCCTTCCACTTCCCCTCGACTCCTGCCCTGTCTCACTTTCTCTCCCAGTCCTTGTCCCACCCATTCCCCCTCTCCTATCCATGCTCATTTCCTGCCCTGGGTCTGCCCTTGTTCCCTGTTGCAGCCTCAGCCTGTACCCCCCAAGTCCGGGAGAAACAGGGCCGGTCAGGTAGGCCTGGAGCAGAGACCTCAGCTCAAACCCCAGCACTGGTGACGGAGCGTGTCTGAGCTTCACCGGCTTCCTGGACAACGGAAGTGGTGTACTAGTTCAGTGACGAAGATGGTGACCCAGTGGAGTCCTATTGGTGGCTGGCTGCCACCGTTTTGAATGGCAGCCCAGGGAAGGGGTTTGGCCCTCAAGAATCGGGACATTCCCCCCCAGGCATACCAGGCTGCTGGGGCTGACTCACCCCAAGGCTTACATAACAAATGCCTGAGCCCTGAAAACCTGGGCACTCCTACTGCCTGCCCGAGACCCTCTCCTGCTGAAGGTCCTAGGAGGCATACATAGGCCCAAGGATGCAGGGGCGGGCACCATTCCACACCCACCTTGTATCCAGGCCTGAGACCCCAAACACCCTTACCCTTTACCCTGTATTAGGCCCCAGGAAGCCCAGCCCTCTCTGATTTGCTTCTCACCCTGCCTGGTAGTTTGGTTTCTGTTTTCCTAGAACAAAATGACGGTAGAAACTAAACCTGCCCCTGTGGCTCCAGGTGACACCCCAGGCATTGTTAGAGCTCCTGAAATGCTGGTCCGCTTCCATAGTTCCCAGTGTGGTCTTTGATGGGCTTACCATGATTGGATATCGGTAGCCTTCTTTTCATCTGGGTTTGAATGTCTACTAGAGTTTGGTTTTTTTTTTTTTGGTTGCATGGAATGTGGGATCTTAGTTCCCTGACTGGGGATCAAACCCACGTGCCCTGCAGTGGAAGCCCCGAGACTTAACCACTGGACCACTGAGGAATTCCCCTGTACTTCTACTAGAATCTAACCCTTTCCTGTTAAAAATTTTGGTTTCTTGCACTTCAAAAAGAGTACATACATAAGCACCATCCATCTCGTCCATTCCGACCTCATCTCCTCTACTCCAGTCCTCTCCTGGCTCCCTCAGCTCCAGCATAGGGCCTCCCTGCTATGTCTCTTCTGTCCATGGGATTTCCCAGGCAACAATACTGGGGCTGGTTGCCGTTTCCTCCTCCAGGGGATCTCCCCAACCCAGAAAATATGCGTCTCTTAAGTCTGTGGCACTGGGAGGTGGGTTCTTTACCACTAGCATCGCTTGGGAGGCCCATGGACAGAGGAGGCTGGTGGGCTGCCATCCACAGAGTTGCAGAGTCAGACGTGACTGAAGTGACTAACACTTTCACTCTGTCACTTTCTTGCCATCTCAGCCGCATAAACTGGGTCTGAATTTGCCTGGCAGCCGAGGATGGGTCACCAGGGGGAGTAAGTTTTGGTAATGGGGGCATTTAGAAGCAGGGTCACTGCCAGGAAAGTAGGAAGCCTACAAAAGCTGTTCTCCATGACAGGAGTCCTCAGAATCGGAGAGCTCAAGACAGCAGTGACCTCACAGATAAACCCCAGTGCAGGCATTGGAGCTGGTTATCTGGGACAGGAAGTGGCTATGGAAGCGCTGAACCAACTCAAAATCCCCTTGCAACGGCTGCATAATTTCTCCAAGGACTCAGTCTTCACAGAAATGAGGTTATTGGGGCACCTCACCTGTGGGGAACGTTTGGGGAACTCCTTGCGGGTTCACTTGGGATGGACACTTGCAGGATCACGTTATGGCAAACACCCATCACTTCTTTTTCCGAGCCTATAGCAGACATTGCTAATCCATCCCCACATGGCTGTGGACTCCTTGTTTCTGCAGTGCTCCAGGCAGTCACTGTTAATCTATCAGAATTCACCCAGGAGGTGAGATGTAATATCTGTTGCTGATAGAAGAGCCATTCTTGAGTGTGGGGCAAAAGAAATGCGTCTGCAAACATCACAAGGTTAGGATTCCTCAGATAAGGAGACCAAGGGTCTGAAGGAATGAGACCTTGCTGAGGTCACGTGGGGCACTCATGGCGGAAGGGTCTGGAGCTCTGGTCTTCCCACTCCTGGCCAAGAAGCCTTGGTCTGTAACTGGACAGATGGTCTGGGAATCAGAGCACATATGTGTGTCCCTGTGCCCACATGTCCACCAGAGGCAGACCATTATATTAACAGCCCCTCATGCTGATAAGCGCAAGGGGTGAAATCCCAGGGTGGTTGGGTTGATCTGATGACCTTTGAACATTCTGGGCTCCAGTGGGGCAGCAGTGCGCAGATGGCCAGGAGGCTCAGTGCCTAGAACACAGCTGCGGGCCAGACAGGTTCATTTGACGCTTAGTCTGTGGCCAGTGTCCAAGGCAATCTCAGCAGGACTCTCCGACACAGGTGTCCAAGGGACAAGACTTGCTTTAGGCCAGTTCCCACTCTGGGCAGGTTACCTCTGCCCTCTTGGCCTCTGAGGCCTGATGCATCCATAAGGAAGCTGACCTGTGGCTTAATCTGGCTGAGCCTAAGTTTCTTCATCCATTAAATGGGGATAATGATACCTTCCCTGCTGAAATGTCTCAAGAATGGGATGAACTAATTCTATGAAATGCTCAGCATGAGGACCTGCACACACACGGCGACTCAGGGAGGGCAGCTGGAATCACCCGAGGACTTCTCCAGCTCTAAAAGGCCCAGCCTGTGACCCACCCACACCTTCCTGCAGAAAGCTGGCTGTCCCATCTTCTGCTGGCTCTGTAGTCACCAGAACTCAAATGCCTTGGCCAACCTGGAAGGGTGAGAAAATTGATTTCTCCTCAATGGAAGAAAGGGCAAGAGGGATGAAGAACAGCCCAGAAGTTCCCAAACAGCAGTCCCAGGTGCCCATGTCCTGTGGCCTCTTTTGTGTGTTAGCTGGGGGAGCTACAAACAGAGACCCCTCCTAATGGAGGGAATTCCCTGTGTGGTGGGGGGCTTTCAATCAGCAAATCTCCGGCTTGGAAATAGGTTCTGGCAAGAAGTGCCCGCCTCTGACTTTCTAGGGGCCATTGCTGGGGACCACTGCTCTCTGTGCCCACGCACGTCACATGGGTTGATGCCAGAGAAGGGGACTCTGGTGGCACCAGGTAGGAGGAGAAAGAGCTGGCATTGACTGATCTTTAGCGGGCTTGTATTTTTCTTGGCCATGCTGTGCCAGATCTTAGTTCCCCGATCAGGGATGGAACCCATGGCCCCTTCATTTGGAGCAGAAAGCCTTACCTACTGGACTGCTAGGGAAGTCACTGCTCTAGTGTTTTGAAATAAAAATAGTGTAGTTTTAAATTTTAAAAAGGAGCTAATTATAAAATAGTACCTAAAATGAAGCTTACACTCACACGGAAAAAAAAACTGGAAGGAAGTATACCACCAGGCTGAGAATTGTTGTCTTGGGTAACCAATGGACTGGAGGCTGGATTTTTCACTTTCTTCTCTGTGCCTATCAAACTTTTCCACAGCAAGCACGATTTGGATTTGCTTTTATCATCATCAGAATAATGACAACAATGTCCACTATCTTTAAACAAAGGTACACAAAGCCTAAGGGTTAGGGCTCCAGCTGTGCAGGTTGGACTGACTTCCTGACCCGCGCCCCGGGGGTGGGGTGGTGACCCCCAGGCTGGGGTGAGGCTAGGTCCAGTCCCCGGGAATGGTGAGATCTGGCCCTCGGGGTGCCGGGGCTGGGGAGGGGGCAGAGGGAACACAACTTCCTCCCCAGACCTCTTCATCCCCCCACCCC
>NW_011494727.1:2025686-2028364 GCF_000754665.1 Bison bison bison
CCCCCCACCCCCATCCCGTCCTGAAGGCAGCGTGTGTCCTGCCAATCCTGGCCCGCTGGCAGCGGGGCTGTGGCTTCAGCCCACACACACCAGGGGCCTGCTGACTCCCTGCCTACCGGGAACTGGGCCAGCGGACGGACGTGGTGACAGGCAGCAGTGACGTTTCCCCCCACTTCCTTTTACCTGCCCTACTTTGTCTGGTGCTGAGTCAGGGTCTCTTTGGGGACCGATGGTGGGATGTGGCATGACACAGAAGGATGTGGTGGGAGGCTCTGGGTAGGCCCCGGAGGGCAAGGCAGGCTTCAAAGAGAAGCCAGGAGCTCCGAGGGAAATCAGAGAACATGAGCCAAGAAGCTGTGTCCCCACGTGTGTGCGCCTCCTCATTCTGTGGTGGGTTCTTTGCAGTCTCTTGGCCCCTGCAGCTCTGGTCTCACAGGGCTTCATCTGCAGTCTCTCAGCTTTCAGGGGACCCCAACATTTGCACCTTGACCTGAGCACTTACCTGTGTGCCTCATGGCAGCCTATAAGGTGGAAGTGAGTGGTGGCCAGTGCCCTGAGCTGAGTGACCCGCCTGCATTCCCCAGCTGCCCTTCTTCCTTGCCTTTGCAATGGAGACCAGAGGAGCTTCTGAGTTTTTCAAAGGGGAATGTTTTGGGCACAGGGTGGGGAATAATTCTTCATGTAAAATGCTCCATGAAATGCAGATGTGCGATCATGGTGGGCACCCGAAATGTCCTCCCTCGTCTCCAAACATCCCTTCAAGCTGAGAACCACTGAGCTGATGCTCCATCCATCACCCTCACTCAGGTAGGGGCTCACGTGGCTCCATTCTGGACAACGAGATCAAGGGCAGGTCTTCAGGGCAAAGGGACTTTTAAAAAATTGAGGTATAGTTGATTTACAGGGATTCTCAGGTGATGCTAGTGATAAAGAATCCGCCTGCCAATGCAGGAGATGCAAGACTCTCAGGTTTGATCCCTGGGTCAGGAAGATCCCCTGGAGGAGGAAATGGCAACCCTCTCCAGGATTCTTGCCTGGAGAATTACATGGGGACTGGAGCCCAGTAGGTTACAGTCCATGGGGTTTGCAAAGAGTTGGACATGACTGAGCACACCCTACATTCCACAGAGTTGATTTACAATATTGTGTTAGTTTCAGGTGTAAAGCAAAGTGATTCAATTATATATACATTTTTTTTTCAGATTCTTTCTTTTTGGCCTTACTGTGCTGTGTGGGATCTTAGTTCCTTGACTAGGGACTGAACCTGTGCCCCTTGCATTGGAGTGTGGAGTCTTAATCACCAGTGTGCATGCATGCCCAGTCACTCAGTCGCATCCAACTCTTTGTGACCCCATGGACAGTAGCCCACCAGGCTCTTCTTTCCATGGGATTCTCCAGGCAAGAATACTGGAGGGGGTTGCCATTTCCTCCTCCATTTCTTCCTGACTCAGGAATCGAACCCAAGTCTCCAGTGTCTCCTGCTTTGGCAGGCAGATTCTTTACCACTGTGCCACCCGGGAAGCCCCTTAAGCACCGGACCACCAGGAAATCCCTCAAAGTCTTTTCTATTGTAGGTTATTACAAGATAGTGAATGTAATTCCCTGTGCTATACAGTACATCCTTGCTGTTTATTTATTTTATATATAGTGGTGTGTATCTGGTAATCCCACAATCCTAATTTATCCCTTCTCCCCTCTGAGACTTACTAAGGGACAGAAACCTTCTGTCTGAGCTCCCCAAATGACAACCACCACCACACATCCGGGTTTTCCCAGATCAGAGAAACGAAGGCTCCATTTTGCCAAAAGCACTGAACATTAGGGTCCTCAGTTATTTACCATCAAACGCATTTCCAGCTTCTGCGAACGGAGAAGCACAGAGAGGTTGGGTCACTCACCCAGGTTCTCTCCCCTGGTGAGGAGTGGAGGGAGGATTTATATCCACACATTCTGGGTCCAGCAGCCCCACCTTATCCACCGAGCTGGCTGACTCTGAGCCCCACAGGCACTCCGCTCCATTTCACAGACAGGTGCCTGAGTGTTTTTCTTTCCCTGAGGAGAGAATCCATTCCATTCATCAGATTCTCAAAGGGCCCATGATATGAATAAGAGACCTCTTCCTTGTGTTTGCTTATTTTACAGGTTATGAAGGTAAACTCCATAAAGGGGAATGGCTTGCCATGTTGGCAACCAAGCTGAGATGGTAACTGCGTTTCATGACTTAAAAAAAAAACGCACGACATGAGAGGTGTGAATTAAGTTTTATTTGGGGCAGAATGGGGACTGCAGCCCGGGAGACAGCACCTCAGAGAGCTCGGAGAGACTGCTCCCAAGAGGCAGGAAGGAAAGGTCAACACAGATGTGATTTTGGTGAAGGGAGACTGTATACAATCAAGCACATATTTTCCCACTAGGTTTCTGCTAGTCTTGAGCAGCCTTCACTAGTCACGAGAAACAGTCATCACCGTGAAGGATTTCAGTGATCTTCTAGATATGAGCAGATACAAGAACTGGGCTCATAAAACTGACTCCTGAAAATATCTATCTGAAGACCTGTTCAGCTAGTCCCCCACCCCCACCTGCCGCTGAGCACAGAGTGGGTTTCCATTTCCTTCTCCAGTTCATGAAAGTGAAAAGTGAAAGTGAAGTCGCTCAGTCGTGTCCGACCCTCAGCGACC
>NW_011494727.1:2028511-2037940 GCF_000754665.1 Bison bison bison
AACCTTACTGCTCCCTCCCAGGAGGTGGAGTCAATTTCTCCTCTCCTTGAGCTACAGACCTTTGTAGATACTTTGATGAAGAAAACGGCAGAAGTGATGCAATGTGGCCTCCAAGGCGAGGTCATGAAAAGTGGTAAATCTTCTGCCTCTCTCTCTCCTTCTCTGTCTCTTTTTATTTCAGTATTTATTCATTCATTTATTTGTTTGGCTGTGCCAGGTCTTAGCGGCAGCACTCAAGATCCTTGATCTTCACTGTGGCATGTAGGATCTTTTTAAATTGTGGCATCAGAACGCTGGTGGCTCAGTGGTGCAGAATCTGCCTGCCCATGCAGGAGATGAGGGTTCGATCCCTGAGTCGGTAAGATCCCCTGGAGGAGGAAATGGCAACCCACTCCAGTATTCTTGCCTGGAGAATCCCATGGGCAGGGGAGCCTGGAGGGCTACAGTCCTCGGGGCTACATAGAGTCAAACCTGACTGAAGTGACTTAGCAGGCTTAGCGAGGCTCAGCCTGTGCCTCATTTCTCCAGGGTCAGCTCCGTCAGGTAGCCTCTATCTCTCCTCCCAAAGGCTCTGGTTTAGGTCCCACTTCTGATGTCTCACCTTGCACACGTCCTGTTTGCTGTGTCTAACTGATCATCCACTTCTATTTTGCTTTTTTTTTTTTTTTTTAATTTTGTTTCTTTTATTTTAATTGCCAGGCCAGGGAATTCCTGGCGATCCAGAGATTAGGACTCTGCACTCTCATGATGGAGGGCCTGGTTTCAGTCTTCGGTCCAGGAACTAAGATCCCACAAACTGCATGGTGTGGCAAAATGAATTAATAAATACCTAAAAGTAAAAATAAAAATTATTGCCCAGGGCCATTTCTACTGCATGACTGTCTCCTCCTTTGATGATGTTCCCAGTTTCCCTCCCAGGACACTCAGATGAGAGTTTACTGTAGAGTCTGTACTGGGGAGGAAGGGCTAGGTCATAAATACACTTGCCCTCAACCTGGCGAGATGCCACATCATGCAAGTGTCAAATGGCCATATCTGTTCCTCCATCAGCCATGGGGTCTGCTTTGGGTAGCACTAGCTTTTTTTTTTTTTAATTTTTGCCAATTTGAAGGCAATATCTCATGGTTGTTTTAATCTACATTTCTCTGATACTGGCAAGGTAGCACCTCTTTTCTTATATGGTTATTGTGCTTCTCTGGTGGCTCAGATGGTAAAGAATCTGCCTGCAATGCAGGTAGACCTGGGTTCCATCCCTGGGTCAGGAAGATTCCCTGGAGGAGGGAACGGCACCCACTTCAGTATTCTTGCCTGGAGAATTCCATGGACAGAGGAGCCTGGCTGACTACAGTCTGTGGGGTGGCAAAGAGTCAGACACAACTGAGTGACTAACACTTACTGGCCATACAGGTTTCTTTTCCTAGGAGGTATTTGTTGACAACTTCTGCTGAAATTTTTGTTGGGTTGGTTGTCTTCTTGATTTGCAGAAGTCCTTTATATATTCTGGAAACAAATCTCCTGCTGGTCGTGTATATTGCAAATATCTCCTCCCAGATTGTGGCATATCTTTTAATCTTGTTTATGATATTTTTTGTTGAACTGATGATTTGAATGTTAATGTCATCAGACTCATTATATTTTCCTTCACAGCTGATGCTTTTTTGCACCTAAGATGTTCTTCCCTGTCAAGACGCACAGGGAGGCTTTTTCTGAGCTGCTGGTTGCATCCTGTTTCTTGGCGTGGGTGCGGGGTACAAAGCCAGGTTCACTTTGTGAAATTTTATGGAGCGGCTCAATTATAATGTGCACTTTCAAAATGCATATTGTAATTAACAAAAGGTTTGTTTAAAAAAGAAATCTTTCCTTACCCTTAGGTCATAAAAATATTCTCTTAGATTTTCTCCTAAATGTGTTAAACATTTTGTTTTTCACATGAAGCCTGGAATCCACCTGGAGTTGTGTGTGTGTGGTGTTAGTTGGGGATCTAATTTTACTTTTTCCATATGGATCACCACTTGTCCCAACACCATTTATAAAAGAGTCTGTCTTTTCCCCTCTGGCTAGTGATGCCTCCTTGTCATATAGCAAGTTCTCATTTATGCACAGTCCTGCCTCTGGGCCCTTCTTCTGTTCATTTCATCTCTTTATAGCCCGATGCCAAAGCTGGTATCCTTAATTTCCTTTAAAAGGTTAAATATTCAGTAGGACCCCTCAGAGGGTTTGAGGACAGGAAATGGTGGAGTCAGAATGATGCTGTGTCGAGGTCACTCTGAGGAGTGGAGAATGGATTTTAGGCCAAGGCCAAGGGGTCAGGAGTCCAGTTGGTGGCTGCTGCAGTGTCCAAGCCAGAGGACAGCAGCAAGGCTAAGGAATGGACTGATATTGGATCTAGAGAGGACGGGATCTGCTGACCGGTAAGAACTGGGGATCCAAGACGACTCCTTGTTTTTTGGCCACAGTGGCTAGTGATGTCATTGGCTGAGATGGGAAGGTCTGGGGTGCAGCTGAGAGGTGGGGCCTTAGAAAGTGCTTGATAATTGACTGAATGAATGAATGAGTGGGGCAGGTAGGAGGTGTGAACTGGCAGGGCCGCCCCACCTGCTACAGCTTTGCCATCAGATTCCTTGGGGAGGATGAAGCACCACCCTCTTTGTTTTTCACATGCTTTGGCTACCAGACCCTGAGGCTGGGAAAAGATTGAGGGCAGGAGAAGAAGGGGATGACAGAGGATGAGATGGTTGGATGGCATCACGGCCTCAATGGACTTGGGTCTGAGCAAACTTCAGGAGACAGTGAAGGACAGGGAAGCCTGGTGTGCTGCAGTCCATGGGGTCGCAGAGTGGGACATGACTGAGTGACTGAACAAGTTTTTTCAGCACGTGTGTCATTTCCCCCAAGCAGGACTCTCATTGCTGGGGCAAGGGGTGGGGGGAGGGTCATCTTCCTCCCCACCCCCATCCTGGCTCAGCGCGGGGCCCTTGGATTCTTGGTCCCAGGATACTGGCTTCCAGACTCAGTGAACAGAGGCACCGGAAGGACTGAGCTGCATCTGGGGCTGTAGGACCGACTTTGTTACTCACCTCCCTCCTCAGTTAAGGAAGTGGCCTGGATGAGTCTCCATGTAATTTTTGGGGGCGTGGGGGTAGGGAGTTTGTGTTATTATTTGCCAGGATGGAGGAGAAGCTTACAGCCTGGGAGGCCCTTGTGTGGGTGGGGCCTCAAACCAGGGCCATTTTTTTTTTTTGCTCTATTTACAGCTGCTATTGATTCATCAACGCCGGCTGTTGTGAAAATACCTTTAGTCCATAAAACGTGGAAAATTGCATCTGAGCACTCATGCTGAGTCATTTCTCTGAGCATGTATTCAGCCAGGACAGCTTTCTTGAGGCCAGGCCCAGGGTGAGGCCTCTGTGTGGGTCTGTGTTTATTATTTTTTCTTTAAAATTTTTTAATTTATTTCTTAAAAAATTATTTATTTATTTGGCTAGGCCAGGTCATAGTTGCAGCTTGGGGATCTTTTACGTTTTGGCATGTGGATCTAGTTCCCAGACCAGGGATCGAACCCAGGCCCCCTGCATTGGGCACACAGAGTCTTAGCCTGTGAACCACCAGGAAAGTCCCTGGGTCTATGTTTAGCCTGTAGGCAGCCCCCGGTGGCCCCATCAGCCAGCTCACAGCACACAGGCTTCACTCATTCATTGAGTCAAGAATGATTTTAAGCCCTTTGTGTGTTGAGAGTGAAGCTGTGTCACCAAGTTGGGGAAGAGCATGGAGGGACTCCTGGGGGTTCTCAAGTCTCCAAATAACTTCAGGGGTGTGTCAAGGGGTGGGGTGTGGGCAGGATGAAGAAGAGAAAGTGAAGGTAGCATCTCAGTTGTGGGGTGGGGAGGAAGCCTAGGCTTAGCCTGAGTCCTGCGGAGCCCTTGGCCTGAGCACTGTCCACTCCATCACAGCCCTGGCCAGGGGTGACCTAGACGCTGGGGCCTGGCATGACTCTCGGCTGGTAGGGAAGGAGGGAGGAAGGCAGGAGACGAGAAACCAGTCTTTCTTAAGCAACTACTTCATGCCAAGTCCTCGCCTGAGCTTGTTCTTAAAGTCTCGTGCCTGGTCCAGGAGCGCTGGTGGCTGGGGCTACAAGGCCCTGGGCCAGGGACTTCACCCCTCAAGTCTTTTATCCTCGTCTGCCTCATCTTTCTCATCTGGCCTCAGGCTTGCTGCGAGGCTCAAGTGAGGCGATGCAAAGGCACAATCAATAAATGGCCCTTCGTGGTTTTATAAATAATAATGACACGGTTCACATTTATTGAGTACACCCTGTCCAGGCTCTATGCTAAGTGTTTTCCTTGCAGTAAATAATTTAACCCACCCCCCTGCTGCAACTCTGAGGCGAGTTTAGTCCCATTGTACAGATGAAAACATCAAAGTGTAGAGACATTAACTTGTCCGAGGCCACAGGAACACTAACGGTGGAGCCAGGATTCTGACCCAGGTGATAATGATTTATATCTTGTTCAATACATCAAGCCGGTTGAATTAAATTGGTGTTTCTCAATGTGAATTCTCCAGAACCCTCACCTTTGCCCCATCTAAAAAATTCGCTTCACTATCTGATAAGCATGAAAAATGCTGGAACACTGCATTCTCTGGCACTCTGATATATCAGAGGCTCTCAGACATGTTGTGACGAAAAAGGAAAAAGCAAAGAACCTGTTTATGTGTAACCCAGCATTTCGAAGCTTGTTCGCTCTTGGTGTCCTACTTCTGAGTCTTACTTCTTACTTCTGGGATGCCCTTACTAAGATCAAGATGGAGACTTACACATTTTCCCTGACTTTCGCCTGCTGCATCGGGAGTCTTTTACTTTCTTAAAGGGGTGGGGGGCATCCTGTGGACCACCTGGTTTCTGTTGTTGTTTAGTTGCTCAGTTGTATCTGACTCCTTAGCGACCCTCATGGAGTGTGGCCTGCCAGGTTCCTCTGTCCATGGGATTTCCCAGGCAAGAATACTGCAGTGGGTTGCCATTTCCTTCTCCAGGGGATCTTCCTGACTCAGGGATCAAACCTGGGTCTCCCGCGAGATGCCAGGTGGATTCCTTACCACTGAGCCACCAGTAAAGCCACCCTGATTTTAGGATGCTGTCTTTTTGCTTTGTTCTCTCATTCATTTTACTTATTCATTCAACAAACGTATCTTGAGTTCTCACAGGCACAATGAGAGCTGGAGAAGACGCAACTTCTCTTTTGAGAATCGCGTGGTCCGACGGAGGAGATAGTGTGACCAGAAGTTGCACGGACGGGGCTTCCCCAGTGGCTCAGTAGTAAAGAGTCCTCCTGCCAATGCAAGAGACACGGGTCCCATCCCTGGTCCAGGAAGATCCCGCATGCCTTGGAGCAACTAAGCCTGTAGGCCACAGCTAGTGAGCCTGTGTTCAGGGCCCGGGAACCACAGCTACTGAGCCCACATGCCTAGAGTCCATACTGTGTGACCCCATAAGTCCCCAAGCTGCAGTAAAAAGTAGCCCCCACTCTAGACAGCTGGAGAAAAAGCCCTCTCAGCAACGAAGATCCAGCACAGCCAAAAATAAATACATAAATAAAATTAGATATTAAAAAAAAGGAGTTGCAGGGGCTAGGGAAGCAGGATGGATAATACCCACCCTGTCTGAAGCCAGGGAGGGCATTCTAGGGGAGGCGTGGCCTCAGCAGGTCAGGTGAAGGGCTTTGGGTGCTCAGGGTGGTGGGCAAATCATTGTACTATCTATGGAGAAGCCCTGCATTACTTCAACTCTGCAGGACTCCCCTGGGATTATCGGATTCCATTTTATGAAGGCTGTTTTACAGCTCCGAAGATCCTAGGTAACTGATGGTGACGCAAACCAACTTCGGTCTATACTGTGGATTCAGAGCCCGCCTGTGGAACATGGACTGACTGCCCCTCCCGGGTTTTGCCTCCATGTCTACATTCACTTCAGTAGTCCCGATCAATAAGTGTGTTTGTTCTTCACCTTCTCTTTTGAACTGGTTATATCTCCTAATTTTCCTATGGATTTAGGAGTGTAATAAACTCTTTAACACATGTTCATTTTTACATACGTGTGACAGTCATGATTTGACCTCTTTTTCAAAGGATAGTAGCTAGAGGCTTCTCAGGTACAGACCCAAAGGCTTGCTGTCAGCACTAGGCATTGAGTAGCAGGTGGCCCGACCCAGATCCTCACCCGACCAAACCGTTGGGAGCAACTGAAATGGGCTGTTTTTTCAGCCTCCACTCATGAAGAGTTGTCGTTCAGTTGCTAAATCGTATCTGACTCTTTGCGACCCCCATGGACTGCAGCACACCAGGCTTCCCTGTCCTTCACTATCTCCCAGAGTTTGCTCAAACTCATGTCCATTGAGTCAGTGATGCCATCCAACCATCTCATCCTCTGTCGTCCCTTTCTCCTCTTGCCTTCAATCTTTCCCAGCATCAGAGTCTTTTCCAATGAACAATCCCTCTGCATCAGATGGTCAAAGTATTGGAGCTTTAGCATCAGTCCTTCCAATGAATATTCAGGGCTGATTTCCTCTAGGATTGACTGGTTTGATCTCCTTGCAGTTCAATGGACTCTCAAGAGTCTTCTCCAGCACAACAATTTAAAAGCATCAATTCTTTGGCGCTCAACCTTCTTTATGGTTCAACACCCCCCGCCTCCAACCACCACCCCGGGTCTCCTGCATTGCAGGCAGATTCTTTACCATCTGAGCCACCAGGGAAGCCATGGGGGCAGCTAGAATAAAACAAAAACATTGTTGTTTAGTCACAACAATGTTGTGTTCGACTCTTTTGTGACCCCATGGTCTGAAGCCCGCCAGGCTCCTCTGTCCATGGAATTCTCCAGGCAAGAACACTGAAACGGTTTGCCATTTCCTTCTCTGGCAAATCTTCCCAACCCAGGGATTGAATCCAGGTCTCCTGCATTGTGGTGGATTCTTTACCACTGAGCCACCAGGGAAGCCCAGAACAAAAAACATGCTAATGATCGATTGACAGGCATCGATGTGCATGGAAACTGAATATTGCTTGGCTCCGTGTCACCTCCCAATTGGCATGTCTGCAGAGGAGCTGAACATGACTCTTCTCTGGTGAGATCCATAGCATCTTCTGATGCTGCCATCTCTTCCTCAACAACAGTCAGGGAGCAGACAACAGACACAGCTAATTTGTTTAATGAGCTTGCCCTGAGCATAGATGCAGGCAAAACTCACCAAGAACAGAGGTGAGCAGGGACACCTGAAGCCTGCGTCTGAAACGAGGCTTGTTAGAATCACCAATCTAGGCACCAGAGCCCTTAAGATAATTAGCCAAAAAACAATTCCTGAAATGCGCCAAAGAAGGTGAGAGAAACGACTCTCTATCTAGGAACGTCATGTAATATAGGCATTATTTGAGGGAAGCTGGCCTGGGCTCTTCCAGCCTCACCCCACAGGCCTCGGGCTCCAGGAAAGGATTTCTTCATTTCTCTTCCTCCTCCCTCTTCTTCATTTGTTGCTAGTACCTCTGGCCGGAGAGCTGATGGGGCCCCATTTCTTGTCCTCCCTGGGGCCGGGCCCTGCTTGGGGGCCCTCAGCCAGACACGACTTTGCCCCACTCTCTGTCAGTGTGGGACTGGGAGGGTTTCCAGTGGGCCAGAGCACTGGGCATGTATGATGTACCCAGGCTCTGTGCCGGTGCCCATGACCTAGACCCATTCACTGTGCAGAAGGGTCAGGACTGTGGGCACAGGGGCGCCCCCATCAAATATTCCTGCAATACCCAGGGACTCTGTAGGCATCTGAGGAGCCAGAATTGGCAAAGGGCAAGGAAACGGCCACACAGTCTCAGCACCCGCCCAGACTGGCTTCTGAGCTCTCTGGAGGGATTCCAGGAACGCAGGAGCTGGGGTGATGGCTGGACCCGTTTCCCTGTGTCCGGGTGGTCACTGTACCTTCCTTGAACCCCTCAGGACTCCTGCAGGGGTGGAGTCCCTAAGGTCCCCTTCCTTCCTGGCAGGCAACCCAGCAGGAAAGTGCCCCTGATCCCCAAGCTTGGCTTCCTCATCTGATTTGCTTAACAATCTGCCCAGACCAGCTCTGTCCATTGAGCACCCAGGGCCAGAGCCCAGCACTGCCCTTTGGCCAAAACCCCAACCAGCCAAACAAACAAACCTCTGATGTAAGGACAGGCTATCGGTGGTTCCTGGGCAGTCTTTCTGGGGAGCTGTCTCCTGGGGACTGGCTGGCTTTGGAGTAAGCTTGGGTCAGTCCCAAGTGAGGGGCCCTCCTGGAAACTGCATCCTCCTGGCGAGAGGCCCACCATCCCATCTGTGGGACCCAGATGGGGGGGTCCCACATCGACCCAGGGGCTGGAGGGAGCCCTGGGAGAATCTGTCACACACACACACACACACACACACACAGGCAGACACACACAGAGGCACGGAGAGGGATGTCATCACAGTGCTACCTGTCTTAGCAAGACTAGAAATAACCTCCTCCGTGTCCACGAGTGGGGGAAGGGATCAAGGATTCTGGGCTTCCCTGGCAACTCAGTGGTAAAGAATCCCCTGGCCAACGCAGGAGATGTAGATTCGACTCCTGGGTCCGGAAGATCCCCTGGAGAAGGAAATGGCAACCCACTCCAGTATTTTTGCATGAAAATTCCATAGACAGTGGAGCCTGGTGGGCTACATACAGTCCATGGGGTCGCAAAGAGCACGCAAGCACACGTTTCCGTGGAGTACTGCAAGCCCAGAAAAGGAATGAGGGTCTCCAGAGTGTGCTCACAAGGGGAGAGGGTAGCTTCTTCACGCCCATCCCCTCAGTGCACTCAGCAGCTCAGTCATGCCCAACTCTTTGTGACCCATTGACTATAGCTCTCTAGGCTCCTCTGTCCATGAGATTCTCCAGGCAAGAATACTGGAGTGTGTTGCCATTTCCTCCTCCAGGGGATCTTCCCGACCCAGGGATAGAACCTGCATCTCTTGCATCTCCTGCATTGGCAGGTGGATTCTTTACCACTGAGCCACCTGGGGAGACCCCCATTTCCTCAGAGGCTGCCATAAACCCTGTAGCCAGGCTCCCATGTCCCTCAGAGACCCTACTCCCCCTGCAGCCTCACTCAGTGCTCCCTGTGTCTCACCACCCTGTTTCGGCCCAGCCCTGGGACTGGGGCAGAAGAGTGAGGCAGAAGAGCTCAGAGCCGGGTAGGCCTGCCAATCTCATCTGGGTGACCTAGAGCAACCCAGAGCCTGCTCTTTGCCTCAGTCTCCCTACCTGTAGAATGGGGACAATCTCCCCAGCTCGCAGGTGAGATGAGCTCCTGGTTCACAGAGTAGGAGTCCAATAGGGGTGAATGTGACTTAAGTTTTGCTCCCTGGGAACTATGGGGGTGCAGACCAGAGGCTGGGGGGATTGG
>NW_011494727.1:2038082-2048022 GCF_000754665.1 Bison bison bison
GTTTCCTGGCGGAGCGGGGAGGAGGCGCATCAGGCGACACAGGATGACGGCCCCAGCCCTCCCGCCCGCCCCCGGCCTGCTCCAAGAGTCACTCGGCGCTGCTGGAGCGGGGAGACCTCAGTTCACCCACGGGCGCTGAGGGCTTTATCCCAGAGCCACGTTTGCTCGGCGAGCTCACTACATGGATAGAGACAGCGGTTTCAGGGAACTTCTTGGGGAGCTGATGGACGCTGTGTGGGGTGATAATTCCCGGGGCTCTGAACGGGGCTGAGCTAGAAAAGCTGGGAGTCTGAGAATGAAGTTCCCACTGGGTCTGCAGGCGGGGATGCCCGGCCCTGCCCGTGATCTTCCATGAGCCTGACGGCATCCAACCCCTGGACCTGCAGACCGGCAGTGCGCTTTGGAGGGATTCTCTGTCCCCTCTGGAAAGTTAGACTTTTTTTTCCCAATTAAACCTTTCCAACTTGATGATTTACTTTCCCCTTTCACTTTCCCCTCCTCCTTTAAGTGCATATCTCATTGCTATTCTTGCAACAGACCTTAAAATAAAGCAATATGAATTATATTCTTTATTCCCTTCGAGTGCCCCATGAGGAAGACTTGACAATGTCCTTGTTTTTCAGATGAGGAAACAGTCAGCAAGGACCAGGGACCTCGCTGAGGTCACCCAGATGGTAAGGGGCCAAGGCCCAGTCTCACCCACATGCTTTCCTGCCTCCCGGACAGCAGGCCCGGCTGGCACTGGGCTGTCCCAGGGGGCACTCAGCTCACAGCCAGAGGGCAGGGGCCTGACCTGAGGGGTTGGGAGGTATGTCAGGGAGGCTTCCAGAGGAAGGGGTCTGGGGATCTAGGGGCAAGGGAAGAAGGCAGGAAGAGGGTTCTGGTGGAGGAAAAAAGTGTGTGCAAAGGCAGGGTGGTGTGGGGAGGGTGGACTTAGGTTGGGGTGGCTAGAGTGAGGGGACAAACGGAGAAGGGCGGGGTCAGGGCTCCGCTCAAGAGGTGGGAGTGGGGAACTTCCTTGGAGGTCCAGTGACTAAGAATCCACCTTCCGGGCTTCCCTGGTGGCTCAGTGGTAGAGAATCTGCCTGCCAGTGAAGAGGACACAGGTTCGATCCCTGGTCCAGGATGATCCCACATGCCTCGGAGCAACTAAGCCCCTGCACTACAGCCACTGTGCCTGTGCTCTAGAGCCCAGGAGCCACAACTTCTGAAGCCACCCTAGAGCCTGAGCTCCACAAGAGAAGCCACTGCAGTTTGAACCCCATGCTCCGCAACTAGCAAGTAACCTCCATTCCCTGCAACTAGAGAAAAGCCTGTGCAGCAACAAAGACCCGGCACAGCCAAAAATGAATAAAATTAAGAAAAAAAAGAAATGCCCTTCCAATGCAGGGACATGGATTCAATTCCTGGTTGGGGAGCTAAGATCCTGCCTGCCTCAAAGTGTGGCCAAAAATTAAAAAAAAGAAAAAAGAAAAAGAGGTGGGAGTGGGAGGTGAGGGCAGTGGAGTCAGATGGGGCTCAGGCATCCCCAGGGCTGAGGGAGGAGAACCCTGGCCGGGCACTTCCCAGACACTTAGCAAGACTGGGCTGGGCCCCCAGCTGCCTGGTTCCGGTGCCTGGTAGAGTGGGCGTCTGTCTCATAGGCTTAGGATCCCAGGGCAAGGATGGGGTAGAGTGGGCGTCTGTCTCATAGGCTTAGGATCCCAGGGCAAGGATGGGAACCTCTGGCTGAGGGGCTCAGGAGACAAGCTCAGAGATTCTTTCAGCTGAGGGGGTCTGAAGACCTCGGGACCACCTCCCCTCTTCAGCTCTTCCCAGGAGTCAGGTTCCCCAGGTCAGGATCTGCAGAGACTCTGGGTCCTCATGCTGACTTTCTAAAAACCTTATTTACACTAAAGTGTTAATGACTCATATTGCTCACAAGGTAGTGGGTCTCAACTCTGACTGTTCAGAAAAGTCATCTGAGGTGTGTGTGAAGGTAATGACTGCTGTTTTTATAAGAATGATACACGCTCCTTCTCAGACAAAATAAGCAAGTTAGAAAAGTACAAAGAAGGAAGCCATAAATCCCCTGGCTAGAATGCCAACTTCCTGAGCGCAGGAGCTTTATCTCTTCTGTTCTGTACTGTGTTCCCAGATCCTAGAACTTTCTGGCATGGAGTAGATGCTTAATACAGCCAATTATCCACTGCTAACATTTGGTGAATGTCAACTGTACACAGAGAGCTTGGGGGAGATAATGAGGTACTGGTAGAAAGGTAAATTGGTGGTTGTCATTTAGTGGCTAAGTCGAGTCCGACTCTTTGTGACCCCATAAACTGTAGCCCATCAGGGTTCTCTGTCCATGGGTTTCTCCAGACAAGAATATTGGAGTGGGTTGGCATTTACTCCTCCAGGGATCGAACCCTATGTCTCCTGCCTTGCAGGCAGATTCTTCACCACTGAGCCACCTGGGAAGCCGAAATAATTTTAAAACGTGGGATTGTATCACACCTGCTCTATTTTAAACAAAAAGTATTTAATTTTTATTGAGTTTAATGGAAAGAAAATGAAAAAATTGCTGAATCTTAAATAAACTTCTATTTTCCACAGAGATATTCGTTCATAATGAATTTATGAAACATTAAGAAAAAAATCATGAAACCCATTAAGAGATTGGAGTCCTGGGGAAAAAGAATAAACCCTTCACTTTGGGCAGGCTCAGTATGTCCTGGGATTGCTTCTTCCTTTCCCACTCCCCACAGCTCCTGGTTTTGATGTTAATATTTTCACTTTGTCAGGGTTTATAACACTTATACTCTGTTCTGCATCTATAATTCTCCTAGTATTTTGGCTTAGTTCTGTACTTAAATAGATTTCATTCTTTCTTTTGAGCACATCGTGTCCCTGAATTTTGCGTTTGGAGTCATCTCCCGGTTGAATCAGTAAAACCTGTGAAAGACTTTGAATTTGGACCAACAAAAACAACAAAAGAGTGGTGGGTGTCCTGTGTCTAGAAACGCAAATTGGTTTTGTCCAGTGGAATGCAATTGACTGCTGTCTGTGGCCGTTGAGCAGTTCCTGCTCATACATGTAAATTCATTTCAGTATTTATCTGCCTATATATGTGTGTGTGTTGTTCCAATTTTCCTTTGAACTAGTTGGAAAGTATTGCTTGTTCTTCATTACTTAATGAGTTTAATAAAAATTTCGACATGTGTTCATTTTATATTGTCTGAGAGTCATGATTTTACCCTTTTTAAAAAATAAAAAAATATTTATTTATTTGGTCGTTTCGGGTCTTAGTCGTGGCGCACTGACTCTAGTTGTGGTGTGGGGGCTCAGATGGCATGGGGGATCGAACCGGCGTGCCCTGCATTGTGAGGCAGATTCTTAACCACTGGACCACAAGGGAAATCCTTGATTTTACCTTTGGAAAAAATGGACACTTTTTTTGGGTGGGGGTATCACTCTGCATGGCTGGTAGGATCTTAGTTCTCCAGCCAGGGATTGAACCCCGGGCCACGGCAGTGGAAGCACTGAGACCTAACCACTGGACTGCCAGGGAATTCCCCAAAATGAACACTTCTAACAGTTAGCTGGATTCATGACTACGTTTTTTTTTTTTTTTTCCTTCAAAAAAAAGGCTCAAGGATACTATTTCCATGGTGTCTACAAATCGAAACAACCCCAGCGGGTGTAACATTCTTGGTTTCCCCTTTCCATACCACTGTGAACACTCAGCTCTCTTGTCTTCTGGTCTTGAACGTTGCTGTGGAAGAATCTGAGGTTGTCAACCAAAAAAAAAAAAAAAACAAAAAAAACCAGGGAAGACTACAAGTAAGAAAAGAGTTTATTTGGGGTCTTAAGAAGCTTAAGTCAGAAGAGATAGACTTGGGTAAAACTGAGTGTTCAGGAAAGAGGAAGAGTTGGGGGCTTGTAAAGACAAAAGCCACAAGGCTGGACTCTGACACAAGAAAGGAAATTATTTATACTTAAGGGATGGGCTGTCATGAGTTATTTTAGGGTAAGTAGTTATTTTAGGGTAACGAGTATCTGGAGTTTCTGGAACATGGGCAGATGTGTTGAGTAGATTCCATTTGGGCCGTGTGTGGGTGCTTGGTAGCTCAGTCGTGTCTGCCTCTTTTCAACCCCATGCACTGCAGCCCAGGACTTCCCACATGGTCCTAGTAGTAAAGAACCCGCCTGCCAATGCAGAAGACATGAAAGATACAAGTTCGATCCCTGAGTGGGGAAGATCCCCTGGAGGAGGGCACTCAAGTGTTCTTGTCTGGAGAATCTCCATGGACAGAGGAGCTTGGCCAGCTACAGTCCATGGGGTCGCAAAGAGTCGGACGAGACTGAAGAGACTTAGCACGCATGCACAGACTGTTGCCTGCCAGGCTCCTCTGTCTATGGGATTTTTTTTTTTTTTTTGTCTATGGGATTTTCCAGGCAAGAATACTGGAGTGAGTTGCCATTCCCTTCTCCAGGGGATCTTCCCAACCCAGGGATCAAACTCTGTCTCCTGCATTGGCAGGCAGATTCTTTACCACTGCGCCACCAATTAACAACGCTGTGGTAGTTTTAGGTGAAGAGTGAAGGGACTCAGCCACACATATACATGTATCTATTCTCCCCCAAACTCCCCTCCCATCCAGGCTGCCACACAACATTGAGCAGAATTCCCTGTAGTTCAATAGTAGGTCCTTGTTAGTTATCCATTTAAAATGTAGCAGTGTGTACCTGTCCATCCCAAACTCACTAATTGTCGCTTCCTCCCCTCTCCCCCAGCATCCTCCACCATAATGACATGCCTTAAAGGTGGAATTCAAAAAGAAGTGATACAAATGAGCTTCATTACAAAACAGAAAGAGACTCACAGACTGGAGAACGAACTCCTGTGCTCTTTTTCCACTCCACTCATCTTACTGACGTTTCTCTCTCCTGAAGCTATTAGTTTCAAGGAAGCTGCCTTTGATCCTCGGCCCCATCCCCTTCCAACCATGCCCTCATGTGATTTCCTTCCCTTTCCTGGTGGTTGGCAGGGTGGCCTTGCAAGTTCTTTTCATCTTGCTCAGTTAATTCAAGCATCTCCTGCAAATGGTCCACTTCTCACTCGGGAACCACGCTGCCTTCCCCTGGAAGGATGGTTTTGAGGGCTGTGTTGTTCTCAGTTTTTTGGGAGCCCCAAGTGTGCAGGGGTTGGGGGAGAGGCCCCCCTTGCTCAAGGCATGGGTCTTCTCTTTCTTGCCCTTCACATACCCTGCACCCCAGACCCCCTCTGGCCAGCCAGGCCTGTGTCCTCCTCCTGGGATCCATGAGATCGGGGGGCCCTGGAGTCCTCTGCTGGAGACTGTTTTCTTAGCGTGTTGATTCATCTCTCATAATCTGTCATTCTTGTTCACGTTGTCAGGTACTGGGGTAGGGAGAGTCTGTGTTCTCCTCTCAGTCTGCCATCTAAAGCCTGAACTCCTCTCCTAGGCAGTCTCTTTGAAAGCAATTTAAAAAATATATATTTTTATTTTATTCTTTACCATCTGAGCCACCAGGGAAACTTCAGATGGAAAAGAATCCACCTGCAATGCATGAGACCTGGGTTTGATCCCTGGGTTGGGAAGATCCCCTGGAGAAGGGAATGGCAGCCCACTCCAGTACTGTTGCCTGGGAAATTCCAAGGACAGAGGAGCCTGGCAGGCTACAGTCCATGGGGTCGCAAAGAGTTGGACACGACTGAGTGACTAACACTGTTATTTTATTTATTTTTCTGGCTGCCTCGGGTCTTAGTTGCATCATGCAGGATCTAGTTCCCTGACCAGGGATGGGTCCCCTGTGTTGGGAGCGAGGAGTCTTAGCCACCGGACCACCAGGGAGGTCCCTGGGCGGCCTCTTAACGCAGATCTCCAGGCCCTGCTCACCCAGAGGCCCAGAGCCTCAGATTCTGTGAGTCTGGGTGGGACCTCTCCCTCTCCACTCCGAGAGAAATGGGTGGACAGGCCAGGGTTGAGGACTGCTGAGTCATCTACCGGGGTCATTTGCATTTTTGTCAAGTTAAAAGAATGTGGCTCTGATTATGTAAAATCACATATCTATAAACATATCACAGTTTTGGAATGTCCTAACAGATGGGCATATTGGATCATTCGTTCTAATGATGAGGCCACTGAGGCCCAGAGAGGGGAAGTGACTTGCCCAAGGTCACCCAGCATGTCAGCAACAGGTCTGAAGACATGGAAATGCCAATCCCAGATGTGGGACCTCGGGATGAGGGTAGCCCACCTCGAGGGCAGGAAGGTCTCTGCCTGTAGCAAGAGCAGCTCCCTTCCCACCTCGGGGCCTTGGAGAGAAGATATGGGTGTGGCTCTTCCCTGGGGGCATCGCTGGCGAGGGTGGCCAGGCCAGGAGGCACACCGCCAGTCCAGGAAGAGTGACCCCACTTCTCCTCCTGCCTGCCTCACCCCATCACCCACTGCCCCAAAGCCACGCTCTGCACATGAGTCCCAGATCTGGTCAGGACCATGGGCCGGGCGGCAGGTTGAGCCGTCCTGGTGAGAAAGCAGCCTCAGAACAAGTGGGGAACCTGGGATGAGGGCTGGAGAGGGGCTGGTCAGGCCTTTCTGGGAGGGATGCCTGCTTGCCCAGGGAAGGGGCTGCCGGCACAGTTGGGCCATGACCAGGCAACACAGCTTGACCATCCATCAAGAGGATGGGCCTGGCAGTCCAGTGGTTAAGACTCTGTGCTTCTACTGGAGGGGGCACAGGTTCGATTCCTGGTCAGGGAAGGTTCCTGCCTGCTGAGTGGCTTGACTGAAAAAAAATATATACATAAAGATGGGACAGGACCCTCAGGCATTTAGGTCAGCCACGCCGGGTGTCCTGGGTATTATCAGCCCCCGGCCTTTTTCCTCCCGGGCTTGCTGTAGAGCCAGGAAGCCCATGCACATGGTGATGTGGTTAAGGCTGGCTGCAGCAGCAGCTGTGTTGGTGCAGCCCGAGTTGGCACCTCCTCCCCGGGCACCCTGTGTGTGATGGAGTCCTGCTACGGGGTTACGTCCCTGTACTTCCCAGAGCGCAGCGAGCGCAGTGCAAGCCCCGGCCTCCCTCATGATTCACATATTCCCTGGGACATTCGCATGCTCCCTGGGACTCTGGCCAGCCTGATGACATCGGGCAGCCTGGGGAGAATCTGGACCCAACCCTGCCTGCTTTGATGGTTCCACCGCCTGCCTCAGGAACAAGCAGGACTCTCTCGAAGGTGGTGGGGAGGGTAGATTTCTGTAAAGGTGCTCTCCTGAGCTCAGAACAGGAGTTCTGTTTTTTGTATTTTTGCGAGGAGTTGAAAAGGAATCTCGCCATTCACCATAATAGAGCTGCGGCTGAGTTTCTCTCTGGGATGTCTCTGCTCTTTCCTTGCTCAACACGCCCCCACCCTGTCCTTTCCCACTCCCGCCTGACCTGGAGTCCCCCCTACTGTTCAGCTTCAGCCCTCTGTTTGCACAGCTCTTACCACAACTGGGGGTGCTGACAGTGGCTCCCCGAGGGTGCCCCAGGGAGTGTATGAATCACGAGGGCAGCTGGGGCTTGCATGGGGCTCGCTGCACTCTGGCAAGTACGGGGAAGTGACCCCGAGGCAGGACCAGAGACTGTGCGCACCTTGCTCTGCAACTCCTTGGGCGGTTTTAGTCTGACTGCACCACAGACTCCAAACACCTCTCCACACCCGACCTCCCAGCTGTCCCAGCCAGCCTGCCTAGCTTGCCATCCGCTGGGTTTGTGACAGGGCAGCTCCACTCCCTCTTCTCCAAGTCTTGTCTCCTCCTTGACATCACAGGCAGCTGGTCATTATGCCCAATTGTCATCAGACATTTTTGCCTGGGGTTTTACACTTTCTAATTTGCTCTCATTTTTAATTTTTTGGCTGCACCACAGCATGCTGTGTGCCAGTGGCAAGTGACTGAGCCCTTGAGCCTCAGTGTTCTGATCTGTAAAATAGGAGTATCCTATATAATAGCAGTATCCTAGAGCTTCATCGGAGAAGGCAATGGCACCCCACTCCAGTACTCTTGCCTGGAAAATCCCATGGATGGAGGAGCCTGGAAGGCTGCAGTCCATGGGGTCGCTGAGGGTCAGACACGACTGAGCGACTTCACTTTCACTTTTCACTTTCATGCATTGGAGAAGGAAATGGCAACCCACTCCAGTGTTCTTGCCTGGAGAATCCCAGGGACAGGGGAGCCTGGTAAGCTGCCGTCTATGGGGTCGCACAGAGTCGGACACGACTGAAGTGACTTAGCAGCAGCAGCAGGGCTTCATAGGTGGCTCAGGGGTAAAGAATCTGCCTGCCAAGTAGGAGACACAGGTTCAACCACTGGGTCAGAAAGATCCCCTGGAGAAGGAAATGGCAATCCACTCCAGTATTCTTGCATGGAGAATCCCATGCACAGTGGAGCCTGGCAGGCTGCAGTCCATGGGGTCACAAAGAGTTGGACGTGACTTAGCGACTAAACTACAACAGTGCGTTGGATCTTAGTTCTCTGACCAGGGATCAAACCCACCCCCCATGCATTGGAAGTGCCGAGTCTTAAGCACCAAACCACCAGGGAAGTCCCGCTCTCATCATTTTATAGCGGTGAGTCCTCTCCTCACTGTGAAGAAGGCTTGGTTCTCAGGGAAGGAGATGCAGAGCTGAGCTGCTCCCATATTCTTCCTGGGTCTTGGTTTCAGGGACTCCCTGTGTGTTCCTCGGAGGGGCTATACTGTCCAGGGAGTCTGCTGAGGACTTCTTCAGCCTCTGAGGCAGGGTCTCTGGACCTTCCAGGTGTGCTGGCCTCTCTGACCATCTGATGAAGGTCTTGGCCCCTCTCCCAGAAATCTGCACAGATATACAGAAATAATACATACACTTTAGGGGTTTATACATCCTCTGCCATCCATCCCTGGATCTTCCAAGGGCTCCTAGAGTCTGCATGGAGACCTCTTATGTTAGGAGGTGCTGTCTGCCACTCTCTAGAACCCAGAGTCTGGCTGCTTATGATGGTTAGAGGGCTGGATGCTTCCACACCTGAAGGAGCCTTCTTTTACTGAGAGAGCAATTTCAAAAAAAGAACAGGTTGCGGGGGGCTTCCCTGGTGGTCCAGTGGGTGAGAATCCACCTGCTAGTGCAGGGGACATGGGTGGGATCTCTGGTCCAGGAAGATCCCACGTGCCTCGGAGTAACAAAGCCAGTGCACCCCAACTACTGAGCCTGAGCCCTACAGCCCCGGTTCCACAACAAGAGATGCCCCTTCAATGAGAAGCCTGAACTCGGCGACTGGAGAGTGCCCTTGAGCAGCAACAAAGACCCAGCACAGCCACGGGAAAAAAAGAATCAGGTTGAGAGTGGCTGAGCCCTCTGTGAGAGCGAAGTCCAGTGTATTCACCAGTCAACTTCTGCACAGATATATGCAACAGAAAACACAAACATAGGGGGGGTCCATGCCCCAGTACCAACAGTTCATGTTCAGTGAGTGCCAGGCATGGCACTGCCTGCCGACCATGCATTATCTCATTAAACACTCATCAGAGTAAATCTCACAGGGGTTATGCTCTTATGAGCACTCTGAGGCGCAAAGAAGTTAAGGAGCTTACTCGAGGTCACACAGTAAATTGTTTCAGTTGGCCTCTGACCTCAAGCACTCTGACTCCAGAACCACCTGATAGTCCTCGTGCCTTTATGAAAGTGAAAGTGTTAGACTCTCAGTCGTGTCTGACTCTTGGCGATCCCCATGGGCTGTAGCCCGTCAGGCTCCTCTGTCCGTGGGATTTCCCAGGTATGAATACTGGAGTGGGTTGCCATTCCCTTCTCCAGGGGATCTTCCTGACCCAGGGGTTGAACCCAGGTCTCCCAGATTGCAAGCAGATTCTTTACCATCTGAGCCACATTTCATAGCGGGTGGTGAAACACAGCCAGTGGGGTGGGGGC
>NW_011494727.1:2048122-2082279 GCF_000754665.1 Bison bison bison
GGCGGGGGGACTGGCCCTATCCTCTCCTGAGACGTGGCTTTGGATGTTGTGGGGTCAAGGCAAGGAGAGCAGGCTCTAAGTGGATGCTGAAATGGTAATGTTCTGGAATGCCTCTGTAGCACGTTGGTGCCCCCAGCCCTGTATCACGAAGTGGTGTTTGCCTGGCTTGGAAGGGAGACAGAACTCCACTTCCCCCTGCAAATTTGGGTGGTGATGTGACCCCATTTGACCTCACAGGCTGGCAAAGCCTGCGGAACATCAGCCTACACTCCTTTCTAGTGCTTTTAAGTTTCCCTTTACCTCCAGTGCTCTCTGCAAAGTGCCTCTGGGAAACCATGTTCCTGTCCCTGCTTCCTTGGTGAAGGCAGACTTGGGCGCTGGAGGAGCTTTTTCATGAGGCCAGACCACTTCCTGCAAATGGCTTTCCCACCCATGCATTCCTAAACACCCTCCGGAAGCTTCCGGCCCACCCGACAGGCTCAGCTGACGTTGCGGGGGAAATCAAGGCTGAAAGAGGTTGCCTTGGACTTCCCTGGTGGTACTGTGGATAAGAGTCCGCTTGCCAATGTAGGAGACACAGGTTCGATCCCTGGTCCGGGAAGATGCCACATGGCGCAGAGCAACTAAGCCTACATGCTGCAACTACTGAGCTTGTGCACCTGGAGTCTGTGCTTTGAAACAAGAGAAGCCCGTGCACCACGAGCAGAGAGCAGCCCCCACTCACCACAACCAGAGAAAGCTCAGGGGCAGTGGTGAAGACCCAGCACAGCCTAAATAAACAAATAAGAAAGAGGTTGCCTTGCCCACAGCCCAAAGCTACATTTCCAGCAGCCGAAGTTTGTATTCACCCTGAGGGCTGACTCCCGGGGCTCTCCCTCTGCCCGAGGCCAGCGGTTCTCAAAATGTGGGCCCCGGGGAGACTGATGGCCTCAGCATCACCAGGGAGCTTGTTAGAAATGCAGACCCTTTGGCCTCTCAGCCCAGATCTTCTGAATCAGAAACAGTGTTTATCCCACCCTCCAGGGATGCTGAAGCTTTGAGAACCGCTGCCCTGGGCTTCTGCCTTCTCCGCTGGGATGAAGCTCTGCACACATATTGATGATTGAAGGTTGAATTCCAAGCCCTCCCTGCATCGTGGTCCTCCCCAAAGCCTTCCCCATAAGACAGTGAAAACTCCACTTGCAGAGGCTAGAATGGGGAGCTAGAAGCAGACGCGGGTGGTTGTACGAACCTTAGCAAGCGGTGAATGATGCACCTCCGAATCAGTAAACAGGGAAATCAGCTAGTTTTCTGAGAACAAACAAGACACTGAGAGCCAAAAACAACAACGCACACATACAAAAGGAAATGTAAGTGAATACCGAGGCCAAGAAAGTTGAGAAAAGTTGAAAGTGTTAGCTGTTCAGTCATGTCTGACTCTCCTTGACTCCATGGACCATAGCCCGCCCGGCTCCTCTGTCCCTGGAATTCTCCAGGAAAGGGTAGTGGAGTGTTACCATGTCCTCCTCCAGGGGATCTTCCCAACCCAGGGATCAAGCCCAGGTCTCCCGCACTGCGGGCGGATTCTCTACTGTCTGAGCTACCGGGGAAGCCACTGAAGCCAACTGGAAGGCAGCTTTCACTTGGTGAAGCCAACAGACGTGGTGAGGGGGGAGTGTCCCCACAGGCCTGGCAGTGCCAAATGGGCAGCGAGATTCTAAGATCCAGCAGGCCCCAGGCCCTGGTCCCCATCCTGCTATCTTACCCCCCACGGGGAGGGGAGCCTGGGCAGGCGCCTTCATATCGGCCCCTTCGCCCACTCATCCGTGAATATCATCTGGCGCCTGCTGTGTGCCAGGTCTTCTCAGCCAGAACCCTGGTCTGGGGCAAAGCACAGACCTCAGCTAAGGACTATGGGGGGAGTGGCAGGACTTGTAGGGTGGGGGTCCTTGCAAGCCATCTGGGGTCCTCTTCTCCTTACCCCTGGGCACCACCCTCTCCTTGAGCCAGAGTTCCACTGTGCTCCTGGTTGTCACCTAGTCAGGAGACCCAGCCCAAGGCACTTGTCCCCTCGAAGCGAGAAGGATGGCCAGGTGGGGAAGTGTTGCTTTCTGTTCAGGAATGGGCAGGGTGGCCCCATCGGCAATGGCCAGACCCTGGGCTCCCCGGCCTGGAGGCCACGGGGCCACTCCAGCCTCAGCACCCTGTGCAAGTTAAAGTTCACTGACATCTGTTGGCTTTGCTTGATCCTGGCTGGTGCCGGTCCTGGGCAGGGGCGTGCTCGTTCCTGGCCCCATGGCCCATTCCTAGTCCACTGGAGGTTCCGACCCCACCATCCCCAGCCCTCCTGAGCAAAACTGAACCCCAGAGTGTCTGAACCCCAAAGTGTCCCTTGCTTTCTTCTGATTATAAAAATGATACAGGGCTTCCCTGGTGGTGCTCAGTGGCAAAGAATCTATCATGTCAAGGTGGGAGACACGGATTCAGTCTCTGGTCCCAGAAGATCCCGCACGCTGTGGAGCAACTGAGCCCATGTGCCACAACATCTGAGCCTGTGCTCTAGAGCCCGGGAGCTGAGCCCATGTGCTGCAGCTAGTAAAGCCCGTGTGCCTAGAGCCTGTGCTCTGCAACGAGAGAAGCCACCAGCATGAGAAGCCTGCGCGCTGCAAGTAGAGAGTAGCCCCTGCTCGCTACAACTAGAGAAAAGCCTGTGTAGCAACAAAGACCCAGCCCAGCCATAAATAAATAAATAAGGAAGTCTCAAAATTAAAAAAAAAAAAAATACAGAGCTTTTTTGTAAAAAATCAGGCAATTCAGAGAAGTAAAAATCACCTCAATCCCACCAACTGTTAATATTTTGGTGAGCAACCCTTTATCTAAACACATACACACACACAGATAAAGTGACAAAATCTGTACTAGCGATGTTGTTCTATAGCCTGCTTTAAAAAAAAAATAACAAAAACAAAACGAGCTGTCGTTTAAGATGTCAATGCCAAGAGGGCTATGCCTATGGCATGGCCCTTCCTGCAGACCATGAGGGACCCGGGGTCCCGGGCTGGGCAATCGGAGGCAGGGACTTACAGCAAAGCAATAGAAGCCTGTTTGGCTCCTCAGACATGTGCTGTGAATGATTTTCTAGGTCAATCAGCACAGCGTTCATTACATGCTCTTAAATATAAAAAATAAATTAGCACAGAGCTGGCTTTGTTGGTGGGGTGCTGGTGCAGCCTTTGGGGATTACTTGCCAAGCTCAGAGGAGGCCACGTGGGCTGCACGGACCACCATCACGCGCACACCAGGCACACCCCATACTTCGCAGGATATGGTGGACCCGAGGCTCCCAAACTGACCCCTCGGGCAACACAGCCTCTTCCTGCCTGGGAAGGGCAGGGTCTGTTGGTGTCCCTGGTGTGGGAGCACCATCTCTCTGGGATGTCTTCAAAGCACGTCAACAGCCCCTGTCCCCACCCCATGTCCCCTCCTTGCCGGTGGGATCTGGCTTCTCCTGCCACTTGTTTCCCCGAGGACTGCTGCTTCTCTTCCTGGACAAGCATGAGCCTCCTGCCTCTCTGCTGGCGTCTGGCCTCACCCGCCTCAATCCGTTTCTGACCCTGTGATCAGAGTCATTTCTCAAACACAAATTGGATCATGTCTCTCTGGCTTCAGAGCCTTCCCCGGGGACAGGTCCCCACTCCTCAGCCAGGACCATCGCGGATGGCTCGTCCACCTCCCGCCCTTGATTGACTCGTCCTTCACCCCAGGGCGGCCCCCTCTCGGTCCAGGCTCCATCACACCTCCTGCCTTTACCTCTGCGGCTCCCCGGGGTCTCCTCCTCCTGTTCTGAATTCCTACTCATTCTCCAAGGCTCGAACTTCAGGCTGGACTAGGGCTCCCATGGCACCCCGTTCACCCAGTGCTGCTTCTCCTCTCCTTCCCCAGTGGTGAGTGAGCACGGCTTCCCTCTCTGATTGTGAAATCGCCCAAAGCCACGGCCATGCCGGGGTCTCTGGTTTCAGACCGGCAAACATTTGCGGGGCCTCTGACCAGAGGATACCATCACCACCTTGGGCGGCAGGGCCGGCTGTTAACGATTCCCATGCAGATGAGAAGCTGAGGCTCAGGAAGGCCAGGGGGCTTGCAAAGGTCACTCAGCGCGTGTGAAACGAGCAGGGCCGCGGGGCTGGGAGCTGGGACCAGCGGTGACGAGTGGATGGTGGTCCCCCACCGCCCCCCACCCCCACCACGGTCCCTCGTGGCGGAGCGCGTGCAGCTGCAGGTGGCGGCCCTTGGGGCTGGCGAGGGCGGCCTGCTCTCAGCTGTAACTGTCAAACCACGGCCGCCACAGACGTTCACACTTCCGTCTTGAGGTTGATGGGGTTCCCTGTCCCTCGGGTCACGAGATGCTTGGGGCCCTTGCTGGGGAAGGGTGCTGGGTGTGAGCGGGACTCCAGCCACAGGGCTCATTTCTCAGACATGCCTCCTTCCAGGCTAGGGTTCCAGACCTCTCCTCCTGAGAGCAGTGAAGACCACCAGGTCCTGTCGCCTACCGTGTGCCCAGAGGTGTGTGGCTTATTCCTGCCCCTCAGAGGGGACCTGCGTGCTCTGCTCCCGCCCAGAGCTGGGCCGGGGACCCCGACCTCTGTAGGGGCTTGAGGCTCCTGCCAGTGGCCGAGTCCCTGGGGCCGCGTGTGTGGGGGACCCAGAGGGATAGATGGAGCTCCACTGCGGGGGCGTCCATATCCAGAGTAGGCTGAGGGGCCACCCTAGTCACTGACGGTCACCACAGCCTCTGTGGGATGGGGCACCCATGCAGCTGAGCTGTTATGACACCAAAACCCCATCACCCACACCTCTGAGCAGCAAGGACGAGCCTCAGACCCTCCTCCCTACTTGGGAAATGCCTCCCTGCCCGAGGGTCTGCGGACTCAAGATCCCGCTTCTGCCCAGCCTCTCATCCTGTCCTCTGTCCTCTGCCCAGAACAGAGGCCCCATGGCCTACTCCAGCCCCTATGGGATTTTGTTCCCTCCTTCCTTTCTCTCTCGCCGACAGGGAACATAGGTCTGGCTGAGGAAAGCTGTTTTGGGGGTGGAGAGGACAGGAGAGTAAGTGGTTTTTGAAAAGCAGGAGCTTTCTAAAGGCCAAGGGTGCTGGTTCGAGCTGCTCTGGTGATGCCTGGCACAGCTGTAGAAGCTGAGCCCTTGATGCCTAGCCAGTCGGGGCTGGGTCCACAGGCTGGGGAACCTAGCAGGGGCCGGTTGAGGCTGGGGTCCCCCGAGCGTGTCCCACCGGCCTGCTTCTCCGAGTCCTGTCTGTGCAGCTATGTAGGGGACATGACTGCTGTCCTGAGGGGAAAGTGATGCCTCTTGGGGTCTCCACTGAGGGCCCAGGGGCAATGGCCCCCTGCTCAGAGGCCTCCACCAGGGTGGGAGCCCCAGAGTTCACTGAGATTCACCCCAGCATCAACCCAGACTGCTGCTCAGAGGAAAGCCAGGCTGGGGACCCAGCAAGCCTCTCGGCACAGGGTGGGCCCTGGGGGCTTCGAGCAGCTCCAGGCTGTAGGAAGAGAGGCAGTGTCTTGAGCAGAACGAGGGGGCCTGGACCACAGCCTCTGCTTTCTCTTCTGGAGAAAAACCACAGTTCAGCTGTGCTGGCTGATAAGCTCTGCTGCTTCTGTGCCTCAAGCCTGCCCCAAGGTTCTGAAGTTTTGAGCCCTAGGGTGGTCCTTGGGGCTTTGGGAGGGAAAACGGGCTGGGAGAGGAAGCTGGATTGTCCAGGGAAAGAGTACAGACCTGGATTCCTTATAATTTAGCATCGAAACTGGAGCGTTTTCAAGAATTGAAAGGGAGTTGTCTTATTACACCAGGGCAGCAGATACCAATTGGGACTCCTCAGGGCAAACCGAGACGTATGTTACCCTACTTACTAGCATTTCTGAGCTGTGTGCATTTGGGCAATTACATAACCTCTCTGAATTCCAATTTCTGCATAAAGGCTGATCCTGTGTGCCTGCCTCCCAGGGCTGGTGGAGGGAATGTTGTTGTTTAGTTGGTAAGTCCTGTCCAACTCTTTGTGACCCCATGAACTGCAGCACACCAGGCTTCCCTGTCCTTCACCATCTCCTGGAGTTTGCTCAAACTCATGTCCATTGGGTTGTGATGCCATCCAACCATCTCGTCCCCTGCTGTCCCCTTTTCCTCTTGCCCTTGCTCTTTCTCAGCATCAGGCTGTTTTCACATCAGGTAGCCACAGTATCGGAGCTGAGGGATTGAAGGAGGCCATTAAGTTATGTGAAAATGCCCGAACAGCCCTCAGCATAGACTGGGCTCTCCGTTTGTTCTCTTTCAGAGAGGAAGGGGGCTCCTTGTCCTCGGAGGGAAGCAGGGACCTGTCACTCTCTGGAGGGACATCTCGTGGGGAGCGGCCAGGGAAGGCGTGCATGCAGCTGGACAGTCAGATTCCAGTCTTTGCTGTGCCTTCCCGCAGGGTGACAGTGCGGCCCCAGGACTGCCCATCCAGCGGGCCAGTGGAGGGTCCTAGGCGGCAACTCCCTTGTGGACTTGTCCCCTCCCCTCCTCCCAGGTGGTGGTCTTTGGTACTCATGGAGGACCCCTCCCAGCACCTGGCCTGAAGTGGCTTTGCTTTCTGCCAGAGGTCCCAGTTTTGGCTGAGAAAGCCTGTGTACTTCTGTTCTCTGAGGTTGCCCTGTATGAACACAGCTGTTTTCTGGGAGGTCCAGGAAGAATTTAAGGAGGCTGCCTGCACTTCCTGCGGCTGCTCCTGGGGACTGAGAAATTGACCAGAACCTGTGCCAACCCAGCATTTTGAACGAGGTGGCGAGGTGGGTGTGGGACCTGCCTCTGCCCCTTGACCCCGGGCTAGCCTGAGGTCTCCAGGCCCCAGGTTCCTACAGGGAGTGCCTCCTCTGGGCTTGATGACAGGCGTGGGTGGTGCTGCCCTGCTCAAATCCTCTGCATTTCACCCCAGGGCCCCCAGGCACCACCTTTGCCTGCCCCCTCCCCTCCACTGCCCTGGGAGCCCCTGAAGGCAGAGTGGGCATTGTGGAGAGGACAATTAGCTGAGTCTGGACAGAGGTGCCCAGTAGAGGACTGAATGAGTGCGGTCAGAGCTGGGAAGCAGTCCAGTGTGTGGCACACTCTGCATGGAGGCTGCCCCCACATTCCCTCTGTCCCCAAAGCCAGAGCTGCTGCAGGCGGAAGGTGCCAGATGCCCAGGTGCATGGTCAGCTCTCCATGGAGGCCTCAGGCCAGCAACATGAACCCTGCAGTCCAGACCACTGGCTACTTTGTTCTCCACTTCCTCCTCTCACCCCAAGGAGGCTCTTTCCGCCACCTGAATCAGGACTTGCCAGAAAAGTGGTTTCTGAAGAGGTCAGCTCCGGGAGGCATCTGGATCTAACAGCACATGGCCCTCAGCAGACTTCTGCCTCCCAGTCTCCTCCATTAAACGAAGGCCCAAGGCCTCAGTGGCAGGGGGTAGGCATGCAGCTCCGAGGGTGACCCCTCGGGGTGGGTGCAGGGTCAGCCTCAGCGTCATCTTCGGGCCAAGGCCGCAGACTCCCAGCCAACTCCTTCTTTAACAAGTTTGGCCCAGGCAAGGGCTCCCCAGCTCTATCCTCTTGACAAAGGACAAGAAGTGGGGTACCCAACAGGTGTCACCAATATTACACGATAGCTGAGAAAAGATGTCTCCAAAAATGAGGGGCTGGAACTGCAAGAAGAGGTGCCAAAATCCCACTGTAAGACTTTCTGGCTGATCAGCCAGTTCAGGGAGGGTCTTGACAAGTAAGGCTTCTTTGATGCTAAAGGAAGACACCAGTATTAATACATGTTTTCACACAGAACTTCTGACCCTTCTCTTGCAGACCCCAGATTTATCATCTAGGGCTGACAATTTCATAGGCAAATGAATGGCAACTTGTTGTTCTAACTGATATTTTAAACAAGGGTGATTGAGCATTTTTCACATATTTGTGGGCTGTTTGCATTTCCTCTTCTGAGAACAGCTTATTCACATCCTTTGCTCATTTTTCTACTAGCTCGTCTTTTTTTCTTAATGATTTGTAGGTACTCTTTATATATTATGGATATGAACCCTGTGTGGTGCGTTTTCTTCCCTTTTTTCTGTCATTTACATTTTAATGTTGTTTATGTTGTCTTCTACAAAAAGTTTTACAGTTTCAAGCTGTCCCGTTTGAATCTTTCCCTCTGGCTTCTGTGTTTCATGTCGTGCTTAAGATTTCTCTCAATGAGATGATTCAGCTGCTGGTTCAGACATTCTGAGAAACAACGGCCACAGCGTTTGCAGTGGCAGCAAATTGTGCATGTATTTCAAAAGAAAATAAGAAAATGTTTATTGTAAAAAACCAGAACTGTCACCCCGAGCATTTATTTAAATATTAATAGATATGGGTAAAAATTTACAAATGGTATAACGAAACTAACAGCTTTATATTCACAGATGGTCAGATGCTGACAAACAAGAAATGAGATCTATGTACATTGAGATTTGGTTGTTACGAAAATGCATATGAAGGCTTCAGAAATGGTCTATTTATAGGCTTTGGTGGAGCCATAATCCCCAGTTTCCTACTGACTCCTGATGCTGCTTGAGAACTATGCGAAGTGGAACTGGGTCCGATTATGTTGGAGGGTTTAGTTTTAGAAGGTATCCTTCGGCATGTGTTGGACCCCCTAAAATGTGACAAAGAAAAGAGAAGTAAAATGTCAAATGAAACCAAAAGCGAACAGTCATTTTTATCCTAACCTGCATTATTGTGATTTAGTTGCTCAGTCATGTCCCAGCTCTTTGCGACCCTATGGACTGTAGCCCACCAGGCTCCTCTGTCCATGGGATTCTCCAGGGAAGAATACTGGAGTGGGATGCCATTTCCTTCTCCAGGGGATCTTCCTGACCCAGAGATCAAACCCGTTTCTCCTGCTTGTCAGGCAGGTTCTTCACCACTGAGCCCCCAAGGAAGCCCTTTAACCTGTATGCACTGTATAATCCATGCTTTTCCTTGGTGTGACATGTCTCTCCATTTCTGGCTTATGATGGCCCTGGGGTGAGGTAAGTTTCCCTTGCAATTCAAGGAATAAAGGACTGCTGCCCTTTACACACACTTGTCCTAGACGTGTCTTCCTAAAATGTCAAGGCCTCTCTGACTTGAGCCCAGCCCCAGCTGCCTTCTCTCTCCTCTCCAGTCTTTCCACCCGCCCCTCCAGACATCTGAGCCGAGACTCACATTCCCCACCTACTCCAACCACACAGAAAGGTGACAGCACCTCGTCTCAGGCCCCAGCGCCTGGACGACAGGCGTGGTGGGACTACTGCACTCCCACAGCCCAGAGGAAGGGAGCTTTGTGGGCGGGCGGAGGCGGCGTGGAGCAGGGGGCCCGCCAGTCTCGGGCAGGCTGCAGACATGGTTCCTGGGCGGGAGCAGCTTAGGGCTGCCATGTCTTCATAGGACCCTGTTGCCAGTGGGTCGCTCGCTTGTCTACACTCCAAGGTCTGCCTGCTCTCACCTTCCACTCGCTACCTTTAAAACAGGTTGAGGAGCCCCTGCCACAGTCTACTACAGAGGCCTTCCAGCACCTCACTTCCCCCATTGATCTGAAGATAACAGCTTTTCTCTCCCCACCGAATAAACTGTTAAAAAAAAATCACAGGGCCAGTGTGTTTACAAGGCTAACAGCAGGCAGCATTTGCCACAGAAGCTTGTCCCTACACCAGTATTTCCCGTCGCTTTGCAGCCAGGCTGAATTCCTGCCCCGTGTTAATTTCCGGTCATCAGGGCACCCAAGTGGCCCGGTGTCAGGGCCATCAGTCTGCTGATGATATTTTGGTGGGGCTGAGTGAAAAGTGGTTTTTCAACATTTTAAAACTCTTGCTCGAGGGCAGTTTTACTGCAGAACTGGTAAAGATCTGCTAAAACTAGCAGAGAAGCAGCCTTAAATCTCCCTATGCTGATTTCCTGCTGAGAAATTAAGCCCCGAGAGAAAACCTGCTGCTGATATTGATTTACAGAATGAATCTGCCAACTGCAGCCTCCATTTTCACCAGAGCCATCCATTTCACTGCCACTCAGGGCCCAGAACACAACCAGTTCATTGTGTGTTGTTCGGAAGATGTGAAACTCTGAGGGCAGGGTGGGGAGGTGAGGGCACTGGCAGGGAGCCATGTTGATCCCGTGGCCGCTTGGGGCCCCAGCCAGGTGAGCGGCCCAGACACGTGGGGAGCCACCACCTTGCAGAGTGGGTCAGTGGAAATGTGGAGAACTGGGCACGGAGACAGCGAGGCTGCTGCAGGGTAAAGCAGTATTACACAACTGCTGCTTTTCGCCAGCAGGGACTAGCAAAGAATCCTGCCGTAAACACACAGGCTAATTAAAAACCAGCATCAAAACTGTGCTGGCTTTGGGACAAGTGTGAGTTTCTCTGTGCTGCTGAGTTCAGTCACTAAGGCATATTTGCGACACCCCACAGATTGTAGCCCACCAGGCTTCCCTGTCCATGGGATTTTCCAGGCAAGAATACTGAAGTGAGATCCCTTCTCCCAGGGATCTTCCCGACCCAGGGATCCAACCTGCGTTTCTTGCACTGGAGGCAGGTTCTTGACTACTGAGCCACCAGGGAAGGCCCTTACCAGCTTAGGTTCCAGGCCACAGGGCAAAGTGCTTCCCTCCGAAAAACAACAGTTGCGACAGCACTAAGGGAGACAACAGTCTGCTTTGTTCTAAAGCGCAGCAAGAGGAGGCCATGATGGAACCTCCGCGGGCCACGTGCAGCAGTGCAAGTGCTCTGGGCAGGCCTGGGCGAGCCAGTGTCCGGCCCCACCTCTGAGACAGGGGCCAGGCCAGGGGACACATGCCTTTCCCAGGGGAAGCTTCAGGAAGCCCCCGTGTCTTCAGCGTGAGTCCCAGGGAGTGGGACAGAGGCCTTGCAAGGTCTTCTACTCTGTGTGAGTGCCTGAGCAAATGAGTCTTTCCCCAAATGGGGAAACAAGTGAAGAAATTAATAAAACGTCCCCATGGAAGGGCACTGGTGGGTCACTTGTACATCAAAACCCACAGAAATTACTTAGCCATAAAAATGAATGAAATCCTGCTAGTTACAATATGTGTGGACCTCAAGGGAGTGAGCCTAAATGAAATAAATCAAATACTCTATAATCTCTCTCATAGATGGAACCTAAATACATATGAATATTTAAACCAAGTTCATAGATGCAGAGGACAGACTGGTGTGGTGGTTGCAAAAGGCATGGATGGGGTGGGGTGTAGGATAAATGGGTGAAGTTTAAAGTTTAAATAGAATTAAAATAGAGAAATAAAACCCACAAAGTTAAACTAATATTTACTAATGTCTTTAATTTCTGTCCCCCGACAGAAGGATTAGCACATACAAGATGTTTGTTTGCGGACTTAAGCAGAAAATGACAGCCTGTTAACACTGCCTTCTTTTCTCTTCTCCACTCAATTTTTGGTCTTTATTAACCCGGAAGGAACAGAGGTAGAAAAACTGCAAGAGGAAAACACGATAGCCTGTGCAAGTTTACTGAGTTCCCTTTTCCTATGTTTCTGTCAACACCGACGGATGCTCGCCATCCCACCAGACCTGACCTAGACGGTGAGGGCAGAGGACGTTCTTGAAGAAGATGGGAAAGAGCAGGGCAATGATGAAGAGACAAAAACGCTCTTCAGATCATCACCCCGGACCTGACGACAATGCTTTGTTCCGCCTTGGTGAGCAGACAGCACCCCAGTGCTGGGGCATCCCAGCCCCGGGGGCCAGGCAGACGTGGGAACAGGGAGATGGCAGGGCTGCACTGACCTCTGCGGGGTTCCAGTCCTCACCTCTTCTCTGCTACCCTGCTAAGGTCAGGAGGCTGGCCTCCCGGCTGCTACTCAATGACAGGGGTTGTGCGGGGCCTCCAGGTGGACGCCCTGCAGATGCTGCAGCAATAAAAGCAGTGTAGCAAGTACTGGCGGGATCATAAGAGTCATGAGGAAACAAAAGCCTTTTGTTTATTCAGCTAGCGAATGACTTACGGGCTTCCCTGGCGGCTCAGTGGTAAAGAATCTGCCTGCCAAGCAGGAGATGCAGGTTGATCCCTGGGTCGGAAAGATCCCCTGGAGAAGGAAATGGCAACCTACCTCCAGTACTCTTGCCTGGAGAATCCCGTGGACAGAGGAGCCTGGCGGGCTACAGTCCATGGTGTTGCAAACAGTTGGACACAACTTAGCAACTAAACAACAACAATATGGTTTACAGTATTTTAGGTGGAAAAGTCTCTTCAGTGCAAGTGTAAAAAAAAAAAAAAAAAAATATTTTCCCCCCTTGAAGGTAAGGTCAAAATTGGAGCTTTTTTACAAACTAGAAAACTTCAGTGATAGTCAACCTAGGAGCAGATATAAAAATCCACAACAAAAAAAATTTTTGTTTTGGATCAAAGCTTAATCCTGACTCCATGAGTTGGACCAGGCAACACTGAACAACGGCTTATTTTAGTGAACACTGCAAAGCAAAGAAGGGCAGCCCTGCTCCCTTCTATCCTCCCTTCCACCCGACACTGCAGACAAGGTGGCAGAACCTACCCTTTCGTCCTGGAACCACTGAAACCAGTTCTTCTCCTCTTGGCTTTTTGGGAGGCTGGCATCCTTTTCCTCTTTCTTTCATTTCTGGTTTTATTTGCAAAGTAGTGAGAAGATATGGGTGCTTCCTCATCCGACTCCTCAGGAGTGTTTTTTCTGGTGCCTCTGCTGCTGGAGGGGCTTCTCCGTGGGGAGGTGTCCTCAGCTACAAAGGACAATACAGACATTTACTGGCGATGCCGCGCTGACAGTCTACGTGCAGACGCACAGCACAGGGCGCAGTTCAGCCGAGGCCCTGCTGCTTTCCTGGAGCACCCCGCCACTTGGGTTCAACCATCCCACAAGAACCTGCTCTTCTTTTATTTCAGAAAGCCCCAAAGTCATCAATGGCAATTCAGTTTTAAACAATGGGGGGTCAGAATTCATGAAGAAAATAACCAGAGAGTCAGGTTTATTAGCTCACTCTCTGCAGCCGAAGTCCCTGCTATTGTTTGTGCCATTAATCCCATTAAGCTCTCTGAAAAGTAGAAAGTGCTAACTAAAAGACAATTTATTAGTTTACATATGCTGAACATCTTTAGAGAGATAGTTACTTAGTAGTGAGTGTCGGAAAATTCTAGACTGTATTTTACTTTTCTTTGCATAATAGCTGTGAATAGTTTACATACTGTGCAGGAAATGGGCCTGTACAAAGCACACATTTGCAAAGAAGATGGTAATTTCCATAGGTATTTGCAAGCCAAGGCACTCCCAAAGCCTGAAATCTCCCCACCCACAGTGACTGGGTCTTCATTTCTGAAGGTACTTCTGGGCTGGCCTGGTGGGTTTTACCCTCGGGCTACCCTGCCTCACTGCGTGCTGGGAAGGGTGAAGAGCTCAGTCCTTCCAGCTGTGGGACTTTAGGAGAATGAAAAACCTCGCCCCTGTCCACCTCCAAATTGGGTGTGGGGAAGTCCCTGGCGGCCCAGTGGTTACGACTCTGCCCTTCACTGCCCGTGGGTCTGGGTTCAGTCCCTGCTTAGTGAACTAAGATCCCATAAGCTGCATGGCGTGGTCAAAAATAAAACAGGAAGGACTGAATGACACCAAACGGGCGAAGCTCTTCCCTTAGCATCTCTCCCTCAGTAAGTGGGGTGGTCATCACGGCGATTTCTGCGCAGCTGCCCTGTCTGACGTGGGTAAATACCCTCCCAAACAAGGTGCTACACTAACCAAGCGTTAAGTTCCCACCAAGAGTTCAATGTGTCTGAAGTAAGGCTTTTATGGAATAATTACCGTACAGAAGAATTAACGAGAACCTGACTCTTCATGCCAAGGGATAAAAACGACTGTGGAGAGACAGAATGCGACTCGCTCGTTTCTCACCCCACTACCATTTCCCTCAGCCCTGGGAAGGACTGGAGTCACATAACAGTTCTCTTGGCTCGTATGCATCACGATACCCTGGAGGCAGGCACCTGACTCCTGCACCTGACCTATCGCCCACAGCAGTCTTTGTTCTCCATTTCCCCTGCATCCACACTTTCCATCGTGATGAGCTCTGTTATCAGAGGTGCTACACGACAGGCCTCACGCAGCCTCTGGGAACGTCCATAAGGATGCACTCGCTCAGGCAGCGCCTTTCAACGCTTAGCGACAGTAGAGGCTCTCGTGTTCCAGTTACATGTTCATTTTCCAAAACATTTCAACTTAATCTTTAGACATGCTTTTCGGATAACACGTTCCTTCCTCAGATAAGGAAAGTGAAACATGAAAAGGTTATTCGTGGCCTGCCAAGGATCACACAGGGGGATCAATCTGACCAATCTGCAACCGGCACCCGGGGGCTCCAGGGTCCTCAGGCGCTTGCTTTAACAGAATCAACAAATGCTGGGCCCATAGGCCCTCCATTGGGTCCTATCAGCAGGTCTGCTAACTGGCACCCCCAGGGGACCTAAGCACCAGTGTTCTCTATGAAGTGCCTGGCACCCCACCGGGGTCTGCTCGGAGCACTTGGATGTCAGTGTGACGAAGTGTAGGAAGCAGTGACACAACCCAGAAACCACACAACTCTAATCCAGTGAGAGGCACTGCTTAACATTAAAAGAGGCTTTTGGAAAAACACGTATTTGGCTGTATACTGAACCTGGCAATGTCCACTCAGAGTATTTCTGTAATATTGGAATCACTTCAGCACCATATTTTTCCAGTTTGTCTTCGGTAACACCATCAATTTGAAGCAAAACCTCAGGATCAGAAGATAAAGATTCTGTACATGGGCATAAAATTAGAAATTTAAATTACCACCCAGAGAAAACCCACTGGATTTATGCTCATTCACCCATTCAGCGCCTGTGTGTTAAGTGCCAACTGACTGCAGAGCGCTGGGTACACGGGCCAATTTTCTACAAAGGCAGCTAATGCCAACAGAGGCAGCAGACAGGCCCAGAGAGCAGGCGCCCACCATCGCATTCCAGCAGCAAAGGTGTGTGGTCAGGGCAGAGAATAGGAGGGGGTCGAGGACGTTGGGGCGAGCAGAGTAGGGGGGTATCCGGTCTTTGCTCTCATCCACTGTTCACATTACAAAGACGAGTCTAGTTGCAATTATGGGGATCCTTTGTTTGCAGAGAAGGCCCACATGTGTGCTTCCTTCCACCTCTGACTTTTCCCCTGCACTCCTGACTTGCATCCACTGATCAGTAAGGCCTCAAATGAATTCTCACTCCCCCCTCAACCCAAAACTGTCCTTCCTCTGGCCTTTCTGCACATGGGCGAGGCAAGTAGGCCATTAAGAGTCCTCTGAGCACAGAAGGCACGTGAGTCTTACAGCTAGACAAGTCTGTCGTTGTAAATACCACTCTGGCTGCTGTATGCAAAATGGACTGTAAGGGAAAGAGGAGAAACTGGAGCCCTGAGGAAGCTGCTCAGGGGCAAGTGAGGATACTGTGAACTAGATGGAGAGAAGCAGCAGATTCGGACATGTTTTGGAGGCTAGGTCTGTAGGATTTATTGATGCATTGGCTATGGGGAGCAAGTGAGTATTCCCCACATATTTGAGTTGAGCAAAGGGTGGATTTCAAATCCGTGATTCTCGCATCATTTCTACATTTAGAGGAAAAAGAACAGACCTGTGGGACAGACCAGGGGGTTAGCAGAAGATAAAGTTAGGGAGGCAAGGAGAAATGCTGATCCCTGCAGGTTCCCTGGGGGTCCAGTGGTTAATGTTTGATCCCTGGTCACAGAACTAAGGTCCTATATGCCTCGGGGTGTGGCCAAAAAAAAAAAAAAGAAATGCAAATCCCTGATAGAGTTTGTACTTTATCTGAAGAACTACTGGAGCTTTAAAGAGTACTTAGAAGATTAAAATGAGTATCATGTTTATATCTGGAGTTAAGGAGTCCAGTTAAGAAACTTCAGTGAGAACCTAGGAACGAAATACAGTATTTTATTGATTCTAAGACATACACTTTTTTTTTTTTTTTTGCATTTTGGCATTCCTGAGGTCAAGCTGCGTCTTACCAGTGCAGATGGTCAGATGGCAGCTGTCCAGCGGCTGTCACCGCCTGTGCACGTGAGAACATAGTCACAGCATCAGTCAACAGCACCACTGCAGTGCTGGTTCCTCACAAGTTGAGTTTAACTGCACATGAATTGTCTTCAAAAAGACTAGACTGGGATGAGCACTGAGAAAATGATGTGGGGACGTCCCTGGTGACCCAGGGGTCAAGAATCCACCTTCCCAGGCAGGGGACACGGGTTCAATCCCTGGTCAGGGAACTAAGATCCCGTATGCTGTGGGGTTGAGCCACAACAAAGACCCAGGGCAGCCAAAAAGAAAAAAATAATAATTAAAAAAAGAAAACGACTGTGAATGTAAAAAAGCTCAGACATGGAGTAATGGGGAATAAATGTGGCATTAACAAAGCAAATGATTTGTTCTGGAGGAGATGACAATTTCATAGTTTCTTGTAGGCAACAGCCAAGTGCTTTACATGACTTGTGTTGCTAAGAGATGTGTGCCCATCTGTGGACAACTTCCTGGTATCATTAAGAAAACACCACCATCACATTGGAAGGGGTGATGGGGATTTTGATAAAAGTTTGGGGGATATAGTGGAACATGCTAAAAAGGCTGTATCACTAACGTCCCTGATGACATGAGGGAAAAACAGTGACAGCTGAGTCAAAAAAAAGGTTCAGAAGAGTCAGGCTTTGAATGTGAATTTTTACAAGTAGTTAAATCAACCTACTTTGACTTATGCGTTTTTCCACAGAGGCACAGTTATGTATGTTAAAAATCTAAATTAACTAGAATACAACTCTTTCAATAAAAGTACTGTGTCACAATTTAATTAGCAGAATTTTTTTCTTTCTCAATAGTCCATAAAATAACAACGTGGCATCTTAGAGTTGATGAGATACTATAATGACCTATGGTGGCCAGAGTGGGAATGGGAAAGAGGGAAGGTGGTGATTATGGGTTTTTATAAAGGATAAGCATGGAAGGAAATGTACACTCATCATCAGTCAACTACTGGCCAACTTATTTTCCAGGGACTTTACTACAAGAATTCTGGGTGGAGCTATCTGAAGCCATGGGGATAATTCAGGTCAGCAAGTATTTATCACAAAATACTTAAGACACAGCCATGTGCTAGGTCTGGATTCGGAGAAACATAGAACAAAATCTCTTTTCATAAGGAACTTATGTTTTAGGAATGTGAAGCTAAGGTCCTCACGAAAACAAAACAAAACCGTGTGCACAATTCATTAAAAATAAGGCAGGCAAGTAATGCACACAAAGTAAGAGACACCTGGTATTAGCAATTACAATTATCCATATCTTAACATGGAGCATTAAACCAAAGTATAAGATTAAAATTATATTAATACCATATGTCTGAAGAACAAAGTACTGTGTTTATCTTCAAGAATATATTTTATTTCAAGAATGAGTTTAAAATTGTTTGAGCTTTCAATTCAGAGATGAAAAAGACTGAGATACACTTATGCTCTTGATGAGTTCTTTATCAGGATTAACTTTGGCCCATTTATTTATGCTGTGCAGCAGGAGACACACACATACCAACCTGCGAGCTTCTTGAGAGTGACGGTATTAAAAATATTAAAGTAGTGGACGCCAAAAACCTTCCCCAGAGATTTGCAGACTTCTGTAAGTTCTCCAAGACATTTCTTCACCACCTCTTCCCTCTGAGACACCTTTGCCACTAACGCTTTTTGTTTTTTCACACTGCTGGAATTTTCCGTTTCCATAAAGTCTACCTTTGTGAGAGAAAAACAGAGCACAAGAGTGGGTGTGTGCATACTTGTAGCCAAACAGAGGCTTTATTTAATGCTTAATTACATTTCTTGGGGTCAGGGTAGGGATATTTCTGTTATGTCAAGTAGATAGTAAGTCTCTTGGGAACAGGGGCTGTCCATTCTCCATCTTCACATTTCCAGTGAGAGCACAGAAAAGCTTTTTAATAAATGTTTACTTAATGAATATATGATGATCTAATGATCTGATAGCCCATATAATTCATTTTGACAAGTATGACATTACTTGGGCTCAAGTTTAAGATCTCTTTCTAAACTAAGAAGAACAGAATACGTTCATATAGGGCAGTACATGTAAGTTCAATGTCCATCAGCTCATCAGCTTAGGAAAAGACACTTTAACTCACAGTAATATATTTCTATCTACTGTTTGGGAGATAATAAAATCAACATTTAAAAAATCATACCTTTAAATGCCCATTTAGTACGGTCTGTGCTTTACTTCCGAGCATCACATAGGCAATTGCTTGATCATTGGCATTGATATATAAGTCTTCATCCAAAATCCTGTCAAGTATCAGTTTTTTAAAAAGTCTTTCGGCGTTGTGTCTTGAATAAGTAGATCCTTTTCCAAATATTCCTGACTGAATTTTTGCACTCTTACTCCCTGACAAGAAGGTACAAGAAGTTAGACTAGTAAATATAGGTATATCATAACTGAGGGCTTCCCTGGTGGCTCAGATGGAAAAGAATCTGCCTGCAAGGCAGGAGACCCGAGTTCGATCCCTGGGTTGGGAAGACCCCCTACAGAAAGCAACGGCAACCTACTACAGTATTCTTGCCTGGAGAATTCCATGCACAGAGGAGCCTGGCAGGCTACAGTCCACGGGGTCCCAAAGAGACAGACATGATTGAACAACTTTCCCTTTCACCATAACTGTAACAAAAGAAGCTAAAAAAAGTTATTTATGGGGACTTCCCTGATGGTCCATTGGTTAAGAAGCTGCCTTCCAGTGCAGGGGACATGGGTTCAATCCCTGCGTGGGGAACTAAGATCCCACATGGCATGGGGCAACGAAGCCCATGAGCCACAATCAAGAGCCTGCAGGCCACGACTAAGACCCAATGCAGCCAAATATATATATATATATATATTTAAAAGTCATTTATGGACAGGTCTGGATAAAGGGATAGACAACTTCTTCAGGAAAACCTATGGCACAAACAGACACTCATTTCCATCAAGTAAGAATATTTGAGTAGAATTCTAAAATAATTTCATGTACTTCTCTTTATATAACAGGCATTGACCAAACACAGCAACAAAATTCAGTTGGTCATTTTAGGATGCTGCATGTACAGCTTATAAAATTATATGACAGCAAACAAATCAAAGACAAAGTTTATGTCAACTTTAATAGCTTCACATGACTGCTGCTGTATTAGGATAACTATGCATTGTTGATCTGGTTCCAAAAAATTTTTTTGACAATCAACTTTATAAATATCTCTGATCCTGTGATGAAAGTGCTACTCCTTTACAATCAAAGCATTTAAGTCTACACATTCTGTCATCCTCACAGATGAAACCTATATAAACTCCAAAACAAGAGCACAGCATTCCAGGAGGCCATGTACTTCCCTCCTCCCCCAGGGGGCTGACTGAGAGCTCCACAGAAGGCTGGATACTTGGTTTCACATCCCAGCTGCTGTGATGACAAGTGTCTGTTTTTTTTTTAAATCATAAGCAGTTATTTTTTTCTTTAATAGCAATCTATTTATGAAGGTTGGAGAAGGAAATGGCAACCCACTCCAGTATTCTTGCCTGGAAAATGCTATGGACAGAGGAGCCTGATGGGCTATAGTTCCGTGGGATCGCAGGAGTCAGACAAGACTTAGCAACTAAACCACCACCACTTAAGAAGGTTGGTGACACTGATTATAATCAGAATTAACAGCTATATTTTGTAAGGCTTTAGCTCTATTGTAAGAGCTCCAAATAGTTACGTTACTGTAAATTTCAGATGGCTTCTGGTCACAGATGCTGAATGATGCAAGTTTTACTTCTTCAAGTGATCTGGACATAAAGGACTACTGCTCTGGTAAAGGCCTTGGTGACATGGACCCAGTGCTAGTGCTGAGGGTAACTAAGAAAGCTGGATGGAACATAAACAGTTTTCTTAAAAACATACGAGAGCTGATAAGAAACTGAAGTATGTGTCAGAAAAATGTCTGACTTAGCGATCTTTCTAGGACCCTACGTGAAAGCTACAGAGATGCAGATGAAGGTGTACTTAAAAGGCTATTTATCACACATTCTACAGAATGTGAAAACAGAATAGGAAAACAGCGAGTTGGCCAAAAGTCCACTTGGGGTTTTCTGTAAGATGTTACGGAAAACCCCTAACAGACTTTTTCACCAACCCAATATGTCCTACAATAAAGCTATTAAAACATATTTCATCAACCTGATAAAATATAAACTAAAAACTACTTCAAGAGAGTAAAAAAATTTTAAAGTGCTTATATTATTAAATAAAAATGATAGAAATTATACATTCAATATGATAAATATGTAATTGTGAGCAAACGCATTAAAATATTAGTAGTTTTTTTTCTGGAGTTTGTATTTTTCAGTTCTCTACATGTAATAATGTAGAATGATTATGTATCATTCTTATAATAAACTGCTTAACCTACAACCCTTTGTGCTCCCAAACTAGAAGGCAAGAATCCAGAAAGGGGGTCCAGCATTAAAAGCTACTTTGTCCTGAGAAATGTGTGGATCCAGAAGCAGCAGCTTAGAAACTGAGCAAACCACCTCCCTTCCCCAGTGGAGGCTATTCGTGGTTTAATTGCTTTAGATTTTAAATTAAAGTAATACATGCACATAGGGAAAAATACAGTACAGGAGGGTTTGTAATTAAAAGCAACATTCCTCTATTCTACCCTTCCCCTCCCTAGTCTCACTCTTTTCCAAGTCAATCGCTTTTTTAAAAATTTAAATTTTTTTTCTGGCTGTGCCATGCAGTATGTAGGATCTCAGTTCCCCGATCCCTGGTCAAACCCCTGCCCTCTGCAATGGAAGTGTGGAGTCTTAACCACTGAACTTCCGGGGAAATCCCAAGGCAATCACTTTTTAAATGGCTTGTTTTCAGCTCTTCTGGTGGTTATCACTCATGGAACCCACACTTCTGCTGTCATTTCAAGCCATCTGTATACTCCCCTTTTATTTTTCTCTGTTCATTGGTTTTGCGAAGGCGTTCTCTAGTTGCGGCGAGCAGAGCTACTCTTTGTTGCAGCGCATGGCCTTGTCATCGTGGTGACTTCTCTTGTGGAGCACAGGCTCTAGGTGAACCTACGCCCTAACAGGCCCGAACAGGCTCTAGCGAACATGGGATCAATAGCTGCAACTTGAGGGCTCGAGAGCATAGGTTTAGTTGTGGTGCTTGAGTTAGTTGCTCCACAGCATGTGGAATCTTCTTGGATCGGGGATCAAACTCATGTCCCCTGCATTGCCATGGCAGGTGGATTCTTACCCACTGTACCACCAGGGAAATCCCTATTTTTACTTATTCTACTTGCATTCTTATATCACCAGGATTAACCACTATATCCTGTCCTGTTCTCTAACCACGTTTAAGTCTATAAGTTGACTCTGCTGCTTATCAGCAGTGTTTAGATTAGGACAAGCTTCCTTTCCCTCTCAGAACTCCTGACTCTTGTGCAACTAAGGAGGATGTTCACTGTATCCAGACAGATTATTTTGTACATTTTATCAATTACGCAACACGGTGTGGCCACTTCCTTCATTTTCTAGTTGACCTCCGCTCTCTTGTATAATCTTTTCCCCGGAGTTTCTAAGTGCCTTTCTCCTTTTGTTGTTGAGAAGTAACATTTGTGGCCTTTTCTGTCATCAAAAAGAAAAAAACAAAAATTCATTTCTTGTTCTTTCTCTATATTGCGTGGGACTTATTTTTCCGACTTTCTGTTAACAATTTGTACAGACTGCTTTAGGACGATCCCCTGGAGAAGGGCATGGCAACCCACTCCAGTATTCTTGCCTGGAGAATCCCATGGACAGAGGAACCTGGAGGGCTACAGTCCACAGAGTTGCAAAGAGCTGGACACAACTGACTGACTGAGCATGCATGTAAAGACTGCTTACTGTGACTCTGGGATTTCTTCTCCCTGGACCCATGGGTCTGTTCCTGTTTACGGTATAGATCACATCATCTTCTTTGCCTACAAGTCTCCAGGGTTGCTGGTATTAATATGATGTCCTTTGGTTTTGGTTGTCTTTTTCTTTCCAAAGCTTTTGGGAGTATCTTTGAAGGGGTTCAGAATATGCCACAATGGCATCAAAACTATTCTGAGCAGAAGGTATCTGAGCTCCTGAAATCTATCTGCCAAAAAGCAGACACTCCCCAAAGAACTCAATTGTCTTAAATCCTAGCCCCCGCCCCAGCCCCGGAGCGACCAGAAGACTGACTCACATCATCGGAGATGAGAACTTTCCATACAACATCCAGACACTGTTACAAAAATGACCACGTGTTCCCCTCCCCTCCCCCGCCATCTTTCTCCTAAGGGCCCTATGATCCCCCCCCTCCACATCATTTGTTTCCTCCTAACCCTTCCTGCCTCTCCTTCCCCTTTAAAATGGTAGCTAAGCCTCAGATTCTAATGGCTCCTTTGAGTCACATTTTCCATGAATTCCCATTACATATCTGATTAAATCTGTCCTTTCTCTTGCTAATCTGCCTCCCCTAACTACAAGAGAAAAGGCTTTTCCTCCCTAACATGGCTTTACTCTTGGTATTCTTAAACCTCATCTTATAAAGCATTTATTTGGCATTAAGCAGGCTTTTTTTTTTTTTTTTTTAATTTAAATTTTGGCACACCACACAGCTTGCGGGACCTCAGTTCCCTGACCAGGGATTGAACCCAGGCCATGGAAGTGAAAGTGCCGAATCCTAACCACTAGGGAACTCCCCCAGTGGGCAATTAAGGCTTTTTTCCTTTTCGGAGAAATTTCCTTTTATTGTTGGTTTATTTCCTATTTCAAAATTCTGTCAGATTTTACATTTCCTAAGAATTGATCTGTATTTTCTCTCTCACATTTTCCATATATTTTTGCTGAGGTCTTCAGAAAATTTTCTTGATGTTATCTTCCAGCCTTTCTACTAAATTTACTTTGTTAATCATTTAAAAATTTTAAAAGCTCTTTCTCCATCTTTGTTTCTTTTCCATACAAGTGAAAGTTGTTTAGTCATGTCTGACTGTGACCCCATGGACTGCAGCCCAACAGGTTCCTCTGTCCATGGAATTCTCCAGGTAAGAATACTGGGGTGGGTTGCCATGCTCTCCTCCACAGGATCTTCCCAACCCAGGGACTGAATCCATGTCTCCTGCATTGCAGGTGGATTCTTTACCATCCAAGACACCGTAACATTCTATTATTGTTTGTCTTTGTGAAGATACTAATGAAGAGTTCCCCTTCCTGTCTCCCCAGAAGTACTGCCTACTTTCTAAATTACCTCTATCCCCAGGATCAAATATGTTACTTCTTTGGCCTTTCTCTCATTTTTCTTTGTGGCACGCAAACTCTTAGTTAGGGCAGTGGGCTCTAGTTCCCTGACCGGGGATCGAACCCGGATTCCCTGCACTGGGAGCACAGAGTCTTAGCCACTGGACCACCAGGGAAGTCTCTGGTCTTTTCTTGATCGTCTATTTATATTTACTCTTCAGGGACCAGATTAAACTTTTTAAGTGGATTTCTTATTATTTTGTATCAATGTCTGTTTCCCCCCAAATTTCTCCCTTAAAATGTAATGTCCAGTTATCAGGTTTGTTTTAGGGTAAACGCGCTGGTAGCCCCCAACTTGGCTGTCTTTCTGCTCCTCAAGCAGTTTGTTTATCTTTGTTCTAGAACGAGTTGCAGGCTGGTACTCCATGCAGTTCTTCTGTGAGCAGACTTTCTTCCAATTGTCCCCTCCTATTTGGAGCTCCCCTGCTTTCACTTCTACCCCTAGGTCTCTAGGACTCCAGGTTCGGGGCCTGGGGACCATGGCATTCCGCCTGGTTGACAGTCCCTTGGCTGTAACTTTCTCCTACATTTATTTGCTCTGTGATTTATTGAATTTCATTCCATTCATCAATATGCTTTCATCCATTTTGTAAAAGATTTTTAAAACTTCTAATCCGATGATGGTCTCTTCCTGGTTCTTTATGCTGTTATGGATTGAATCCTCCTTCTATTTCCTTGCTACTATTTTAAAAGGGCCTCAAGGAAGAAAAAAGAAGACAGATACTTAATGCTCAAGCTGCCGTCCCAAACTAGAAGCTCACTCACTCAGATGAAACTCCGTGAGCTTTCTTTTTTTTTCATTTGTGAAAACTGATTTTAGTGACTTATATAAATTCTATAAAAATAACTGTTATAATGCATAAAATGGCTTTTCCTTTATTACTCTAAAAGGTTTTTACTCTAAAGCCCTTAAATTCTTTAAGAAAGCGACAATAGAGGTGTTTCTACGTAGCTGTAATGACTTCTTTAATGTTCAAATTTAATTGATGTAATTCAAATGATAAAACAGCTGACTTACCCAAGAAAATGTCAACCAGCATGTTCATAGTGAACCTCCCAGAAGGACCTATATGCTTTATATTTCTTGTTCCCTGAGATGAACTGTGTTCTTGAACAAATCTTACAATATTTTTCACATCTTCAGTCACATCTTTTGTCTTAAAATCCTATGAATAAAAAGAGATTACCTTTTTATATTTATTAGCTTTTACTGTTATCTTTATAATTAAGATAACAATACCTAGATTGCTAGGGTTTAATACTAACTGAAACAGTCCCACAACACGCCATTCCCACACTAAAACCAAGAGCAAAAACTAAGGAAGTTGCAAATGTCCTTCTTTTCTAAGTTTTTATATTAATCTTGTGTCTAGAACAACTAGCAGTCTGCTCTATTTCATTAGTTTCACAGACTGTTACCGGAGAGCACTCTGTGGGTAGAAACATTTTTTCCCCCAAAATCCTTCATATTTTCTCTGTCACTTACTGTATGGTGACCTCTGGAATGAAAAACACTGTCTAACCATGCAAATGTATGAGTTCTGATGTCCTTTGGGTCTTTGGTGCCACAGTCAATCCTTTTTGTTATTTCCAGTCAGTTTCCTTTATCATAGCCCTCAGTTCAGTTCAGTTGCTCAGTCGTGTCCGACTCTTTGCGACCCCACGAATCGCAGCACAATAGGCCTCCCTGTCCATCACCAACTCCCGGAGTTCACCCAAATTCTTCTCCATCGAGTCGGTGAGGCCATCCAGCCATCTCATCCTCTGTTGTCCCCTTCTCCTCCTGCCCCTAATCCCTCCCAGCATCAGGGTCTTTTCCAATGAGTCAACTCTTTGCATGAGGTGGCCAAAGTACTGGAGTTTCAACTTTAGCATCATTCCTTCCAAAGAAATCCCAGGGCTGATCTCCTTCAGAATGGACTGGTTGGATCTCCTTGCAGTCCAAGGGACTCTCAAGAGTCTTCTCCAAGACCACAGTTCAGAAGCATCAATTCTTTGGCACTCAGCTTTCTTCACAGTCCAACTCTCACACTCATACATGACCACTGGAAAAACCATAGCCTTGACTAGACAGACATTTGTTGGCAAAGTAATGTCTCTGCTTTTCAATATGCTATCTAGGTTGGTTGTAACTTTCCTTCCAAGGAGTAAGCGTCTTTTAATTTCATGGCTGCAATCACCATCTGCAGTGATTTTGGAGCCCCAAAACATAAAGTCAGCCACTGTTTCCCCATCTATTTGCCATGAAGTGATGGGACCGGATGTCATGATCTTCGTTTTCTGAATGTTGAGCTTTAAGCCAACTTTTTCACTCTCCACTTTCACTTTCATCAAGAAGCTTTTGAGTTCCTCTTCACTTTCTGCCATAAGGGTGGTATCATCTGCATATCTGAGGTGATTGATATTTCTCCTGGCAATCTTGATTCCAGCTTGTGCTTCTTCCAGCCCAGCGTTTCTCATGATGTACTCTGCATAGAAGTTAAATAAGCAGGGTGACAATATATAGCCTTGACGTACTCCTTTTCCTATTTGGAACCAGTCTGTTGTTCCATGTCCAGTTCTAACTGTTGCTTCCTGACCTGCATATAGGTTTCTCAAGAGGCAGGTCAGGTGATCTGGTATTCCCATCTCTTTCAGAATTTTCCACAGTTTCCTGTGATCTACATAGTCAAAGGCTTTTTGGCATAGTCAATAAAGCAGAAATAGATGTTTTTCTGGAACTCTCTTGCTTTTTCCATGATCCAGCGGATGTTGGCAATTTGATCGCTGGTTCCTCTGCCTTTAGCCCTCAGGTGTCTCCAAACTCTGCCAACCATTTTTTTCCTTTGCTCTTTGAATTTTATTTTATTTTCTTTTTTGGCTCTGCTGTGTCTTCATTGTGGGTTTTCTCTAGTTGTGCTTGGTGAGGGGGTGGCTCCTCTTCATTGCAGCGTGCTGGCTTCTCATCGCAGTGGCTGCTCTTGTCGCAGAGCACAGGCTCTAGGCGTGTGGGCTTTGGTAGTTGCAGCACAAGGGTTCAGTGTCTGTGGAGCACGGGCTTAGCTGATCTGCAGCATGTGGGGTCTTCTTGGACCAGGGACTGAACTCGAGTCTCCTGCACTGGCAGGTGGACTCAGCCACTGGACCACCAGGGAAGTCCCTCTGCCTTCCTCTTGGAAGTCCCCATTACTATGTGATGCTTTACTATCATCACATCACAGGATTGCTGAGCACCTGCAGTTCTCAGAAGTGGCATCGTGCTTCTGTATATGAGTCCCTCTACCTGCTAATCCCTGCTCAACCCCCATAGTCCTGAAGACAGGTGGGTTTTTCACCCTATACTAACAACTGGTAGTTATTCTGAGGCTCTATCTGGCATTGTCACGAGAGAGTGCCCCCATTGCTCTCTCCAACCTGACTCCTGTCTTAATTCTTGGTGACTTAGTACACAGAAATGATTCTCCCACATGTTGGCCTTGGGCAACTTGATCTCCTGTGCTCTAGTGATCCCATTCTCCACAAATGTCGGCCACTCACTCTAATGGTCACGCCCACTACCTTAGTCTTACTAATATCAGCAACACTCTGTTCTCTGACCATCACCTCCTACCTTTCAAAATCAGGCCAGCTAGTATGCTGACTCCAACAATCCTCTGGGACTGCCTAGCCATTGATCCACTCTTAGATGTTCTCTAAGTACTAAGATATTCAGTTGATATCCCAGAGCCAATCTCTCGCTTTTTTAAAAAAATTATAACACCACCTTTCACACAACAGCTTCAACTCCCTTGCCCTTATGTCTCCTAGTTTGACAAACACATTACATCCCATTCTCCACCACTTCATGCCTGTATCTTTGTAGCTACACCTGGCTGGAGAAACACTTGGACAACTGTGCTGTTTTCACTTTCGACTTCATGGCTTCACTGACTTGATGGATATGAGTCTGAGCAAGCTCCAGGAGCTGGTGATGGACAGGGAAGCCAGGCGTGCTGCAGTCCATGGGGTCTCAAAGAGTCAGACACGACTGCTGAACAGAACTGACTTTCACTTTCAACACAGGGCCACAGATGTCAAGTGCACCCTTTGGTGATCATGACAGGTGTGTGGTCTATCTTCCTCCATTCTCTTAGAATAGGAGTCAGCAAATTATGGCCCATGCGCTATACACCTGCTTTTGTAAATCAAATTTTATCAAAATACGACCACGGAAAATCGATGTATTTATTGTGCTTTATGTCCCCCTTTGGGCTAAAATGGCAGAGTTGAGTAGCTGGGACAGAGACTGCCCACAAAGCCTGGAATGTCTGCTCTCTGGCCCTGTAAGGTAAGCCTGTGGACTCCTGTCTGATTTCACACTCTTGCTTCCTGCACACACCTTGCTTCCTACTTTGCTGAGAACAGTGAATCGATGGGAAGCAACTTTCGCAAACTCCCTCCACTACATCTGTCACCAGCGCCTCTCCCACATTTTCTCTCCTCCTTCCTGTTATTACAGATGAACTATCCAGGCTACTGTCTGAACCCATCTTGGTGCCCTCGACGAGCTCCCAGCCCCCCTTGCCACCCCAGGGACCCTGCTGCAGCACATCTTCCTGTCCTCACACATCAGTTTCCATCCTCTGTAGGTGCGTTCCTTTCAGCACACAACTACAGCATTTCTCCTATCTTTTCTTGACTCCAGCTCTCCTGGCAGACATTGTTTCTCTGTTCATCCCTGAAACAAAACTTGAAAGAATTTTCCATAAGCACACTGCCTCCAGCTTTGCCCCTCTCCACTGTAACTGGTCATGTCCAGGTCCCGTATTTCTGTAGGGCTACGTTCGTGGGGACGTCTTGGTCCTTATGATATGGGGCTTGGCAGCCGTGTATGACCAGGCAGCACTCCCTTTTCCCTGAAGCTCTTCCACACTTAGCTGCCTTGCTCTTCTTCCTACCTCACTTGTTCTCTTTCCTGGGCTCCTTTCCTAATTCTCCCTCTTCTCCTCAGGCTTTTGAAGCACCAGGGCTCGGTCTTTCATTTTCTTTTCTTCCATGTAAACAGAAACCACTGAAGGTTTCACCTGCTTTTATGACTTTCAATTCAACCCCCGGGCCAAGCACTTCCAGCTATGGTATCACCAGCCTCCTTCCAGAATTCCTGAATCTAAGATAAGAGTGTCTAACTCACTGTGCCCCAGGCCGAACTCCTGATCTTCCCTGCCAATAGGTCTCCTCTGCTGAGGGTTGTTCTACTTGGCCAGTCTCTCCGCCCTCCAGATAATGCTATGGCTGGCTGTTACCTTTCCCCTGACTAACTCTTAGCCCAGGGCAGGCTTGTGAGTTCCCTTGCTATCTCTCAAACATACAGGCACATCCCCACCTCAGGGCCTTTTGTCTTGGCTTCTGCCAAGAATACCCATATTTGAGAGCTGCTCAGCTAAACTCCCTTCAAGTTTTTGCTGAGGTCTCATCACATCAGCAAGAGAGTTCCAGAAAAACATCTATTTCTGCTTTATTGACTATGCCAAAGCCTTTGACTGTGTGGGTCACAATAAACTGTGGAAAATTCTGAAAGAGATGGGAATACCAGACCACCTGACCTGCCTCTTGAGAAACCTGTATGCAGGTCAGGAAGCAACAGTTAGAACTGGACTGGTTCCAAATAGGAAAAGGAGTACGTCAAGGCTGTATATTGTCACCCTGCTTATTTAACTTATATTCAGAGTACATCATGAGAAACGCTGGGCTGGAAGAAGTACAAGCTGGAATCAAGACTGGAGAAATATCAATCACCTCAGATATGCAGATGACACCACCCTTATGGCAGAAAGTGAAGAGGAACTCAAAAGCCTCTTGATGAAAGTGAAAGAGGAGACTGAAAAAGCTGGCTTAAAGCTCAACATTCAGAAAACGACGATCATGGCATCTGGTCCCTTCACTTCATGGGAAATAGATGGGGAAACAGTGGAAACAGTGTCAGACTTCGTTTATTTGGGCTCCAAAATCACTGCAGATGGTGATTCCAGCCATGAAATTAAAAGACGCTTACTCCTTGAAAGGAAAGTTATGACCAACCTAGATAGCATATTGAAAAGCAGAGACATTACTTTGCCAACAAAGGTCCGTCTAGTCAAGGCTATGGTTTTTCCTGTGGTCATGTATGGATGTGAGAGTTGGACTGTGAAGAAGGCTGAGCGCCGAAGAATTGATGCTTCTGAACTGTGGTCTTGGAGAAGACTCTTGAGAGTCCCTTGGACTGCAAGGAGATCCAACCAGTCCATTCTGAAGGAGATCAGCCCTGGGATTTCTTTGGAAGGACTGGTGCTAAAACTGAAACTCCAGTACTTTGGCCACCTCATGCAAAGAGTTGACTCACTAGAAAAGACTTGATGCTGGGAGGGATTGCGGGCAGGAGGAGAAGGGGACGACAGAGGATGAGATGGCTGGATGGCATCACCGACTCGATGGACGTGAGTTTGAGTGAACTCCGGGAGATGGTGATGGACAGGGAGGCCTGTTGTGCTGCGATTCATGGGGTCGCAAACAGTCGGACATGACTGAGCGACTGAATTGAACATCATTGTAATAGGACTTCCTAGGGCCACTGCCTTCTAAATCTCATTTATCATTCCTGACTCCTTATACTGCTGTACTTTTCACCAAGGCTCTTCCCTCTTCAAAAGACCCTGATGTTGGGAAAGATGGAGAGCAGGAGGAGAAGAGGGCGACAGAGGATGAAATGGTTGGATGGCACAATCAACTCAATGGACATGAGTTTGAACAAACTTCAGGAGATGGTGAAGGACAGGGAAACTTGGCATGCTGCAGTTCATGGGGTCTCAAAGAGTCAGACATGACTGAGCGACTGAACAGCAACAATTTCCCTCTTCACATGTACTTATAACGTATATTGTCTTTATTCAGCCTTCCTCTGCTTGAAAGTGAGCTCCACAAGAGTTAGGGATCTTCATATGTTGTTCGGTGATATATCCCAAACTCCTCGAACAGTGTCTATCACAGAGCAGGCACTCAACAAATATTTGTTGAATGAGTGAACAGATTAGGAACATCTACAGAGTGGGGCGCGATGGGTGGAGATGGCTGGGAATCCACAGAGACAGAGTAAATTGCTGTCTGCTCGGCTAGTGCTGCCTATCTGTAACTGGATTTATAACACAGTATCACAATGATATGAATACAAACATGTCTTTCTCTCCTGTCTGTGAATCCCTAGCACCTTGCACAGACATTTCAAGTAATACATAAAACAAGAAAATGCTCCATAAACTGTGAAGTAGAGAAGACAAGGATTGAATTTAACCACCTCCCAAGGTTGTTTTTACGAAAATTGATAGCAAACTCATCTCGAAGCTATTGCCATTATTCTTTATAGTTTAAAACCAATTTACAGAGTAATCTAATTGATCTGAATTCAAACATATAAGTATACTAGTTATAACCCTTTTGAGAATGGGATGCTTAAATGTAACTACAATTGAATGGAAATTATTCTAGCTGCCCATATTGGATCTTTTTGGAAATTTATAGATTAACAACATTTCTAAAGTATCCTATAATTGCTGAAACAGGTACAGTATATATTTTTTAAACAGGCTTCGAATTCTAAGGGTATGTCACAGAATTATTATCAAAATGTTTCTATTTCCAATTAACATGGGGAGGAAGCCACTGTTCCCTTGTTAAACTCCTTAGGGCCGACTTGATTGCAGCCTAACCTATATCTAACTATTCTAAATTAAGAGAAGAAAAAAAAAAAATCTTGGCAATTTCCTTATTACAAAGAATTTAAAACCTGCTTATTTTACCTTTGTTTTATAGCAGTTATCACATGAAACATCTGGGTATTTCTTACAAAAATGAGGATTAAATTCATTTTCGCCAAAGTAAGCCAAAAGCTGTATTCTCCTACATTCTGTTATATTTTCACAGTAATGTACCATGCTATACAAATTATTGAAGTGGGTCTCTCGTGTATGACGGTTTCCATCTTTTTCCACTAAAAGAGATGAAGAACATAGTAAAACATACTTATTAAAGTAGAAAAGTTGAATATATCACAGAAGTATTTCAAATAGATTCCTATAATTCTAAATATTTATATTATAATTAACTGAATGTTTATGTTCATCTCCAAGATTCATCTCAAGAGAAGACTCTTGAAGGTTCCTTGGACAGCAAGATCAAACCAGTCAATCCTAAAGGAAATCAACTCTGAATATTCATTGGAAGTATTGATGCTGAAGCTGAAGCTCCAATACTTTGGCTACCTGATGCGAAAAGCCAACTCATTAGAAAAGACCCTGATGCAGGGAAACACTGAAAGCAGGAGAAGGGGATGACAGAGGACAAGATGGTTGGGTGGCATCACCGACTCACTGGACATGAGTTTGAGCAAACTCTGGGAGATGGTGAAGGACAGGGAACCCTGGCATGCTGCAGTCCAGGGGGCTGAAAAGAGTCAAACACGACTGAGGGACTGAACAACAACAACCAAGAATTTAGTTTTATGGGAATAAACACAGGTTGTCAGGAGTAGCTGAAAACATTTTGCATATCTTCATTATTCCTAATGATAACTATCTCAACTATATTTACTACATTTATCAAGACAAGCATGAACTAAACCTAGCATCCAGAGTGAGCACAGACGGGCTGTGGCAGTGGGCTGTGCATCTTCTGGAGTATTTGGGACCAAAGTGGTGAAGCCATTGGTTCTGAAACTGTGTGCGAAGGACCTCCTGGGCCAGGGTGGGTGCTGCAATGAATGCACACGGCTGCTGGTTGGTATTTTAAATTTAAGTGAAACACAGCAACACCTAACACATGTTGAACTCCACATACACAACTTGATTGAGCTAGTTCACAATGAGCTTGCTGTTTAGTCACTAAGTTGTGTCCAACTCTCGTGACCATACAGACTGTAGTCCGTCAGGCTCCTCTGTCCATAGATTTCTCAGACAAGAATACTGGAGTGGGTTGCCATTTCCTTCTCCAGAGGCTCTTTCTGATCCAGAGATTGAATCTGCCTCTCCTACACTGGCATGTGGGTTCTTTACCACTAAGCCACCAGGGAAGCCCTCATGATGTGCTACTTTTCTTCTGATGACATTGTTATTGTTTTTTATTTAATTTTTTTTTGTTTTCCTGCCCGTGCCAGGCAGCATGCGGCATCTTAGTTCCCTGACCAGGGATCGAACTCTCACCTCCTGCATTGGAAGCGTAGAGTCTTAGCTACTGGACCACCAAGGAAGTCCCTCTAAATGACACTGTGAAGTTAAAATTTTGGCAGTTGCTATCATGAACACAATTCAGCTCAGTTCAGTTCAGTCACTCAGTTGTGTCCGACTCTTTGCGACCCCATGAACTGCAGCACGCCAGGCCTCCCTGTCCATCACCAACTCCCAGAGTTCACCCAAACCCATGTCCATTGAGTCGGTGACGCCATCCAACCATCTCATCCTCTGTCATCCCCTCTCCTTCTGCCCTCAATCTTTCCCAGCATCAGGGTCTTTTCAAATGTCTTTACCTCCAAAAAAATCAACCTGAAACAGGAAATGAGGGTGGTAGCGTGTACTCTGATTCCAAGGTTTGAGAACAACATGTTCATAATTTTCATTCATAAGCAACTGTGGTTCGTTAAAAAGGAAATTAAAAAAAATTTTTTTTCTGCTTTATGAGTATTATTTTTTTCAGATGGCTTCTAAGTATTTAGGGTTTAAATACTTACTAAATTATTTGGACCTAACTTAATATAGGTTCTTTTCAAAAACACACTAAGTTTAAAAGTTTCACTTTTTTGGACACGCTAAGTTTAAAAGTTGCATTTTTTCACTGAGAATGATCTTGGTATAGTGCAAGGGAGGTGAATCTTGGATTCAGATGAACCTGGATTCCACCAGGGCTCTGCCACTTATCTAGCTCTGTATTTCGAGGAAATTCTTCTGTAAAATGAGGAGAGTAAGAGTAGTGTCTTTTAGGGATCTTGTGAACATTAAGTGATGTACGTAAAGCATTCCAGACAGTGGCATACAGTAAGTGCTAAGGAAACATTATCATTACCATGACAACTCCCCCTGCTACCGCTGCTGCTGCTATTGGGAGCAAGTTATAAAACTTTTCTGATGTTCACTTTTCTCTTGGGACTGACTCTATCTCTAAAGCCAGTGGCTGGGAATTCCCTGGCGGTCCAATGGTTAGGACCCTGCCCTTGCTACCGGTTACGAGCAAAACAGGTCAACATTATCTGGCACAGAACTTGGTAAGCGTCATTTCACGCACTCAGTATCTTTGCCAGAGTTCCTTCAAAAGTGGTCTCAAAACAGGCAAGTTTACTTATCTATTAAAAGGGAACTGGTTCAATAAACAAGGAATATGATTCTATAGAATTCTATATAGTCAAGCTATGTGTACTTGTTGGAATCATAGTCACACCCTGGTGTTGACTAGAAAAAAATCTGGTCAATATACATATATATTTAAAAAAGCACATTTATATAATAACTCTATGTAAATAGAGTAGGCTTCCCTGGTGGCTCAGAGGGTAAGGAAGGCATCTGCCTGCAATACGGGAGACCTGGGTTTGATTCCTGAGTCGGGAAGATCACCTGGAGAAGGAAACGGCAACCCACTCCAGTACCCTTGCCTGGAAAATGCATGGACGGAGGAGCCTGGTAGGCTACAGTCCATGGGGTCACAGAGTCGCACATGACTGAGCGACTTGACTTTCTTTCACT